>NW_022589706.1:91544829-91875126 GCF_004348235.1 Phoca vitulina
GAGCCGAAGGCAGTCGCTTAACCAACTGAGCCACCCAGGCGCCCTGTAAAGAAATATTTCTTAGTTATCATTAATTGTCCACATGATTGGGCGCCTGGGTGGCTCAGTTGGTTAAGCGACTGCCTTCGGCTCAGGTCATGATCCTGGAGTCCCGGGATCGAGTCCCGCATCGGGCTCCCTGCTCGGCGGGGAGTCTGCTTCTCCCTCTCCCGCTCCCCCCTCTCATGCTCTCTCTCTCTATCTCATTCTCTCTCTCGCAAATAAATAAATAAAATCTTAAAAAAAAAAAAAAATTGTCCACATGATTTAAAATCAATGTGTGTACACACATATAAAATATAATTTATAATTATTATTGTATCCCCTGCCTATTAGATGAGTGACTGTGATTTTATCTGTCATTACTGAATGAGCAGTTGAAAATAACCAATCAATTTGACAAACACAAAATGAAAGGGAAAGACATGGCTTGTATTTAGGATCATAACTGGAATGATTGACAGAGTATATTTAGGGAGTCATATTACAATCACATCAGAAAACATAATATCATTATATTAGCCAACTTGGGCTGTTATAATAAAATCATAGACAGGTGGCTTAAAACAACAGAAATTTATTTTCTCATAGTTCCAGTGGCTAGAAGTCTGAGATCAAGATGCCAGCATGGTTGGTTTCTAGTAAAGAGTCTCTTCCTCTTCACTATGTCCTCACATGGCAAAGGGAGAGATCTCTAGTATCGCTTCCTCTTTTTTTTTTTTAAGATTTTATTTATTTATTTGACAGAGAGAGACACAGCGAGAGAGGGAACACAAGCAGGGGGAGGGGGAGAAGGAGAAGAAGGCTCACCGTGGAGCAGGAAGCCTGATGCAGGGCTCGATCCCAGGACCCTGGGATCATGACCTGAGCTGAAGGCAGAGGCTTAATGACTGAGTCACCCGGGCACCCCTTTCTCTCTTCCTCTTATAAGGGCACCAGCTGTATTGGATCAGGGCTCCACTTCTATGACCTCATTAACTGTACTTTCTCAAAGTCCCTCTCCAATCCAGTACCAAGGGGGCTTCTGGTTTCAACATATAAATTTTGGGATGAACACAACTCAGTCCATAGCACTGAGCATTCAAATGACATACTTGGTGTTGTTGACAAACATATTATGGTGCTAATGTCAGCAAACCTCAATTCACTCCTAAAGACTTCACACACGAAAGTACTCTTTCCTTTTATGGTAATTTTGACACATAGTGACTGCTAAATGAGCTGAAATCATCGTGATAGAGCTGTTAAAAAAGTGATTGCCCAGTATGTTGGTTAATATGAAAGCAATTAGGGGCTCCTGGATGGCACTATCAGTTAATGTCCAACTCTTGGTTTCAGCTCAGGTGGTGATCTCAGGGTCATGAGATTGAGCCCCGTGTGGGACTCTGCACTGAGCAGAGTCTGCTTGAGATTCTCTCTCCCTGTCCCTTTGCCCCTCCCTCTTGTGCTTGCTCTCTCTTTCTCTCTCTCAAATAAACAAATCTTTAAAAAATATATTGAAAGCAATTAAAAAAAAACAATCATTAATGTCCAACTACTGGAATTCCTTTGCATTTGTTAGGATTAGAGTAATTCATTTTTATTTTTTAAATTTTTTGGAGTAATTCATTTTTAATATGCTTTTGTTTTTGTAGTATGTTAATATGACCAATGGTGCTAACCTCCAAAACACAGCTCAGTATCATATGATACTCATTTGCAATTAACATACTGTATTAGTCTGCTAGTATAAAAATGTCAATAATTTTTATTACATTATTTTAAAATATACAAGATAAGGGGCCCTATGCATAAAGCATACCTTGATATATATATTTCCTTGCAAGAAACTTGGATAGAAATATTACTAAGAGCTCCCAGCACTATGGCTCCTTGATTAATTTTGATTTTTTTTCTCTACTGTAGTCATACCTGCTATCCCCACTTTGCTGGCTGACTCCTCTTAAACACAATGGTATAGTGAATTATTTTCAATTCAGATTATGAATTAAGGATGTGAGTTCATGTTTACACTTTGCTCCTAACAAGCTATATGAACTCTAAAATGTCATCTTATTACTCTGATGTTATTTTCCTTGTCTTTAAAATAAGAGAACAAAAACAGATCACCTCTAGTGTTTTTTTTCTACCTTTAATTATATCTTATTCAATATCTGTCCTCTGCCCTCTGTCCTCTGGCTATTTGAAATCTTGCTTCACTATATATTGACTTCATTTTCTTTACCTTCCCAAGGGGGAACTTTTTCTCCCCAAATAGGATTTATTTGCCACTAATCTTCTTTTATTTTGGTCTCAGAGCTTTTGCCAGTACTGAAATAAAACAATTGCCAAGCTCAAATTCTTTATCCAATGCCATATACTTAAAAAGGGAAAAATAAAGGCAGTTTAAGAGAAAACTTAAAGAATTAACCAGAGCAGACCTACACTGAATTAACACGAATATTGGGTAATTCCAGTTGGACATCTTCCATCAAAAAACCAAAAAACCAAAAAAACAAAACAAAACAACACCCCAGGCTCAGATGGCTTCACCAGTACATTCTATTAAACATTTAAGAAAGAATAACACTAATCCTATAAAATACAGATATTAGGCCCACTTCTCAATCTAATTTATGGGGCCAGAAAAAATTTTTTTTTAATTTTAAAAGAGTTTATTTCTTTATTTCTTTATTTATTTTGGAGACAGAGTATGAGAGAGAGAGAGCATGAGCAGGGGAGAGGAGCAGAGAGAAAGAGAAGCAGACTCCTTGCTGAGCAGGGAGCCCCAATGCGGGGCTTGATCCCAGAACCCTGAGATCATGACCTGCGTCAAACGCAGACACTTAACAGACTGAGCCACCAGGTGCCCCAAGGGCCAGAAAATATTCATAACAACTGACAAAGACATGACAGGAGGAAAGCAAATCATTGACTAGTCACTCATATAAGCATAGATGCAAAATTTCTACACAATTTTTCAAATTTAATTGCAACACTGTATAGAAAGGTCAATTCACCTCAAGTGGGGTTATGCTAGGGAGGCAATGATAGCATCACATTTGACAATCCAGGGGCACCTGGATTGGTCACTCAGTTAAGTGTCTGCCTTCAGCTCAAGTCATGATCCCAGGGTCCTGGGATTGAGTCCAGCCTCAGGCTCCTTGCTCAGCAGGGTGCCTGCTTCTCCCTCTGCCTGCCACTCCCCATGCTTATGCTCTGTGTCTGTCAAATAAATAAATTAAATTTAAAAAAAAAAAAAAGAAAAAGAAAATCCATGACATTTACTTTTATAAGTAAAAAATAAATTAAATGAACATTTTAAGAGATGGAGGAAAAAGATAATTCAACATCTACTAATTAAAACAAACCTCTAAGCAAACTAGGCATAGAAAAAAATTCCATAATACAATAAAGTATATATACTATACCTTACAGGAAACATCATAATGCATGGCAAAATGACTTATTCTTAAAATTAGGAATAGAACAGTTTTTCTGTTATTGCAACATATTCAACATTGTAAAACAATTCCTAGCTAGTGTGATAAAACAAGAAAAAGAAAATGAGTGAAATTTGAAAGGAAAAATAAAAGTCATTATCAGCAAAAGATACATGTGTTAGTTATCAGTTACTGAATAACATCACACTAGAAACTTAAAACCTCCACCACCATTTTTCTCTCTCATGGTTTCTGTTTTTTGGGACTTTGGAACAAATTGAGTGGGTGGTTCTAACTTGGGTTATCTCATGAGACATTATCCCAGATATTAGCTGGGCCTATAATTATCTGAAGACTTGACTGGGGCTGTAGGCTTGAGGTTCAAAGTGGCTCACTCACAACACTGACAAACTGAGAGGCTGATGGAAGGAGATCTCAGTTTTGAGCAAGCAAATATATTTCAGTAAAACTAGAAAAATTATGAGTCTTTCATATTTATTTATTTATTCTGTAATATATCTGATGCACTTTAGTCTTTCCTAAATATCTGAGTTTCCTACTGGTATGCTTTCTCTTTAGCCCAAATAATTTTATCTTATTTTTTCCTAATATTTCTTATAATACATTTTTGCTGGTAATGAATACTCTCAGCTTTTATCTGTCTGAAAATGTCTTTATTCTATCACAAATTTAAAATTTTTTTGCTGTATCTAGAGTTTTAGGTTGACATTTTCTTTTAGTATTTTAAAAATATTGTTTTATTTTCTTGAGCTTTTATAGTGCTTAGGATTCACTGAGCTTCTTGGATTTGTGGATATACTTTGATCAAACTCATAAAATTACATTGCTTTGACTGTAACTGCCTCAAGGTATATCTACTTAAATGTTTGATGTTGATGCCTGGAGAGAGTTGGCCTTTCATAAGATCTTTGTATTTAGATATTCCAGGCACGATATGAATATGCAAAACTCTATGGGCAATTTCTGCTTATCAGTGCTACTCTTTTATCATCTAGGCAAAATTTAAAAAGGGCATGGAGGATTGTTATGCCATGCAAAATACTGCTGCATTTGTGGTTGTTCCAGTTCAGTGTGTCCCAGTATGACTTTATATCTCACTTGTCCCTTCTAGATGCAATGAACTCTTGCAGTGTTTGCCAAGAAAAAAACAAACAAACAAAAAACACCCTCCTTGTTTTGCCAACACACAGACCCAGTATCTCAAGGACAATTGCTTGCTATCCATCTATAAAAGACTCTGCCCACTTCAAATTCATACACCAAGGGGCGCCTGGGTGACTCAGTCCATTAAGCGTCTGCCTTCAACTCAGGGCATGATCCCATGATCCCAGGGTCCTGGGATTGAGCCCCCGTTTGGGATTCCTGCTCAGCAGAGAGTCTGCTTCTCCACCTCCCTCTGATCCTTCCCCCTGCTCATGCTCTCAATCTCTCTCTCTCTCTCTAATGAATAAATTAAAAAAAAAAAAAAATCTTAAAAACAACTCTTCTACAGCCCAAAAGACAGATGAGGAAACAGAGTAAACCACTGCCCTAAGGATTTGAGAGACCAAGAATAATTACTTACCACATCAGACTTGTGTGGAAAGCAACTCAAAAACCAGTACTGAAGTAGGAAAGCCAGAACTGAAATTGATGGATTTGCTGGAGGTTTAGTGTGGACAAGTCTTACAGTAAAATACTCCTGAAAGAAACCAGTCAATCTCCGCACCACCGCCCCCGTTTTGTGAGATTTACTACCATGTGCTGGAACAAGGTCCCACAGCAAATATTGTAGCAACACCCCTTGAGCTTCCAGCAGGGGAGTATGAAAAGAAATCGTTTTGAAATGTACCAGAGCATTCTGTTCTTCCTAAAGCCTTGCCTTCAAGAGGAACTAGTTAACCGCACCTAAACTGCGGGGGTATTATCAGAGCCTTAGTGACATGAAGAAGGGAAATGCCCAACTCTGGTCCATTCTAGCCATTTTCTTCCACCTGAGAATGAGAGAGGAAGAGAGAAAAACACTTGAGAAGTTTACAGTCCAGAGGCATAGGCTCAGAGATTGAAACTTAATCATAGGACTGTGGAATGCTTCCTCTCCCCAAACACTACATCATCGCATCACTAAAGCCTATTTACAACATTTCCTTTTACTCAGTACATCTTTTCTGAGTATCGAGAAAAAATTTCAAGACATATCAAATGACAAAACATAATTTGAAGATGCAGAGCAAGCATCAGAATAGGACATGGCAGCAATGTTGGAATTATCAGAGCAGAAATTTAAAACAACTATGATTAGGGATTATGACTGAATGCCTCTAAGTCAGAATCCCACCCAAGCGGAACAATACAGCAGCATGGCAGGGCCCTTGGTTGGCTTCTAATAGCTGGTCTCCATCATCCCCACCAGTGGGCTGCCATGCACCCTTACATGGGGAGGCATGACCTGCTGGGCAATGGGACTGGGGTTTAGTGAAAAGAGTCCCTTGTCCAAAGAAATGAGGCATGGCTGGAGGAGGGTTGCCCCCTTACCCATCATGCAACACACATTTGTGGGGAACCTTGTGCTAAACCATTCTTGGAAGACTTGTTTCTGGGTTAGGGTTTCATAGGGAGCAGAACAACTCCCTTGCTATGATCTATTAAAAACCAGCCCTCCAAACAAAGATTTGTGAAAAGAGAAAGAGAGAGAATAATAAATAAAACAACTATGATTAATATGCTAAGGACCCTAATGTATAAATAGACAACATGCAAGAATAGATAAGCAATGGGAGCAGAGAAATAGAAATTCTAAGAAAAAAAGGAAAAAGAAATGCTAAAAATCCAAAGTACTATAACAGAAATTTAAAATACCTTTGATATCATTCATCTTTGTTCACAGATGGCATAATCATCTTTGTAGGATATTTTTTGAAAATAACAAATTTCTCAAATGAATAAGTGATTGTAACAAGGCTGCAGTATGTCAAGTTAATTTACAAAATTCAATTGCTTTCCTATATAAAATAATGAAAAACTGGAATTTGAAATTAAAAACATGATTCCATTAAAACTGAAATACTTAAATATAAGTCTAACAAAATATGTACATTATCCATACAAAAAAAAAAACTATACAACTTATAAATGAATCAAAGAGAAACTAAATAAATGGAGAGAAATTCCACAGTCATGGAAAGAAAGACTCAATATTGTCAAGATGTCAGTACTTGTCAATTTGATGTATAGATTCAATGCCAATCAAAATCCCACCAAGTGTATTTTTTATATTGACAAAATGATTATAAATTTTATATGGAAAGGAAAAAGGCCCAGAATAATTTACAGGATATTGAAGGAGAAGAATAAAATTGGAGGACTGACCTGATGCTTCTTGACTTCAAGACTTAGTGCAAAGCTACTGTAACAAGACAGTATGGTATTGATGAAGAACAGACAAATAGATCAATGGAACAGAATAGAGTCCACAAATAGACCCACATTAATATAGTCGAATGATCTTTGACAAAGGAAAAAAAATAATGCAGTGGAACAAAGATAATGTTTTCAACAAAATGTGCTGGGACAACTGAACATCCTTGTGCAAAATAACAAATCTGGACATAGTCCTTATATCCCTCATAAGATTAACTCACAATAGATCATAGGTCTAAATGTAAAATACAATTTAATAAAACTCCTAGAAGGTAACTTAGGAGGAAATGCAGATGATTTTGGGTATGATGATGACTTTTTAGATACAAGATCAAAAGCACAATCAACAAAAGGAATCACTGATAAGCTAAATTTTATTCACATTAAAAATTCTTCTTTGAGAAAGATAATGTCAAGAGAATGAGAAGACAAGCTACATACTGAAAGAAAATATTTGCATGGACACATATGATAAAGAACCATTATGAAAATATACAAAGAATTCTTAAAACTCAACAATAAAAACTAACACAATTTATAAATGAGCCAAAGATCTTAATAGACACTTCACCAAACATATACATATGGCAAATAAGCGTATGGAATTTTGCTCCATATAATACATCATCAAGGAAATGCAAATTGAAACAATAATGAGATATTACTACATACCTATTATAATAGCTAAAGTCCAAAACACTGATAATGCCAAATGCTAGTAGACTGTAGAGAGACAAGAACTCTTATTCTTTGCTGGTGGGGATGCAAAATGGTACAGCCACATTGAAAGATAATTTGGTGGGTGTTACAAAACCAAACATACTTTTATCATATGATCTTGCAATCATGCTCCTTGACATTTACCCACCCCCCCACATTTGAAAACATATGTCCACACTAAAACCTACACATAAATGTTTATAGAGACTTTATTCATAGTTGCCAAAACTTGGAAGCAACCAAGATGTGCTCCAGTAGGTAAGTGGAAAACTTGTTGTACATACACAGAATTGAATAGTATTGAGCAGAAAAAAAAGAGCCATCAGGACATGAAAAACATGGAAAAAAGTTAAATGCATATTATTAAGAAAAGAAGGAAATCTGAAAGGCTACATACTGTATGATTCCAACTATATGACATTCTGAAAAAGGTGAAACTCTTGAGACAATAAAAGATGGGTTTCCCGGGTCTGGGGGAAGGGAGAAATGAATAAGAGGAGTACAGAAATATTTAAGGTGGGAAACTACTCTCTATGATACTATAATAGTGGAAACATTTCATTATACATCTGTCCAAACCTATAGAATGTACACACAAAGAGTGAACCCTAAGCTCAACTATGGGTTTCAGGCGACTATGATATGTCAATTCAGGTTGATCAGTTGCAACAAATGTACCACTGTGGTGTAGGATGTTGATAACTGGGGGAGTTGGTGCATGCCTGGGAACATGGGAACATTAGGAATTCTGTACTTGCCACTCAATTTTGCTGCGAACCTAAAACTGTTGTGAAAAATAAATTTCATTAATTTAAAAAAATCATCTCATATATACTTTACTTTTTAACTACCACCTCCTATCTTGCATTCTTTTTATATGGATACTTTCAAAGAGAATAATTTAGTTACAGTTTCCAATTGCTTTCTATTCTTTCCTGAGACAACCATAATTTGACTTTGGCCACTTCACTAAAATGCTCTTACCAATGTCACCCGTGATTTCCATTCAATGTCAATTCTTAGTCCTCATTCATTTGAATATGGATTAGTGTTTGATACAGTTATTTGATTGCCAGATCTTCACAGTCTGGTTTTCTTCTGAGTTTCTTGGTTTCTCTTTTTCACTTACTGCTTCTTAATATTCTTCCAAGTCTCTTGTTTGAGTGCTTACAGAAACATAATTTAGACCACTTTTATTTATTATCTATACTCATTGCAAAGGTGATCTCATCCAGTTTCGTGTTGAAATCTGTCAAATATATGCAGTCTAGATCTTTTCTCTAAATGCCAGACATATGTATTATAGACACATTTTGATTTCAATTTCAATCTCCTGACTTCCCTTTCAAAACTGCTCCTCTCATAATCTTCCTTCTATTAAATTAAGGCAATCTCATTTTCTATTAACTCAGGCAAAATATTTGGTATTATCCTTGACCTCCCCCCTGTGCCATAACCAATATATTGACACATTTTGTTCTTCCCAGGATATTCAGAATACAATATTTCTTATCACCTCTTTTACTATAATTTTGGACTGCACCACCATCATATTCCTGATTCCAATTTTTGCCATCCCACCACCTTGCAGACTTTACTCAAAATAACAGCCATAGTGATTTTATTAAAGTATAAGCTGTATTAATTCACTGCTCTGCTCAAAGTTCTCTGATTTACCTAAATCAGTAAAAAGTAAAGATTCTTACTTTCACCAACAGAACCCTACATAATCTGCTTTTTTGTTATATCCCAGCCTCATCTTCTAATATTCTCCCTCCTACTCATCACATTTGTTAACATTGTCATTCTTCTATTCCTCAAATATTACAAAATAACCTCAGCCTAAGGCTCATTTTTTTTTTTTTTTTTTTTTTGTCTGTAATATCCTTCTTCCAGACACATTTTAGCTTACTCCATCAGCTACACTGGAATTCAAGTTAACAGTTACCTTATTGACCCTTTCCTCTTTCCGGATTACTCAATATATTACACTACCTTCGTCAGAACTTCCTATGTCTTTTTTACTTTGTTTTCCCCTAGAATTATTTTCATTATTATAGTATATCATCATATACTGTACATTGCACATACTTATTTTTATTTCTTGCCTAAGTCTGTAAATTCTCTTATGAATGAAATTTGGTCTCATTTATTACCTCCTATATCATGATGTCTCGTATCTTCTTAAAATGTATTGAAGGATAAATAAAGCAATTATACCTCAAAAATTCATTATAAACAAATAATTTTGTTATGACTTTACACCAATGTTATTTCTGAAAAAAAAATTATTTGCTAATTTAACATGGGTTTCCTTTAGTATTTACCATTCTTGGGTGTAGATGTTAAGCCTTCTACTACATTCTTTAAGTTGAAATGGAACCTGGATTGCATTTCTAGGTTTCTGTTCAATTTATATTCACAATTGAAAAAATTATGTTATCTAAATATTTCAACACATACTTTTATTTATTGAAGAGAAAGTCTTGTTTTATACTAAATATGTCAGAAATATAAATTTGCAAGAAACAAATCAAATCTTAGAAGTAGAGTAGACTTTCATGCTGTCTGGCTGAACATTCTCATTTTTCTTGAAAAAATATTTTCAAGCTTAGTATTTGCTTGGATACATATTATGAATTACAACTAGGTTATGTGTATTTATTCATCCCATCCATTTCTAGGGCCAACAATAGCACATTTCTAAATTTTCCTACCCATTAAAACTTAAAGGGCTGAGTTGAGAAGAACAGATGAAAGTACATTATGGTGAAAGAAAACTGTGGTCTTCACAAAAGTTAACCTACTAACTGACCCAAATCACATAATCAATATACATAATAGCAAAATGGGACTATTATAGCAATGAAATTAATTTTTAAGGGAGCAATAAATAGCACATAATGGATGCTTGGCTTTCTTTCCAGCCATTATAATCACAATAGAATGCTTCCTGGGTTGTACTCTCATTGGCCTTTATAGGGAAGGCAGATCAAACAGTGTTAATTTGTTAGGTTTACAAGGACAAAGACAATTATAGTTTGGTACTTAATGGCCATTCTCCAATTGGAGGAAATAATTGAGCAAGGAAAATAGAGATAGATAGAGGCTTCTGATCTTTTTTTCTAGCCTTTTCTAGCCAAAACATTTCATTAACCGCAGTATACAAATGTCTATGGTATCTTCTGCCAATGAAAACTAATTAAAATTTTAATATCAAACTACCCTGGGACTGAAGATCTTCCTACTTTGTTTGTCCCATCACTGTCAGCATAATTTCTTTGAAAATGAAGAGTTAATCATTTCCTCACTGGCTTAAAATGCTTCTATACTGTCTGTTGCTTTTTAATAAATTAGATTTAATATCCTTCTCCCACCTAACCTCTAATCTCATCTCCCATGAAGCCAATATTCACCCTTTTCTTCTCCTGAATCAAGTTGTTTATGTACCTTTTCATGCCTCTAAAAATTCCAGTAGCTTGCCATCTTTTGCTTTTTCTTTTACCTGAAAACACTTCTCCCCCACTCTATGTTGTCTCAATTGGTTAAGCCCAATTAAGACTAAACTATAGTATTACTAGTAATTTAAAACATTTCTTTAAAAAAAATATATTTATTTATTTTAGAGGATGGGGGAGGAGCAGAGGGAGAGAGAATCTTAAACAGACTCCCGCTAGACATGGAGCCCCCCATGGGGCTCAATTAGATCATGACTTGAGCCAAAATCAAGAGTCAGATACTTAACTGACTGAACCACACAGGCACCCCTAAAACATTTCTTGATATCCTCTCATTTGTTCTGTTACAACTGATTCATTGTTAAGTTTCATAACCCCCTTTTTTTAATTAAAAAAGGCTCACTCAGCACTGCACTTTGAAACCCTTAAACACAATTCAAAATTATAGTATCTTTTAATATCCATATTCAATATGCTCAATCAAGTAATATATGTATTTAGTATATGCTTGGTAATTCATTGTTTAATGAGCTACTCAATTATTTTATCAATTACACCAAGAATTAGATCTATTCATTTTGTTAAAAGTCATACACTGTCTTTATAGTCTCATCATTGAAACTCCAGGCAAAGATGCAGATTTGAGGGATCTGAGCAGTGTTAAAGATTAAATAAAACAGTCCATATATGTGAGTATAAAACAAATTTCCACTTAAATTTCACTATTAAATAGCATATTTATTTCTCTTATTTACTTGATAGTGGTTGAATCTGTATAAAGTACAAACTTCAATGAAAGGAAACATTTCCCTGCTGCTGAGATGTGAATGTGATGCCTTTCAGGGGCCAAACACAATGGAGCTAGAGTAGTTGTTGTCAAATGCAGAGTAATTTGATACTCAAGCATACTCAAGCAAGGTTAACCAGTGAAGGCATTTCCATTTAAATACATTAAACAATACGTTGGTAAGACAAAACATAACTTCCCAGCATCCAACTTGCAGACTATGCCTTGTAACTAGAAACTACAATCATTTTTTTATTCTCTTGCTATAACTGACTATACCATATTGCATCTACTACTGTCAAGTGCTGCCCAAATCAATGCTCTGACCTTTAGTAAGTAACCAGCAAACCCTCTCCGAACATGGAAAGAGCAATTCATACTCAGGGTAGGGAGAATGAGAACAGAAAACAATATTTCAGAATAGATCCTGTGAATTTTCTAGCTGATTGATGATGCATTCCCTGAGACATTGTGTCACAGAGTTTAGTTGGGTGCCTAGAAGAAACTTCCCATTTACTGGCATACATTCATCCCATACTGAGATACGAGCTACTTTTATTATAGATTTGGGGATACGAACACAACGGGACATATTAGATTTCATTGCAATGTTATGTGTCCTGTAGCAGTTATATTTCATTGTTTTATGTCCAGGCAAGATCATATTTGTGGAACATACAAATATTCCTTTACATAAAATGTCTTTAAAAGCTTAATATTTAAGAAACTATTATAAGGGGGGGGGGAGACTGACAATTGCGTTTGTTTCGAATCTATATTGTAGACCCTGTTAAAGTTATATCAAACTACATTTGTGACTTTGCTGACAGATGTCTTCCTTTTAGTCCACTTTGATCTTAAACAGTACTAATTAACATTCAATGTTATTCTTAAAGAATTTGTGTTTATTGTTACTGATGTTGTGGATAATGGTAGTGCTTTCCTAATTAAAATAGTACTGATTACTTACATAGAAGAAATTTGAGATTTGATCTAGGTATGAATTACTCTCACTTTAGCTATTCTCTGAAAATACTGTCATTAATGATTTCAAATGGACTCTCCCCCTTCACACACACATTTTTATCAGAGTATAGAAATGACAGAAAATGAGGTCTTCCCATTGAAAAATGCACAGGTGTCCTCTAATTACATCAACAAAAAATATGTACTGAATGTTCCACAGTTCAAAGTTCCAAAGTTCAACCACTCTGTTATCTCCTCTACAGTCATAAAATATAAAATGTCAAGGGCAGCCAATATTAAAATTTTACAGATGATCAGAAAAAAGTTACTAAAAACATCAAATCCGGAAATGATGATACTTTGAAAATGACAAGCACTCCAAAGAATTTTACTGAAAATCATGCCTTTGATATGTTAGTCAATTTAACATCATCACGTTCAAACTTTTAATTCAAATAGGTCATATTACCCTGAGACAAACATAAATGTTTATTTAGCTAATCATTTTGATAGCTAATTACTTACTTTCTTTTGTGAGTACATTGTATTTCAATGCCTTAACCATTAAAGCATTTCTCTTTTTTAAAAGATTTATTTATTTATTAGAGAGAGAGGGAGAGAGAGCACACATGCATGCATACACACACAAGGGAAGGGGCAGTGGGAAAGAATCTTCAAGCAGACTCCCCACTGAGCACGGAACCCAACCCCAGGCTCAGTCCCACGACCCTGAGATCATGACCTGAGCCGAAACAAAGAGTTGGACACTTAACCCACTGAGCCCCAACAAGTAAAACATTTCTAATACTAGTTATGAAAACTTTCTGACTTGACAATTGGTGATGTTCCAGATAGAGGCCGCTCCATTAGCATAAGCCTGGGGCCTAGAGTGTAGCAGCAAATTGTGACAGAGACAGAGATGAGCGTGTTGGGCAGGAAGTAGGAGGGAAAAGCAAACCTTTGCTGACAGACTGAGAACTTGGGACAGTTTAAACTATTTATTTATTTTTATTACAGCATAGCCAAGTCTGTCTAAACAAATGCAAACAACAATAACAACAAAACTGAGCCAGTGTACATATATACTAAGGTTAAAATTCATGAACCAAACAAAGGATCTCTCAATTAAAATAAAATTATCAACTGTCTCTATGCTCCAGATAACATTGCATTAGAAGATATAATGTGGAGTCAGGAAAGATGGCGGAGGAGTAGGGGACCCTATTTCAACTGGTCCCCGGAATTGAGCTGGATATCCACCAGACCACTCTGAGCACCCACGAAACCAGCCTGAGATGTAAGAAGATCTGGATCTCTACAAGCAGAATATCGCAGGCGGTTGGTTTTGAGGTAGGAAGCAGAGAGCCGTGATCCTGCGGGCAGATATCGGAGGATAAAGGGCGGCGGGAGGGTGCCTGGCCGTGGGGATCCTGCACCGCCGGTGAGTGACAGTCTCGCGCGCTGCAGACGGGGCGCAGACTCGCAGACCGGTAACGGCGGGGAAAGGACTTTAGGGCAGCCCCCGGGGCAGAACCCAGAGCAGCGGGGTCACGCGTGCAAACTGGGAGCAGCTGGCGGTTTTAGAAGCACAAAGGGCAGAGACGTGCTCCAACCTGGAGGCAGGACTGGGGGCCCTGTGGAGGGGCGCACAACCCAGGCTGCTGCAGTTTATAGCAGCACGGACAGAAACGGAGACAGTGTGGCCTGGAGAGCTCACTGAAGAACAGACTGCGATCACTCTGCTCTGAGTCAGAGGGTTGGAAACGGTCTCTTCTGCTCTGACTCGGAAGAGATGCAGAAAGCCGCCAGAGAAAGCCGCCAGAGAACAAAAGCCCCAAAACTGATTTCCACTGAGCCCATTCCCTGCCACAGGGGGGCAGGGCAACTCCGCCCAAACAGGGTTGCCTGAGTAACAGTGTGGCAGGCCCCTCCCGCAGAAGACAGGCTGAGAAAACAAGAGGCTAGCAACCCTAAGGTCCCAAGAAAACAAGTGCATCTTGCTTGGGTTCTGGTCAACAATTTGGACTCTATACATTCCCTCAAACACCCATCAACAGAATGACTAGGAGGAGGAGACCCCAAAATAGAAAAGACTCAGAGATTATGACTTATGCTGCAGATTTACAAATGGATGCAGATATAACCAAGATGTCGGAGATGGAATTCAGCCTAGCAAATGTGAACACAATGGCTAGAATGGAGAAATCAATTAATGGCAACATAGAGTCTCAAAGGGCAGAAATGAAAGCTGAATTGGCAGAACTTAAAAATGTTATCAATGAGATCCAATCCAATCTAGATAATCTAACAGCTAGGGTAACTGAGGCAGAAGAACGAATAAGCGACCTGGAAGACAATATTATAGATAAAAAGGGAAAAGAGGAGGCCAGGGAAAAACAACTTAAAATCCATGAAAATAGAATCAGAGAAATAAGTGACACCATGAAGCGTTCCAATGTCAGAATAATTGGAATCCCAGAGGGAATGGAGAGAGAAAGAGAGAGGACTAGAAGATGTATTTGAGCAAATCTTAGCTGAGAACTTCCCTAATCTGGGGAATGAAACAAACATTCACATCCTAGAGGCAGAGAGAACCCCTCCCAAGATCAAGGAAAACAGGCCAACACCCCGGCATGTAATAGTAAAACTTGCAAATCTTAGCACCAAGGAAACTATCTTAAGGGCAGTTAGGGGGAAGAGATTCCTTACGTACAGAGGGAGGAACATCAGAATAACGTCAGACCTATCCACAGAGACCTGGCAAGCCAGAAAGGCCTGGCAAGACATATTCAGGGTACTAAATGAGAAGAACATGCAGCCAAGAATACTTTATCCGGCAAGGCTTTCATTTAGAATGGATGGAGAGATGCAGAGCTTCCACGACCGGCAGAAACTGAAAGAATATGTGACCACTAAGCCGGCCCTGCAAGAAATATTAAGGGGGGTTCTATAAAAGGAGAAAGACCCCAAGAGTGATATACAACAGAAATTTACAGGGACGATCTATAAAAACAATGTCTTCACAGGCAACATGATGACAATTAATTCGTATCTTTCAATAATCACTCTCAACGTGAATGGCCTAAATGCTCCCATAAAACAGCACAGGGTTGCAGATTGGATAAAAAGACAGGACCCATCCATATGCTGCCTACAAGAGACTCATTCTGAACCTAAAGATACATCCAGACTGAAAGTGAAGGGATGCAGATCCGTCTTCCATGCCAGCAGACCTCAAAAGAAAGCTGGGGTAGCAATTCTTATATCAGACAAATTAGATTTTAAACTCAAGTCTGTAATTAGAGACACAGAAGGACACTATATCATTCTTAAAGGGTCTATCCAACAAGAAGATCTAACAATTGTAAATATCTATGCCCCCAACATGGGAGCAGCCATCTATATAAGCCAACTGTTAACCAAAATAAAGAGTCATAATGATAACAATACGTGAATTGTAGGAGACCTCAATACTCCACTCTCAGCAATGGACAGATCATCTAAGCAGAAAATCAACAAGGAAACAAGAGCTTTGAATGATACCCTGGATCAGATGGACCTCATAGATATTTACAAAACATTCCACCCTAAAACAACAGAATACTCATTTTTCTCGAGCATACATGGAACTTTCTCCAGAATAGACCACATACTGGGTCACAAATCAGGTCTCAACCAATACCAAAAGATTGAGATTATTCCTGCATATCCTCAGACCACAATGCTTTAAAACTGGAACTCAATCACAAGAAAAAAATTAGCAGAAATTCAAACACTTGGAAGCTAAAGACCACTCTGCTCAAGAATGTTTGGGTCAACCAGGAAATCAAAGAAGAACTGAAACAATTCATGGAAATCAATGAGAATGAAAACACATCGGTCCAAAACCTATGGGATACTGCAAAGGCAGTCCTAAGGGGGAAATACATAGCCATCCAAGCCTCACTCAGAAAAATAGAAAAATCCCGAATCCACCAACTAACTCCACACCTTAAAGAACTAGAGAAAAAGCAGCAAACTATGCCTAAGCCACGCATTAGAAGAGAAATAATTAAAATTAAAGCAGAGATCAGTGAATTAGAAACTAGAAACACAGTAGATCAGATCAACGAAACTAGAAATTGGTTCTTGGAAAGAATTAATAAGATCAATAAACCACTGGCCAGACTTATCCAAAAGAAAAGAGAAACGACCCAAATTAATAAAATTATGAATGAAAGGGGAGAGATCATGACTAACACCAAGGAAATAGAAACAATTATTAGAAATTATTATCAACAACTATATGCCAATAAACTGAGCAATCTGGATGAAATGGAGGCCTTCCTGGAAGCCTATAAGCTGCCAAGACTGAAACAGGAAGAAATTGACAACCTGAATAGGCCAATAACCAGTAACGAGATTGAAGCAGTGATCAAAAACCTCCCAAAAAACAAGAGTCCAGGGCCTGATGGATTCCCTGGGGAATTCTACCAAACATTCAAAGAAGAAATAATACCTATTCTACTGAAGCTGTTTCAAAAAATAGAAACAGAAGGAAAACTTCCAAACTCATTCTATGAGGCCAGCATTACCTTAATCCCCAAACCAGGCAAAGACCCCATCAAAAAGGAGAATTTCATGGGCCGCCTGGGTGGCTCAGTCATTAAGTGTCTGCCTTCAGCTCAGGTCATGATCCCAGGGTCCTGGGATCGAGCCCCACATCGGGCTCCCTGCTCATCGGGAAGCCTGCTTCTCCTTCTCCTACTCCCACTGCTTGTGTTCCCTCTCTCGCTGTGTCTCTCTCTGTCAAATAAATAAATAAAATCTTAAAAAAAAGAAAAAAGGAGAATTTCAGACCGATATCCCTGATGAATATGGATTCCAAAATCCTCAACAAAATCCTAGCTAATAGAATCCAACAATACATTAAAAGGATCATCCACCACGACCAAGTGGGATTTATCCCTGGGACGCAAGAGTGGTTCAACATTTACAAATCAATCAATGTGATAGAACACATTAATAAGAGGAGGGAGAAGAACCATATCGTCCTCTCAATTGATGCAGAAAAAGCATTCGACAAAATACAACATCCTTTCCTGATTAAAACTCTTCAGAGTATAAGGATAGAGGGAACATTCCTCAAGTTCATAAAATCCATCTATGAAAAACCCACAGTGAATATCATCTTCAATGGGGAAAAGCTGAGAGCCTTTCCCTTAAGATCAGGAACACATCAAGGATGTCCACTCTCGCCACTGTTGTTCAACATAGTACTAGAAATCCTAGCAACAGCAATCAGACAACAAAAAGAAATAAAAGGTATTCAAATTGGCAAAGAAGTCAAATTCTCTCTTTTCACAGATGACATGATACTTTATGTGAAAAACCCAAAAGACTCCACCCCCAAATTACTAGAACTCATCCAGCAATTCAGTAATGTGGCAGGATACAAAATCAATGCACAGAAATCAGTTGCTTTCTTATACACTAACAACGCAATTGTAGATAGAGAAATTAGAGAAACGATTCCATTTACAATAGCACCAAAAACCATAAGATACCTCAGAATAAACCTAACCAAAGAGGTAAAGGATCTATACTTTAGGAACTACAGAACACTCATGAAAGAAATTGAAGGAGACACAAAAAGATGGAAAAACATTCCATGCTCATGGATCAGAAAAATAAACATTGTTAAAATGTCTATGCTACCCAGAGCAATCTGTACTTTCAATGCCACCCCGATCAAAATTCCAATGACATTTTTCAAAATGCTGGAACAAACAATCCTAAAATTTGTATGGAATCAGAAAAGACCCCGAATCACCAAGGAAATTTTGAAAAAGAAAAACAAAGCTGGGGGGCATCACGCTGCCCGATCTCAAGCTATATTACAAAGCTGTGATCACCAAGACAGCATGGTACTGGCACAAAAACAGACATATAGACCAATGGAACAGAATAGATAACCCAGATATGGACCCTCAACTCTATGGTCAAATAATCTTTGACAAAGCAGGAAAAAATATGCAACGGAAAAAAGTCTCTTCAATAAATGGTGCTGGGAAAATTGGACAGCCACATGCAGAAGAATGAAACTCGACCATTCTCTACCACCATTCACAAAGATAAACTCAAAGTGGATGAAAGACCTCAATGTGAGACAGGAATCCATCAAAATCCTAGAGGAGAACATAGGCAGTAACTTCTTTGACATCTCCCACAGCAACTTCTTTCAAGGTACATCTCCAAAGGCTAGGGAAACAAAAGCAAAAATGAACTTTTGGGACTTCATCAAGATAAAAAGCTTCTGCACAGCAAAGGAAACAGTCAACAAAACAAAGAGGCAACCCACAGAATGGGAGAAGATATTTGCAAATGACACTACATATAAAGGGCTCATATCCAGGGCGCCTGGGTGGCTCAATTGGTTAAGCGACTGCCTTCGGCTCAGGTTATGATCCTGGAGTCCCGGGATCGAGTCCCACATCAGGCTCCCTGCTCAGCAGGGAGTCTGCTTCTCCCTCTGACCCTCCTCCCTCTCGTGCTCTCTCTCATTCTCTCTCTCGCAAATAAAAAAAAAAAAAAAGAAAAAAAAGGGCTCATATCCAAGATCTATAAAGAACTTCTCAAACTTAACACCCAAAAAACAAATAATCAAGTCAAAAAGTGGGCAGAAGATATGAAAAGACACTTCTCTGAAGAAGACATACAAATGGCTAACAGACACTTGAAAAAATGTTCATCATCATTAGCCATCAGGGAAATTCAAATCAAAACCACATTGAGATACCACCTTACAGCAGTTAGAATGGCAAAAATGGACAGGGAAAGAAACAACAAATGTTGGAGAGGTTGTGGAGAAAGGGGAACCCTCCTACACTGTTGGTGGGAATGCAAGCTGGTGTAGCCACTTTGGAAAACAGTGTGGAGGTTCCTCAAAAGTTTAAAAATAGAGCTATCCTATGACCCAGCAATTGCACTACTGGGTATTTACCCCAAAGACACAGATGTAGTGAAAAGAAGGGCCACATGCACCCCAATGTTCATAGCAGCAATGTCCGCAATAGCCAAACTGTGGAAAGAGCCGAAATGCCCTTCAACAGACAAATGGATAAAGAAGATGTGGTCCATATATACAATGGAATATTACTCAGCTATCAGAAAGGATGAATACCCAACTTTTACATCAACATGGATGGGACTGGAGGAGATTATGCTAAGTGAAATAAGTCAAGCAGAGAAAGTCAATTATCATATGGTTTCACTTATTTGTGGAACATAAGGAATAGCATGGAGGACACTAGGAGAAGGAAGGGAAAATTGAGGGGGGGGGGAATTGGAGGGAGAGATGAACCATGAGAGACTATGGACTCTGAGAAGCAAACAGGGTTTTAGAGGGGAGGGGGGAGTGGGGGATTGGTTAGCCCGGTGATGGGTATTAAGGAAGGCACGTACTGCATGGAGCACTGGGTGTTATACGAAAACAATGGATTGTGGATCACCACATCAAAAACTGATGATGTATTGTATGGTGACTAACATAACATACTAAAATTAAAAAAAAAAAAAAAGATATAATGCAAAATTTCTTGAAATACCAGGGAAAATAGAAATTACAAAGAGTGGCATCATGCTTTAGTATATCCTCTTCAATGTTTAATTGATTAACTGTCAAAAATAAATATAATAATATAAAGTAGAATGAAATTAGAAAGATTAACAAAATAAACTCATAATATACTGACCAAAATTTCAGTGAAACTAGAAATGAACAGCAAATATATGCTTAAAGAATTAGCCTCTTGAGAAAATATATTAAATAACTCTTGGAGCAAGAGGAAATCTCCATGTCAATTATAGACTATTTAAAAATGACTCTTAAATTGAGATGGGGGCATATTAAACACATGAATTTGGTCTAAGCATTCTGTTCATAGGAAACAATAGAAGAAATGAAAATATAAATAAGTAGAGATAGAATTTAAAAACAATATAAAAATGAGAATAATAAAATAGATTTAAAGATAAGAGGAAAGGTATTATATGAGATTTATTTTTAATTAAAAAGAATAAGTCATCTAAGAACCATGGCAAATATTGCAAGGATTTTTATAAAAGGCACGAGGTCTAAAATGTTTTATTGATTAAAGAAAAACTTTTATGTATTACATTACCTTCCATAGCTTTTAATACTCAAAAGTTTGAAACAAAAGGGAAGTTCTTCAATTTACTTAACAAGTACGACATAATCTTTATACTAACACCTGACAATTATGTCACAAACTCATATTACTGAATAGTTTCAGTTGTCAATATATTTGCATATATATTAACTATAATATTAATAGGTGATAATTATTACATTCAATAAATTATTACCATATCAATATAGTGGCTTCCAGAAATACTAATATTGCTGTCTATTGGCAGTCAATTAAAATACTTTATTACATCAATGAATAAGAAAAAAAGTATATGACTACTCTATGATTAATGAGCATTGCTTAAAATCTAATATCCATTTCAGTTTTTTAAAAATTATGAAATAACTTGTTATTCTATTATTACTCATTTGTGAAAACTAGAAGATTTCTCGTTTGGTATAGGAGAAATTTCAACTCGCCAAAAATGTAAATTCCAACAACAATAATTATCACACATCGATAGATGTAGAAATTAAGTAGTACCTCTGATGTGGTATCAGTGAGGCTGCTGGAAACAGCCCTTTTGCTTTGCTTACAAGAATATAAACTGGTGCAAATTTCTTTAATGTCTATTTGATGATGTATAACAAAAGACTTTAAAGGTGGTTACTTTAAAACTGCTATTCCTACTTTGACTTCTTGCTCTCATTTGATGTTTTGTCCTTTCTTCCATGGTCTCTAAATGGTCAGGACTTTATCAGTCGACTTCCCTTGGCTACCTGCACTGACCCCTTGGTGATCACTACCACTACGTACCCCTCCACTTGTTTCTATCTTTTTAAATTTCTCTCAGTAATATTATATCTGACTCTACAAAGATGTCTTATATAACTTAGACTTATTTTCAGATAATTGATAATTTTCATGCTATTATATCTTATCTTTTATTTTGTGCTTGCCGCTGGTATACACGAAAGACAATTGTGAGGTTGATTACAAAAAAACACATTTATTTCTCAGTAAATATTATCTCACTGGATTGTATATTGTTCTTAAATTAGATTAATGCTATAAGATCACTCAGTAAGTTTCTGATCTCATTCTACCTTTTTCCTGTAGCATTTTTCACCAAGCGCGGTCTCTAAATCTTCTTTTATTTAAATTCTTGAGGTGTGCATCTTAGTTATAAGTTACCTTTTAAAATATTAAACTCAGAACAGATACTCAAATTCAACTTAAAGTATGAGTAAATAAGAAAATATGAATGGACAGCCCAGGAGGGAAGCATTTATGCAGGTCTCCATTGCTAAATAAATACATCTTTTAACTGTTATTTGGGCCTGTTTGCCAATAGACTGACAACGAAGATTGTATAAAAGTCATCTTACCCAGTGCCTGGTGTAATCGTGTACATCGTAGGAGTTCAGTTAAATACCTGTTCAATTAATAAGTTCAGGAAGAAATGATGTATATAATGAGAGGAAAAAATAATTATGATGATTCTATCTAATAGAGCCATAGAGAGAAATAAAAATAAAATAAGCAAACCTTTCAGGATCTACCTAGTAGAAAAAAAGAATAGATATTGTCTGAAAGACAGTAAGTAATCATTTAAAAAATAATTACCATTAAATGCAATTTGCTTCATTACGCACCAGAAAATATGCTAAGACATTTATGTGGGCTATTTTAATCCTCTAAACTCTATTTTGTTAATGAGGAGAAAGGTTAAAGATGTTAACATGCCAGAGGTGAACAATCACTAAGGGGATGCTCAGAACATCTGTCTCTGGAGAAAATCATTTATTGTTTCTCAAGGGTTTGGACTAATTTTTTAAAATCTATTTTTCTAAATTCTTACAATGGTCAAACTATAAGCTCAGGTCAATTGATTAATGAATGATAAATCTAAATTCACAATTAACATGTGAATCACTGGGCTCAGAGTTTGAATCATGAATGACACCACTTATTGTCTGTACAATGTAAGTCTGTGGGGCATTCCTATTTCCTTTGCACTAAATTTTGATTTTTTAAGTAAGTTCAGTCTAAAACAGGAACACTATAAATACATCAGGAAAACATCCTAAGTTAGGCCAATTTTTATAAATATCTGAGAAAAATAGTACCTACATAATCTCAGTTTTTCATATAATAGAGGAATCTTTCCTTAATCAGAACCATGTATTTTACACAGAGAATGCATCCCATACTATTCAGCCAGTATTCACACATTGTCAGCTGAAAAGCAGTTAATATATGTGCAATTTTATTGGACAATGAGGCAGCTGCATTGCCTTGTAGTCAAAACGACGGAAAAGAACTTCACTCAGAACCATAATCACAAAGCACAGCTTAGCAAAATTTAGAATGCAAAATAATACATGTTTCAGATCAGATCTGGGTAAATCTTCCATTTTCTTCTGTCAATCTTCCCGTCAGTTTTGTTTGAGAAAGTAAAAGAATTTTCGGGAGAATGCATTTCTGATAAAGTGAACTTTAAGTCATCTTTCAAATCTTGTTCTTTGACCATTAATCTTGTATGTGATTATATATATTGTGTATATTGTGTCAAAGAACAAGATTTGAAAGATATCTTTAAAAGATATATATATATATATACATATATGCCCAATTACTTATATGTATAACCAAATATATACCAAATTAAATATGTATGTAACACATTTATTGAAGATTTGTTTCTAGGTTTAACAAACCTCAGCTTATCAAAATTGACAGGTTTACATTCAGCAACGCATAAGAAAGCAAACATATTTACGGCAGTTTAAGGAGCAGGCTTTCTCATATTAGTCAATACCAAATCCACATTTAGATCACTTTCTGTTGGGAAATAGGCATATGGCCTGTGTCTCTTTTGCCGCGCTCACCTATCCCCACCGTTTACCTAATAAGGATACGCCGGCATTTCCCAAGGATTTCTTAGAAAGGTCTCTGCCTCACACATTAATCTCTCTAGTCATCACTTTCAGAACATAACCTCTTCTTCTGGTTGGTCAATTCTTGGAAGTACAAAACCTTTCTGAATTATAGAACAATAAATGAGGAACATACTTTGGAAAACAGTAAGAATGTTACATATGGAAAAAAAAAAAAAAAGATACTGAAGTAGATGCCTGTAATGCATTGTAACTCAGAATCTTCTAACACCTGGATTTATTTACTTTATTTACTAAATTTTAAATTTATTAGCAACTTTAATTTTTTTCAGATTGCTGTGGCATTTGGTTTCTTAAATGATCACACCAAACTATTTGACTAGCTCAATGAAACTAGTGCATTTACCATCATATTGAGGACAATTCAACATTTTAACAAAACTATATCAATCTGTGTAGTTTTATAAATATCTAATAGCTTTTTGGCTATCTATTAATTCTCTATCTATTAATTCTCTACATGAAAATTTGGACACTTCTGTTGTGGTTAATGTAGAGCATGAAATCAGCCATACTACCTGGCTTGCTGAAATGTAAGTCGGAGGCCGCTGAGGGCAGGGAAGGTTTAGGAATGGGGCGTGGGCCTTTGGAATGCCGAGGCCCGCATGATACCCTGCCATTGGAATGCCCGGGGGAGTTGCCATCCCCCACCTCCCTCCCCAAGCTTTCTCAGCCCAAACAGCCACCCTGTGATCTAAGAGATGTGTGCATTGTCCCTTAGGCTATGTTTAGCAGAACTCACAGAACGCGCAGATTAGCATATCATATCTTTCCCATAAACAGGTTCTCCTAGTAGTTTCAGTAAGACCCCTTGTCTTGAGAAACAGTGATAAGGATTTGTGATTATCCTGAAGAACCAATAAAAGTGGGAGCAAAGAAGAAAAAAGGTCTTCATCTCTGAGCATTGACCCCCTTGCCTTCTCCTCTCTTTCACAGTAAAATTTGGAGTCATCTTTCTTTTTTTTTTAAATTTTATTTCATTATGTTATGTTAATCACCATACATTACATCATTAGTTTTTGATGTAGTGTTCCATGATTCATTGTTTGTATATAACACCCAGTGCTCCATTCAGTACGTGCCCTCTTTAATACCCATCACCAGGCCAACCCATCCCCCGCCTCCCCTCTAGAACCCCCAGTTTGTTTCTCAGAGCCCATAGTCTCCAATGGTTCATTGGAGTCATCTTTCATCTGTCGGTACAGGGATCGCTGGCCATTCCCGGCACACACTATGGTGACTAAACTAAAGCTCTTCCTTTCACTTTCTCTTTTGTTTATATTTCAAATAAAAAGCAAGGAAGGAATAATGGAAACTTACAGGAAACCAAGAATTATCTAACACATTATTAATAGTAAGGTAAGTAGCCAGTAGATTTACACTCATTGACATATTTGATAAATCTTGATCTCTCCTTATATAATAATTATAAAGAAGTAGCACTTTTCAACTTTATCCCATTTTTATCTATTTGAGAAAATATCTGCAATGGCAAAATAGTAATTAGTTAGCAACAATTTTTTTTTTTTTTTTAAATCTATTTCACCCAACTTCCCACCCACCTCCCCTCTGGGAACCACCAGTTTGTTCTCTGTATTTGAGTCTGTTTTGTTGTTGTTATTTCTTTTTTCTTTATTTGCTAGTTTGTTTCTTAAATTCCACATATACGTGAAAGCATATGGTATTTGTTTTTCTCTGATTTATTTTACTTAGCATTATACCCTTTAATTCTATCCATGTTGTTTCAAATGGCAATATTTAATTTTTTGTGGCTGAGTGATATTCCATTGTATATACACCATATCTTCTTTGTCCATTCATCTATCAATGGACACTTGGGTTGCTTCTATGTTTTGGCTATTATAAATAATGCTGCAATAAACATAAGGTTGCATAAATTTTTATGAATTGCTGTTTTTGTTTTCGTTGGGTAAATACCCTATAGTGGAATTACTGGATCATATGGTAATTCTATTTTTAATTTTTTTGAGGAAGCTCTATACTGTTTTCCGCAGTGGCTGCACCAATTTGCATTCCCACCAACAGTGCATGAGGGTTCCTTTTTCTCCACATCTTCACTGACTCTTGTTATTTTTTTGTGTTTTTTATTTTAACCATTCTGACAGGTGTTAAATGATATCTCATTGTGACTTTAATGTGCATTTCCCTAATGATTAGTAATGTTGAGCTTCTTTCCATGTATTTGCTGGCCATCTGTATGTCTTCTTTGGAAAAATGTCTATTCAAGTCCTCTGAGCATTTTTAATTGGATTATATGTGGTGTTTTTAGTGTTGAGTTGTAGAAGTTCTTTATGTATTTTGGATATTAACCCCTTATCAGATATATCATTTGCAAATATCTCCTCCTATTTAATAGTTGCCTTTTGTTTTATTGATGGTTTCCTTCATTATGCAAAAGCTCTTTATTTTGGTGTAGTTCTAATAGTTTAATATTGCTTTTGTTTTCTTTGCCAGAGTAGACATACCTAGAAAAATGTTTCCATGGCTGATATCAAAGAAATCCTGCCTATATTTTCGTCTTGGACTTTTATGGTTTCATGTCTCACATCTAAGTCTTTAATTTATTTTCAGTTTATTTCTGTGTATGGTGTAAGAAAGTGGTCCAGTTTCATTTTTTGCATGCAGCTGTCTGGTTTTCCCAACACCATTTGTTGAAGAGATTGTTTCATGCCTATTGTATATACTCTTGACACTTTTGTCATAGATTAATTGACCATATAACTGTGAGTTTATTTCTGGGCTCTGTGTTATGTTCTATTGATCTCTGTGTCTATTTTTGTGCCATTACCATTTATGCTAGTAACAATTAATTTTTAAGTTCTATAAGAGTTCTGAAAAAACATTCTCTCCAAATCTCTCTATCCAAGTTCCTGGAATGTTCAAAATTTAGAATAATATCCTGATCATCTATATATTTTAGAATATCTTGATTATCTATATATTATTGTCTTGACCAATGAAAAATATGACATCTCCATGTACTTAATGATATGCTTAAAAATTGAATTAATATTTTTATTTCTTAAAGATTCATTTATTATTTATTTTAGAGAGAAGGGGGAGGGGTGGAGGGAGAGGGAGGGAAATCCTTAAGCTGACTCCCCACTGAGCATGGAGCCCAACGCGGGTCTCAGTCCCAGGATTCTGAGATCATGACCTAAGCCAAAATCAAGAGTCAGATGCTTAACAAACTGAGCAATCCTGCATTTTATTTTTATTATTTTCTTTCTTCCAAGATTTTATTTAAATTCAAGTTAGCTAACATACAGTGTAGTATTGGTTTCAGGAGTAGAATTTAGTGATTCGTCACTTACATAAAACACCCAGTGCTCATCACAAGTGCCCTCCTTAATGCCCATCACCCAATTACCCCATCCCCCCACCCACCTCCCCTCCAGCAACCCTCAGTTTGTTCTCTTACGGTTTGCCTCTCTCTCTGTTTTTGCCTTATTTTATTTTTCCTTCCCTTCCCCTATGTTCATGCTCTGTTTCTTAAATTTCACATATGAGTGAAATCATATGGCATTTGTCTTTGACTGACTTATTTTGCTTAGCATGATACAGTCTAGTTTCATCCATTTTGTTGCAAATGGCAAGATTTCACTCTTTTTGATGCCTGGGTATTATGTACCACACACACACACACACACACACACACACACACACCCATATCTTCTTTATCCATTCATCAGTCAAAGGACATTTGGACTGTTTCCATGATTTGGCTATTGTAGATAATGCTGCTATAAACATTGGCATGCATGTATCCCTTCAAATCAATATTTTTGTATCCTTTGGATAAATACCTAGAAGTGTACTTGTTGGGTCATAGGGTAGCTCTATTTTTAACTTTTTGAGGAAACTCCATACTGTTTTCCAGAGTGGCTGCACTGGTTTACATTCCCATCTACAGTGTAAGAGGGTTAAAATGGAATTAATATTTTTAAAATGTGCTCTTTAGCCTACTTATTCAAAGAAATGAAATCATATATATATAAATATATATATATATATATTTATATATATATATATATATATTTTTTTTTTTTTAAAGATGTAGACTTTCTCCTTTTTTCAGTTGGGAGAGTTACATTCATATGTGCTGTGTGTGTGTGTGTGCATTTTGAATTCTTAGAATCATGGATTCTTACTCTTTCAGACTAAAAAAAAAAAGATAACTATGGGGCATCTGTGTGGCACAGTCAGTTGAGTGTCTGACTCTTGGTTTTAGCTCAGGTCATGATCTCAAGGTCCTGGAATCGAGCCCTGCATCGAGCTCCACGTTCAGCGAGGAATATGCTTGAAATTCTTTCTCCCTCTGCCTCTGCCCCTCCTGCTCCTGTGTGCTCTCTCTCTCTCAGATAAATAAATCTTAAAAAAAAAAAAAAAAGATAAATTTTACATAAATTTACTTAAGCCCTAAAATTTCTAGCTTCAGGGAGAGAGTTAGTGAGACAGGAGACAGACAGGATACAGTTGTTCCCAACTGTCATCACATCCTTCCCCCACCACCCATTCCAGAATCCCCTCACTCTTGACCAGCAATTCTGTAATTGCTTATCCTCGGGGATAGCTCAGTTAAACAACATCTACTGAACATATTATATGCCAGCTTCTGATCGAGGCTGTGAGTTTATATTGATGAGAAAAAGAGAAGAACTCAGACAAAATTCTGACCTTACTGGACCCCTAATTTTTGTCCTACCTTTTCCTATTACTGATTTCTGACCTTAGAATGATAGGGTTTCTATGTGTTTGTTTTCATACTCATATTTTGTCTTGTCCTACAGGTTGACACACAAAATTCTTCTAGAATTCCTTTCCCTTTTTTCCTTCCTGACTAATTATTACTTAAATACTACTTCTGACCATACCACTAGTAGTCACCTTTGCTGTCTTTTTGGATCTTTGGATTTTAGCTCTCTTGCTCTCTGAATTGAATTAACTCTGTTTCCCAAACTGAAATATGCTAGTAATTGTTTTCTCTGGGTTTTAAACATTTAAGTGATGATTTTTTCTACTGTTATTTAATAGTAAAAAGTATATTGTGGTTAATGAATAGCAAAAGTTTTATAAAGCTAAACCAAATTGCTGCTGGAAAGGATCTAGAGAGAGAATGAAGATTAAGGGTAAAGAAGTAACAGATGGAGCAACATCTGTGTGGAGGGCATGTGATCTTCACAAAGGTGCAGAGACTAATTTCAAACACGAGAAAAGAGCCTTTTCCTTTGTTACAAAAAATGAGAAGGTAAGAACTGGTGTGAAAAAAAAAAAAAGAAAGAACTGTTGTGGATACAGATACGGAATTTAAGAGATCCTGTATAATTGTCTGAGATGTAGAAATTGAGCTTGTCTGCTAAGAACCTGGGTAATTTGCTAAAAATGGAAAAAAAAAATCAAAACAATTGATAAATGAGAGTGCTACCAGAAAGATTGCAAGGTGAGCTCAGGTTCCTGTTGAGATCGAAACCCTAGAATTTACAGTGGCATCAAAGAGTTTGCAGATAGTGGCACGGTGAAAGGTATTTCAAGAAACATTTAGAAAGAGTAATGTCTATGTGTGACTTGGCAGATGTTTTTTATTCAAATTCAAAACATTTAACTTTGTTTTCTAGAGAACAAACCCAAATTTTTAGCTAATCTGTCCTATAAAATCAATGTTTTAATCAACATCAGTATATGGGTCTCCTGGGGATATAAACTTTCCCAAAAATTCATGAGTAATTTTTTATTATGGTTTATCAGACTCTCACACATATACACACAACAGAATATCAACTAAAATAGTGGCGTCTTTTTGATATTTAACCATCAAGAGATGTTCTTCAATTGGATATTTCTTTCAGTAATAGTGTATAGCTTTTAAGGATGTTCAAGTTACAGTGTTGAGTATTAAGTCCCAAATTCTACATTTCATTTCTGCCACAGTCTTGGGAAGGAATCCACACCAGAATCCCCCCCATAGCTCAATCTAGTACATAAACCTAACACACGTGCTTGGGTTTACCTCTGACAAATGGTATCCAGAGTGATATTACAATCTGGAGGAAAAAAAAAAAAAAAAAGAATTTCCTCTGAAACATTATTCCAACTGATAAAAAAGGAAGGGTAGAATTATAATAGCACCAAAACTGGTCTTAAGTGTTAACCTGCTTCACACTTATATACTCTTTGTTTACTGACCTAAATCCTTTGATCTATGGCAGAACTAACCTACTTTCCTTGAGATTTACAGACCACTGGCCTTGAGGTCTGAAGGACCAGACTTCCCAGAAAATAAGGCCTGACTACATTCCAAAACAGCTGCCCCGGATGACAGCAAGTCTGTTTACAGTCATGTCAACATCTGACTAAGCCTAGGCACCAGCTTCTCCTAAATTGAGCCCCCACTTCTCCCCTCCCCCACCATCTCCCATGTCTTCCCCTTTAAAATCCTCTGGCTTCACCTGGATGGGGAAGATGGTCTCTGGGACATTAGACCGTCATCTTCCAGGTTGCAGGCTTCCTGATTAAAACATCCTTTCCTTTTCTACCATCACCTGTCTCTTGAGAATTGATTTTGAAGCCAGGAGCCGCAGAACCTGAGTTCAGAACCAGTTCTCTGTCAGCTAACAGATGCTGGTTCTTAACTATGAGTTGGCGATGCCACCCGTTAGTGAATAAACCCTCATACAATGAGTGTCTCAGACACATCTCAGTTAGAGAACCTAGAGCAGCTGGTGGTGGATGGCTGCCCACAGATGAAGAGAGAAGCAAGAGCATGAGGACAGACATGAGACAAGGAACAAATTTCCCCTCCTGTGGGGCAAAGGGGAAATTAAAAAATGAGAGACCATCAATGTTATCCTCCTTCTCAACATTTATTAAATCAGAGAACAAAGAATTTGAATATTAACAAGTCCCACAGATGATTTTTAAACACACAAGCACTTGAGAACCAGAGCTCTGAAGGAATAGATAATTAGCAATCCATCCAGACTGTTTCAAATAATAATGATCTCAGTTACTATTTTGGCATGTACTGAAAATAAATTAATTTATTATCACATTACATGAATGCCTTATATCCTGATAGATATTTTGTGTTATGGATTGAAGATAAATTCTTATTCTTTAGGCTACAGATGCTAACATTAACATTCTTGTGAAAATTTAAGAAACTGAAAAAAAAAAAAAAAAACTTATTCTGACAGAAAAGCATCCTTTTCTTATACTAAGTGGAACTGAGTGGTACATTTTAAAATATATTAGTTGAGGGCACCTGGGTGGCTCAGTCCATGAGATCGAGCCCCATGTGGGGCTCTGCGCTAGGCATGGAGTCTGCTTAAGATAGTCTCTCTCCCTCTGCCCCTCCCCACCCTGATCGCACGCTCTTTCTCTCTAAAAACATAACATAAAATAAATAAAAATGTTTTTTAAAATAAAAATATATTAGCCACAAAAATATGAATGGCGTAAAATAAATAGTATTTAACAAGTCTGTTGTGATTGAATTAATTTAATACCACTAAAAGCAAATACAATGCTAAATAACTTGTTGCAAATTTGCAAATGACATAGACTAAATGACTAAATCTCCTTTATATTAAAAATCTATATATATAAAAAATACCAAAAACGTGTCTCTTGAAATTCTGATTTGTAGAGAGATTTATTTTATATTTTAGGAAGCAGAAAGATTTACATGTATTCATTCTCTTAAATTAACTTTTTCTAATTTTATATGAATTTTGGCTCTTTGTCTAAAATTGTTTTATGTGTAATTCACTGTATTTAACTACGTGTTTTAAAACTCCTGATTTATAGGATCTGGACTTCCTGAAATTCTTATATTTTTCACTGATCATATTTTAGAATATTTTTTCTTCTGAAATCCCAATTTGTCCTTCCTAAGAGTGCAATAGCTATATTATAAGTCAGAGTAAGCCTAAAATATGAGCAAAAAATTAAAAAAATTACCAATTGATAATTAGGAATTAATATACTCTGCTTTTAAGGTACTTCGGACCCTTATTTGTTTGCCATAACAAATTACCACAATCATTTATTTTCTCACAATCTGGAGACTGAAATCAAGGTGTCAGCTGGGCCGTGCTCCCTCTTAAGACTCTGGGGAATTGATTTGGGCATATGTAGACGTAGGGTCCTCCGTACCTTTGTCTCAGCTACACTGTGACACAGGTAACCAGTAATATAGGTTGCACATAATCAAATGTTTTGATGATTTTCTTTCTTAATCTAATAAATAAATATTTTTCAAATCACCTTTAGACTTCCATTTAGAATTTCTAGCTCTGTTGCTGAAGATCTTTCTCTGGTTTGTACTTGATGCACAGACTTGCTTATATGGTTGATTCTGAAAAGTATGCTAAATATGTTTGCATAGTATTAGCAATGAGTTTTATGGCATTTTTTATCATAAACCTGTGTATTTAAAAATAATACCAATAAGAGTCAATGTTTGTTGAGCATACACAGTGTGTCAGACACTTTTCAGACACTTTATTTTTTTTTTTAAGATTTATTTATTTATTTTAGAGGCAGGTAGAGGCAGAGGGAGAGAATTTTCCAGGAGACTCCCCGCTGAGTATGGAGCCAGACTCGGGGCTCAATCTCATGACCCTGAGATCATGACCTGAGCTAAGTGAGCCTCCCAGGTCCCCCCCAAATGTTTTAAATTCATTCTAGGATTTCATCTTTATAGTAATTCTATGTAGTAGGTATTACTATTACTACTTGGGTCAGATAACCTAAGTGAAGGCCAGGCTCTAGAGCCCCTGCAATTATACACCACACATGTGTTAAATATGGTCATGCAAGTTTACAGAAAAGAATCCTTGGTTTACATCATATTCATCTGGTAGATCAGGGACTGGCAGATTATGGCCTGCAGACCAAATTCTACTTACTGATGCTTTTGTAAATAACAGCTGCACCCATGTGTTCATGTGTCATCTACAGTTGCTTTCTCACTATAATGGCAGTCAAGTAGTTGCAACTGAGACAATATGGCCAGAAAAACCCAAAATATTTCTAAATAGCCCTTTGCAAAAAAAGTGGGCTGATTTCTGTTCTAGATTATCATTATCCGATATAGTACAATTGGCCTTTAGATCGTGAAAGCTTTTCTTTTTCAAATCGGTCCAAAAAGTGAATATTTACCTGTGTTCATGGACTGTTTCATTGTCCTTCCACATACCCTAAATTCATGCTTCTAAACACCTCTTTACTCAAGATTGGTAAAAAGGGGTAAACGTTTTTTTAAATATTCTAGGGCAAAGAAATCATGAAAAAGCATGGTCCCCTCAGTCCAGTTGTTTTGGGTAATCCATACACTGTATTTTAAGTTGCACATGTTAAACTAATAATATGGAAAACAATTCTCTTAAAGTAACTCATAATTCTTGTAGAATAATTCACCTAAGCCCTTTTTAAAGAGACTTATTTTATCTTTCGGGGTGCCTGGGTGGTCAGTCGTTGGGCGTCTGCCTTCAGCTCAGGTCATGATCCCAGAGTCCTGGGATCGAACCCCGCATCGGGCTCCCTGCTCAGCCGGAAGCCTGCTTCTCCCTCTCCCACTCCCCCTGCTTGTGTTCCCTCTCTGGCTGTGTTTCTCTCTGTCAAATAAATAAATAAAATCTTTTTTTTTTTTTTTTTTTAAGAGACTTATTTTATCTTTCGTGCCCTTGGGGTCTATTTTCCAAACTGCAGCCAGATCAGAGTCACCACTCTGCTCAAATCTTCCAGTGATTTTCCATCTCATTCAGATTTTCCAAAATCCAAAACCCTTATCATGACTCCAAAGCCTTAAATGATCCTGCTCCTCTCTCTCTCTGATCTTGGCCCCGCTCTCCCCTCACCTGCTCTGCCTCAGCCACTCTGGTCAGCAAGCTTTCATCTTACACAACACAAGTGCTCTGTCTCAGGGATTTGGCTTTGTTTTTCTCCGCCTGGAGTTCTTGCTCCCACCCTACACCATATATACACGTTTACACCCTCACTTTTCTTTTCTCCAGAAGTGCTTTTTCTATTTCTTTTTATAAACTAGAAATCTTCCAGTACCTGTGTTCATTTTCCCCCTCCCCCCAGCCACTGCCATTTTCTCAGCACTTGAGAAATTGAATAGAACACATTTGATGTTCAATGAATGTTTTTAATAAATAAATGAAGGAATATGAAAAAGGATGAGAACTATCTGTATGTATTGATATAAGAAGTTATCCTCACCATATTTTTGAATTAAAAAAAAACTATAGAAGGGGCACCTGGGTGGCTCAGTCTTTAAGCGTCTGCCTTTGGCTCAGGTCATGATCCCAGGGTCCTGGGATTGAGTCCCGCATCGGGCTCCCTGCTCTGCGGGAAGCCTGCTTCTCCCTCTCCCACTCCCCCTGCTTGTGTTCCTTCTCTCACTGTGTCTCTCCTTGTCAAATAAATAAAATCTTTAAAAAAAAACTATAGAAAAAGTAGTATGGCATGACACAATTTGTGTAAAATTATGCTTAAATATATCAGTGTGTAAATATATACTGTAAATTTTATATTATGTCTATATTACACAAGTGCACATATACCTAAATACAAAGACACACCATTAAATAAGTTAATTTGAAAAGAAATAAAGAACGGGGAAAAGAAGAAAAGGAAGGAAAGAAGAAAAGGTCAGGAAGGGATGTCTGAAGAGATATAATCCAATCCCAACTGTAAACAGTAATGATGTCTGGTAGACAAGATTTAATGTGTGTTTGTATGTGTGGGTATAGGCAGATTATGAAGGCAGGATACTGCAGAGTTTTTACTTTTTAATTTACATCATACTCTACTGTCTGTTTTTTAATTTAAAAAATAATATTTTAATTTTGTAATTTTATTACAGTTATAAATGACAATGTTAAGCCAATGTTTCAAGTTAAATTTAACATTAGGTATTGTTGGCTCTTCGTTTAAAATGGATACTCTGTATTAAATTAACACATATATTTTATTATAAATATTTATTTTAAAATAAAAATTGTTGAGTTTTACCAAATATTGTCAGTGTATTTCAGGATCATGCCAAGTGTTTTTCAAAATATGCTCTTTTTAGGACAGAGACTTACTAATAATGTTAGGTGTAGATGAACTAATAAGACCATTATTTCTGTCTAAGAAATGATCTAGTAGATGTAAACCTTTACCTCTGTCATTCACTAGAAACATTTCTGATAGTTCAGGCTTTCAAGATGAGATCGTTTTCCAGGCTAGCTGGTGCTTATGAGGTTACTTTCATTTTAAAAGGCGAATTCTGAATTTCAACATTAGAAAACGTATGTATACAATTAGAGATCAAGTCATTATAAACACAGATTAGCCAAGGGTTGTGCATTGTGCAATGCAGATTTTTATTTTTATTTATTTATTTTTTTCTAGAGAGGGAAGGTGGGGGAGGGCCAGAGAGCAGAGGGAGAGGGAGAGAGAGAATCTTAAGCAGGCTCCACAGCAGCACAGAACCCAACTCGGGTCTTGATCTCACAATCTTGAGATCATGAAGTGAACCAAAATCAAGAGTCAAATGCTTAACCAACTGAGCCACCGAGGCACCTCCAGATTTTAACTGAAATATAATTTTCCCTGGAAAAAGATTAGTTTCTTGAATACAAATTCAATTTGCATTTGTTGCATCAATTTGTTAAAATCAGCGACTTGAGCTAAGAAAACCTTTTTTTTTGCAATTTTAATAATAGAGAAGGAAAAATGATAATTTCAAAATGAAACTTCTATATGAGATTACATTATGTTATTTTTAGGTGTAAAATATATATTCCTATATATTCTGACCGATACCTAGATAGTGGTCCAAAATATATACTTCAGTATATAGTCCGTGTCATTCTAGTAAAAAATTCTATAATATAAATAAATCATCTTCAAAGTTCATTCACTCAACAAATATTTGTCAAAAGTCACTATCACTATAGAAAGAAATTATGCTTTGTTGTAAGAACATATTCAACAATGCCCTGCTTTCAAAAAGCTGATGCTAGAGAAAATATGTCTCCTAAAAATATCTATGATAATTTAGTAAATATAATAGGTAAGGTAAATGAAATCTGAATAAAATATTAGGACAGAGTGGGTGGGGAGAGAGACACAGAGACAGAAACAGAGAATAACAATTATGGACTAGGCAAACTTATTTTTTTTATCTTCCTCATGCTAAAGTAATGGTCATGCTATTTTTAAATATTTTTAATTGTGGCCAGAACACTTAACATGAGATGAACCCTCTTAATTTTTCAGTGTACAGTACAGTATGGGTTAACTCCAGAGACAATGTTGTACAGAAAATAGTTCTATAGAACTCATTCATCTTGGGGGACCTGGGTGGCTCAGTCATTAAGCGTCTGCCTTCGGCTCAGGGCATGATCTCAGGGTCCTGGGATCGAACCCCACATTGGCTCCCTGCTCAGCGGGAAGCCTGCTTCTCCCTCCCCCACTCCCCCTGCTTCTGTTCCCTCTCTCGCTGTGTCTCTCTCTGTCAAATAAATAAATAAAATCTTTAAAAAAATAACTCATTCATCTTGTGTGACTGAAATTTTATGCCCACTGATTAGCAACTGCCCACTTCCCCCTCCCCCCAGCCTCTGCCAACCACCATTCCACTCTTCCATTCTATGAATTTGACTACTTTAAATATCTTGCACAAGTGGAAATATGCACTATTTGTCCGTGACTTATTTCACTTAGCATGACGTCCTCAAGTTTCATCTATGTTGTCAGGAAACACAGAATTTCCTTCTTTTTTAATATTCCATTGTGAGTGTATATCACATTTTCTTATATACCATTCAGTTGTTGATGGACGTTTAGGTTGTTTCCACATCGTGTCTCTCATGAACAGTTGTTGCAATGAATATGTGAGTGCTCATATCTCTCCGAAATCCTGATTTCATTACTTTGGATAAATACCCAGAAGTGGTATGATCATGTGGTAATTCTAGTCCTCATTTTTTTGAGGAACTGCCATGCTGTTTTCCAAAGCAGCTGCACCATTCTTCATTCCCACCAGCAGTGTTCAAGAGTTCCAATTTCTCACATCCTTGCCAACAGTTGTTTTTTATAATAATCATCTTGTCAGGTGTGAGGTGATATCTCATTCTAGTTTTGATTTACATTTCCCTAATGATGAGTGATGTTGAGCATCTTTTCATGTGTCTGTTGGCCATTTATATGTCTTCTTTGTAGAAATGTAATGGAAAGAGGAGAGATTTGTTTTCTAAGACATAAAAATTATCCATGTTAGATTTTTATTCACAAGAACGCTCAAAATCTATTAAAACATCCGGAAAGACTTTGAGAAGAATTCCCTGAATGTAGGGTTTTGCAGTGGTTCTGAATCAAACTACTCTTAATGGACTCTTACTTCCGCTTCTTTCTAATGTGTGACTTTATGTTACTTCATCTCTTTCTGCCTCAATTATATTGTTTGTGAAATGGAACTTATAATAATGCCTATATGAATATTAATATAAAATCGGTATATTAAATATAATTATAAACATATAAAAATGAGTATTATAATAATACTTGAATGTAGGGTAACCTTTATAGGGTTTATCTGAGGACTAAATGAATCAACCTTTTCATTGCAGATATTGCCAAAGGACCACTATATATCACATAATCCATTTTTCTCTTCTTCCATCTTAGAAAAGAAGAACCGCAATTTGGATAGAAACAGTGATGTACCCAGCTCAAAAAACATTTCCAGGCTCTTTTAAGAATGGTGACCAAGCGACACAGATCTGACTAATGATGTAAACAGAAACCACTGGATGCTGGCTTATTCCCAAAAGCCCATAAAGGTGGTTGGGGGGAGGGTAGTAGACTCATCTGGCAGGAACTATCTTCCCCATTTTCCCACTTGGAATACTACTGTGATACCAAGAGGACAGAACGATCCATAAGGACAAGGGTCAAGCCTTTAGAACAATACAGAAAACACAAAGAATCTGAACACAGGTGCTATAATGGAGTTCACTTGAACAAACCCTGGGAAGCCCACCTACATGACGGCTTGTTTTTGTGTTCTGTAGGGAGTTTAAAACATTCCAGATTCAGTCTCTACTGTGCGACTGAACCAGTGATAACCAGATAGGATATGTAAGGAATTTGGAACAGTCACTGCACTATAAATTTCTGCCCTTAATATGTTTTGGAAGTGTCCATACAGATTAATTTAATGGATCCGAGAGCTCTCTTATAGTCACCTGGCTGGATAAACTGATAGGAGTGATTTGTACAAATGAAACTATATGATGCCACATTTTCCAAACAGTAAAGATGGTAAAACAAGTTAATAAAAAATAATTGCAAATAATTTTTATTTGTAATTGTTATATAGTTAAAAAATGGCAACACAATTAAAACCCAAATAGCATTAATATCAAGAATTCTACTGATTTATAGCAGATTTTCTTTTTATATCCAGACGTATAGGCTGTAACTTGTTTTCTGTTTCATTTTGTTTTACTCTATGTAATGTTTAGTTTATGTGATTTTTAATCAGTCAGTTCTTAAATGTGTATTGTCTATTTTGTATACATGGTCATGTGAGTAGTGGATTAATATCAAGGATGCTAACTAGTAGTACTTTTGATAAATTCCTTGGTACAACTTCCCTGGTGGTTTTTTTTTTTTTTTTATAGTGAGTGGCCAATTTGCTTCTGACACAACTGATTTTTGCCTTTCAAGTATCTTCATGATTGATACCAATTACCACTAAAGAAAGTCTGTGTTGATCTGAATTAATCTCTGTGACAGTAAGACCCTAGTGCTCTATTCATTTTCTGTCATTATACTAACCCAAATTTTTCTTTTCCAACCAGTTCAGGATTCTACTACTATCTCGTAAAACAAGAGGCACCCTTTTACAGACTCTTACCAAGTACAAAAGTAGAACATTAGAAAGTATTTCCAGGGGCACTGGTGACTAGTGTTTCTTGATCAGAGCTCAGGTCTTGATCTCAGGTTTGTGAGTTCAAGCCCTGTGTTGGGCTCTGTGCTGGGCGTGGAGCCTACTTAGGGGAAAAAAAAAAAAAAAAAAGAGTATTTCCAGATATTGGAATTAAGGGAAACCCTATAATATGTCATTAATATTTATTTGATTTTGGAAATGAGTTTATCAAACTGATAACTAGATGTGTAATAAATGCTGGTGAGGCTATACCAATGCTAAACGTAATGATATCTATTGATAATGATTTTTCTTGTCCTGGCGAAGAAAACCCATAAAGACATCATATTCTTTTTTACTTTCTTAATCTTTTAGAAAAATAGAACTCTGAATCACTCAATGACTTCAAAAAGCGCAGCACAGAAACAGGATTATCTTTGTCATTCAGGCAGCTGAGAGTGCAGAGTAATCAAGTAGGTACAGAGGCATACAGTTCTGCCTAATTTTACCACAAATCCTTTTTTTTCCCAGTAATCTCTGGAATAATTCCCTTAATTTGCATTGCTCTAAGTACTCAAAGGCAGCTCTTCTCAGCCTGAAGACACATATGCCCGACAGTTTAGAAAGAATATAACTGTGGTCTTGGATTTGCTTTATGTCCCTTAAACCTCATTTTTCCTACAGTGTTTTAAATAGACAATTTGGTGATAAAGTGGCAAACGGTTAGATTACATAATAGCAACATCTCAGGAAATTAAATATTGTTTAAAAATAAAATTTATAAGCAAGAATGAGAACATAGATTATCTTTTGTTCCTGAAGTGGATGTGACCTTGAATACAGATGTATACACAGGATAGATCAAGAATTCAGATTTTAAAAATGGGTTTATGCAGACGTTTTTATTGTAACACAGATTTTTAAATGTTCTTGTGATCTAATTACAAAAACTTAATGTTTCGTAATTTAGTAACAATTAAATTTTTTTAAAGATTTTATTTATTTATTTGACAGAGAGAGACAGTGAGAGAGGGAACACAAGCAGGGGGAGTGGAAGAGGGAGAAGCAGGCTTCCTGCTGAACAGGGAGCCCGATGCGGGGCTTGATCCCAGGGTCCCGGGATCATGACCTGAGCCGAAGGCAGACGCTTAATGACTGAGCCACCCAGGCACCCCTTAGTAACACAATTAAAAAAGTAAACTGAAGTAGCAAAATTCAAACAGTCTGAAGTCAGAGGCTTTTCCCTCTGTTTATATAGTTTTATAGTTCATAAAATAGCTACACAATGATTTATTTTTAGCAAAGAGATCTTAAACATAAAGTGAAGAAACTAAAGTGAGCAACAAAGCAGATGTCAAGTTGCTGACTATTCATACTAAAATGATTATGTCCATTAATTTTAAATTTCTGTAATAATATATTTTCATTAAAAATGGCATTATGTATATGACATTATATCATTTATCCAGAAAAGAAAATTTAGATCATGAAAATGGACTCTGTATATTAGTTTTTGAAAGGCTTTATGGAACCCAACAGCTCCCATTTCAACATTTTTATGTGGGTGGGTTTTAATCATTCTTGTTATTTATTTGTGCATAAAATTTTGTTTTTATTGGGAAAAAAAATTAAATGGCTTGGTATCATGTCCTTAATTCTTTCTCCCCACCCCCATGCCCACACCTACCCATCAGTCCAGCTTTTCCCAATGATGCTGTTCTTTCCATCAACCATCCTAGCTAGGAGCAGTAAGAAGAATGGAAATTTTATTTTCCTGGTATTTTGTCATCAATTAGAAGGACATATTATCCTCAAAGGGGCAGAAGGGTGAGAGCAAAATCTCAATAGAGACATTTCTTCTTGAAATGTACACTACATTCTTTAAAATGAGAGTGGTGTTTCCTGATCATGTTGTTTTATAGAGCATGCTAAAATAAAAGTTTTCACTTTATTGTCATAGCTGTAATGTGGATAATGGTGATACATGTGAGCCATAATGTCTTTCAGAAGAATAATTTTGATGTAATTCTTCATGGCACTGCAGAGACATATGAGAGCGTTCTTTCTATTTGTGAAGAATTATAAAGTAAGAGCTTAAAATGTATGTGAAGATGAATTTTTAAAATCACATTATAAATGTTTCTTTTATCAATAGCACTGCTCATCAAATTGAATGTAATCTACTGGCATGTGTTCAGAAGATATTTGGATTCTTTAAATGTATATGATACAAAACATTCATATTGTAAACACCCGGAAGCAATGAAAAATGCATAACATTATATAAGCTAAACTACTAAGATCAATTTATTCTTTACAGCTAATGCTTCTTGCCTTTAACAGCTTATATATAAGTTCATCTTTTAATATTTTATTGACAAGTACTCAGTCTTCAAATTGACTCATCTGTAACCATATAGCCTTTAAAAAAAATAAAGTAGCAAAACAAAATCATGCAAGAGTAAAGCTAGAGTGATCTTACATATATAACATTTAGAAAAAAAGAAAAACAACACAGTGAGAATTATTATTTTATACCAGCAATACTAGCATGGCATAGTCTTTGGTAATAATATTCTCCTATGATATGTTTTGGTTTTGTTTTCTTTTTTTAAAACACACAGATTCTATAAAAAAATGTTTATCAATTTTAAGTGCAATTTAAAAGATAATGGATATTATCTTTCATTACAAGCATAACTACTATATGTATATATGTGTACATGCATATGTATATACATATATATATATTTTTCCCTTTCCAGACCCAAGGAAGTAGCACACTTATTATGCCCTCATGTTTTTTGTAAATTTGCTTTTTGATGTTATTAGCACTGTGCAAAAATGTGAATACTAGCTCATTTTCTCCATTTTAATGATAACAAAAATTAAACTAATGGAACATGTGCAGAACATAAGATTTTCCTGTGAGATTATATTTACCTATGTTTCATTAGTCCAATTCCATATTCTACAGAAGGATCTCATGTCCTGCATTAGGCAATGTAGGAGAGTCATATGCTTCCAATAAATTAATGTTTTTCCATTTAAATAGTCTTTTCTCTTAACAGCCTGAATGAAAATACGCATTTTCACAGAGTTATTTCAATGGAATATACCTAAAGCTGAAAGAGTCTTCTCTCTGTTAAAGAATGAAAATAAAAATCAATTAGTCTGGGGGTGCCTGGGTGGCTCAGTCGTTAAGCGTCTGCCTTCGGCTCAGGTCATGATCCCAGGGTCCTGGGATTGGGCCCCGCATCGGGCTCCCTGCTCAGCGGGAGGCCTGCTTCTCCCTCTCCCACTCCCCCTGCTTGTGATCCTGCTCTCGCTGTGTCTCTCTCTGTCAAATAAATAAATAAAATCTTTAAAAAAAAAAAAAATCAATTAGTCTGATCATTCCCATTATTTTTATTAGTTATTGTGAAATGGTAGAGTGTTTTGTCTAAATGTGTGGCTATTCTTAATCTTGAGTGAAATGCTTCTGCTTTACCTAGAGATGACTCTCTTTGTCATTAGGTCCTAGTTGGTTGATTGATTAAATTACATCAAATTTCCACTGTTAGTATAATGTATTAACCTAAACTGAATTTATAAATACATAGTGAACTATCATCCCTGTGTGTTTATTTTGTGTCTTTGTGAGAGAATGACCCTTTACTACCTCAGAAGAGAGCTTGAACACTACTTTTCATGGTTATTAATATCTTATGTATAACTGTTCTTACATATGTAGTCTTACTTATTTCCCAAAGATCAGAGTGACACCACTACATATACTCTACTCCTCTCAGTCAAACTGGGGCAAAAATCAAAGTCAATGACGTTCCCACTCTCTTCCTTGAGGGGATCTTGTCCCTGAATGGGTAATTAGGAAACATGAAAAGAATGGACTTACAAAAATTGATAAGGTAAACATATTAGAGTAAGAACAAAGTATATGGCTTGCAATCACAAACAGAATGAAGATTAGAAAATCAAAAAAGAAATGTCAAGGAAAACTTTCTAAAGGTTATACTTACAGTAGCAATTATTATTACTGTATTGTCAAATACATTAAAGTATACTTTGCCTAACGAGGGATAATGTAATACATATCAATTTTTCCTTTGTTCACAAATTAAGGTTAATTCTATTTGTTAAACTCATATTATCCAGCACTTAATGCATTGCTCCATTTTACTGAGAAATTTCAATTAAAAAATAATACTACAAATGTATTTTAAATTCTTTGTTTTACTAAGTCTTTCAGGTCTTTAATAGAGCCTGATCAAGAGAACCATACCTTCCTATTGTAGCAATATAAATTCAGCTTTAGAAACATCTAACTGATTCTGACTCTACCATTTGAGTCAACTAGAGTCTGTTTAGTAACTGTTTAATATCAGGTGGTTTATTAAACTGGAAAAGACAAGACTACTTAATGCTGTGTAAAATGAAACTTGCCTTGACTGATTCTATTACCTGCTAAGGGCATGTTATCCAAACTAGCATCCAAAGTAATCAAATACAAGGTTATACACTAATGAACTAAATGCCTCTGGTTTGACAATAGGGATAATAAGCGATATGCCCAAAAACATGCTTGACCACAGATTTATAGTATATATGGTGGGAAAATAGGAACTCATGGTAGCTGCAATGATTTCTGACACTAAGTAGCAGGACTTAGTGCAGACTCCACAGATTAAGGATATAACCGAATTAATATTAGTTTGCTCCTTGGTGCATTACCAATAGAAACTACAACAGGCAGACTTGCCACATAAAGGAAACTTTATTTAGTTCAGATAAGGGATCACAGCATATAACTTCCAAAGCCATGACTCCTTGAGTGGGGGTTAGTGGGTTTCTTCAATTTTAGGGTTAGGATGAATTTTCAGAAAGGGAGTTTTATCATCACATGTAAAGGTGGGCATAAGATTGCACGGGCTACTTAGAAAGCATGCCTATACAAGCATCCTATGTTATGTTAATGAAACTTGTTCTTCTCCTTGAGTGGGATTTTAACGTTATAATGAAGCAGAGGTTACTGTAGGACAAGCAGAAGGGACTATGGGAATGCTCCGAGTTGGATAGGGTCTTGGGCTCCTTATCTCAGGTAAAGATTGAAAATAGAGCTACCATACGATCCAGCAATTGCACTACTGGGTATTTACCCCAAAGATACAAATGTAGGGATCCGAAGGGGTACATGCACCCCGATGTTTATAGCAACAATGTCCACAATAGTCAAACTGTGGAAAGAGCCAACATGTCCATCGACAGATGAATGGATAAAGAAGAGGTATATATATACAATGGAATATTATGCAGCCATCAAAAGGAATGAGATCTTGCCATTTGCAACGACATGGATGGAACTGGAGGGTATTATGCTGAGCGAAATAAGTCAAACAGAAAAAGACATGTATCATATGACCTCACTGATATGAGGAATTCTTAATCTTAGGAAATAAACTGAGGGTTGCTGGAGTGCGGGGTGGGGTGGGAGGGATGGGGTGACTGGTGATAGACACTGGGGAGGGTATGTGCTCTGGTAAGCGCTGTGAGTTGTGCAAGACGGTTGAATCTCAGATCTGTACCTCTGAAACAAATAATGCAATATATGTTAAGAAAAAAAAAAAAAAAGAAGAAAGAAGGCAGTGGGGAAGAACGAAGGGGGGGAAATCGGAGGGGGAGATGAACCATGAGAGACGATGGACTCTGAAAAACAAACTGAGGGTTCTAGAGGGGAGGGGGGTGGGAGGATGGGTTAGCCTGGTGATGGGTATTAAAGAGGGCACATTCTGCATGGAGCACTGGGTGTTATGCACAAACAATGAATCATGGAACACTACATCTAAAACTAATGATGTAATGTATGGTGATTAACATAACAATAAAAAAATTAAAAAAAAAAGAATGCAGGATCTTGCTTACTTTAGAAACAGCACTGAGAGATATACCACTGATTTATTGTCTCTGATATGGTTAGACTATTTCCTGGCCTGGTAGAGACTGTTAGTTTTTGCATTCCCTTTGTTCGCTTAAAATCCTTAACTATTGAGGTTTTGTATTTCTTTGTAAAGCTAATGCCTTCTAGAAAGTTCTGCAAGAATTGTGCTAGGGCAAGTAGAACCAGTAAGGCATAGATCACAGAAAATAGCTGGGGGTCTAGAATGACTTGTCTTGTATCACAAAAGCTATGTCTTTTCTTTCTTTTTCTGGGGAGCCATAACTCTTTCAGCTTACTTGGCACCATCTCCAATAAGACTGCCCTCACTTCAGAGACCAGGTGATAACTCAAGTGTTCCTAGGATGTTTCTGACCAACTGACTACAAATCTGGGGTTTCCTACCAATCAGTCAGGTATGACAATTCACTAGAAGGACTCACAGAACTCAGGAGTGTGCTAGACTTATGATTACAATTTTGTTAAAGCAAAAAGGACACAAAATCAGGGTCATGCATATGGTGAGGCCTAGGATAGCCCAAATTTGAAGCTTCCAGGTTCTCTCTCTTTGGAATCAAGACACGTCACATACACCTCCACCTCTACCCCCCTACCCTCTGCCCAACAAGTTGATGAATAACAGTATGCACAGAATATTGTTAACCAGGGAAGCTTTTGTTTCATTACAAAAATAGGATAGATGGAATCATTGGTCACATAATTTGAGCTTATTCTCCAGCCCCTATCCCCTCCCAGGAAGTCAGGTTAATATCACCTGTATATAAACTTCTAATAACATGGTTGTTCTTTTTGGCAGGGCCAGCACCCTATCCTGAATCATCTTGGCGCATAAACGATCTAGGTACCCACCATGAGTCACTTCATTAGCATAGACTCAGGTGTGATCTTAGGATCTCACTATGAATAACTGACAGTTCTACCACTCTGGAAATAACAAGGGTTTACTGTTTCCCTCCCAGGAAGCACGACAAAGCCAGCAGAATTTTTTTATTATAATAGTTACACCAGCAGATCCTGGCTTGCTTTCAGTATGGCAATGAATGGGTCTAGCTTTTTGGTCATCTAAATTTAAAAAAATGGTAAAGAGATATACTTTGCTTCTACCATCATGTCAGATTATTATATCATTGTTACTTTTTTAATAATAGTTATATTACATTTGATAGAAACATAAGCTGAGTTATATTAAAACTGGTTTTGCAATATATATCAGTTTTCAAAAAATCCAGCTCAAATAATGTAATTACATTCAAGAAACAAAACCAACTTCAATAATTTAAAAAACTACTCTTAAGGTCATTGGCTCCAAAAGTTTCTGACTTTTTGTTTTCCTTTCAATTATGCCTATCTCCAAAAAGATTGTGTTAAAAATTTCTGATAGGCTTGTAAGACTAGGTGACATTTATGCCTGTGTCTGTTTTGTTTTTTTTCTCTTTAATTTATATGTGGTGATCCAGTGACATTCTTTATTAACCACTAAAGGGTAAAAAATAAATAAATATACAAAAATAGAAAAAGTAGAAACCTTTACTTGAAGAAAAAAAGGTGTACCTTTTTAAGGAAATGGAAGAAAAATGTTTTCATAAAAAAGCAATCTTAAGAAAACAGCAATCTCTAAAATTCATGTGACATGCTCCATAAATCATTCTAGTTCATTTTTATATCTATTTTTAAAAAAGAAAACGTCTCTAAAAATGAAATGCCTTTGTGATGTGGTAAATATTCAATTAAAACTTGGATTTTGAAGCAGCATAAACAGATGTAAACAATTTTCAGAATTTTTATCTTAAATTATATTTCAAATTGCATAAATAACAGTTGTAGAAAATTATTTCAGAAATAAATGTTTACTGCCTGTGAAGTATTGGATGTTATTACAAAATATGACCCTCTGTATTAGCCAGGGTTCTCCAAAGAAACAGAACTAATGAGATGTACTTATATTTATATTTATATTATTTATATTTATCTAACTATATATTGGGAATTCTTTCTTGCTCAGGGAGGCTAGTCTTCTGTTCTATACAGGACTTCAACTAATCTGAGAAGGCCCACCCACATTGTGGAAAGCAATCTGCTTACTAAATTTCACCAATTTAAATGTTAATCACATCAAAAAACACACTCCAAGTTGACACATAAAATTAACCACATTCACATTCTCAGACTACTGAGCAATACACAGTTATCAGGATAGCTATCTTAACACAAATATTAGCATGTGGTTCCTACACAGTTTTCAGCTATTAATATTTCAACAACTAACCACTGACATGCGTGTGTGTGTGTGTGTGTGTGTGTGTGAGATTGTAGATTAACCATAAATTCTCTAGGGAGTAAACAGTGAGTAGTGATAGAAGACTGTATTTTTTTTTTTAAACCCTTCTGTACTGGGTTTGATTTTTATAAGAAATAAATATTAATTTTATTTTTTAAATTACTGCACATATAATGTAAAAAATAAATACAATGGTTTTATAGAAATTGATAGTACAAAAAATTTTTATTCTGTATATTATTTCAGAGTTTACCTACTACTTTTAGATATAGTATTTCATTTGATTATCAACTCCAACCCCATACAATCAAGAAAAGTATGGTATGGCCAAGGAAGCACTGTATCTGAAATCACAAACCCAGGAGTTTGCCTGAGTTCACTTCTTTTTTTTTTTTTTTAATTTTTTTTTTTTTTTTAAGATTTATTTATTTGAAAGAGAGAGAATGAGAGAGAGAGAGCACATGAGACGGGGGAGAGTCAGAGGGAGAAGCAGACTCCCTGCTGAGCAAGGAGCCCGATGCGGGACTCGATCCTGGGACTCCAGGATCCTGACCTGAGCCGAAGACAGTTGCTTAACCAACTGAGCCACCCAGGCGCCCCTGAGTTCACTTCTTACTTTGGGTAAAGTTTTGTATGAAATCATAGAAGCTCTCTAAACTTCAGGTTTCAAATATGTAGGCACACAAATAATAATGACAAATAACTCATGGTATGAAAATCAAATAAATTCATGTGTGTTAAACCATTTTGTAAACTGTGAACACACATTAACCAATATGGGCCAAATTTATGCTTAAATTCACACAATTAATAAGTAGTGAAGCTAGGGAAGAAATCTAGCTGGCCTGATATTTTATCTAGTGCCCTTTCTCATATAATACACATAGTTCCTGAAGATAGAACATGCCATCTTTCAAATGTGATTATCAAATGGATTAATCTATTCTTTTTTTTAATGTTATGTTAATCACCATACATTACATCATTAGTTTTTGATGTAGTGTTCCATGATTCATTGTTTGGATTAATCTATTCTTAAGAATCAATAAAATACCACTAGCATGAGTAGTAGTGTAGTTGTGGTGATGGTGACATAGGAAAGACGTTAGAGTTTGAAGTCGACAGCCAAGAAAGAATTCTTGAGACGTCTTTTGTGTAAAAAGGTGGTTTTATTAAAGCACGGGGACAGGACCCGTGGGCGGGAAGAGCGGCACCAGGGTCATGAGGAGTGGCCCATTATATACTTTCAAGTTGGGAAGGTGTTAGGGATAGCGTAAGTCTCTAAGGAGTTTTGGAAGCAAGGTTTCCCGGACCTTGTGAGGGCTAGCTATTGTTGGGAAAATGTCATTTATTACCGTCTAATAAAACCTTAGTCATGAGACCCTTCAGATGCCTATCAGTAGGCCATATGCTTGCGGGATGATTATCAACACGTATTCCAGGGTGTTTAGAGATAAAGGAAGTTTCCAAAGGAATTTTTATACATTAAAGTAGATTTACAGGATCCTGGGGAAGGGGGGCTCAGGTTAGGATTGCCTTTTGCCCTTAGCAAAGTATCAACATTGAGGCAGTTGAGTACCTAGAGGAATATCACTCTGCCTGTTCCAAGGGAACTTGTCAATGGGCTGTAGGTAGTAAGGAAATTTAATAATTTTTCTTCTACTTCTGTTTCCCACATCATTGGTATTGGCAACCCCAATTTACACAGTGAGAGATCCTACTTTTAGTACTAAACTTGATAATTGGTTTCAGCCAAAATCCATTTTAAAAACAATACATAATGAACACATCCTATTTGAAAATCATTCCCAGGATATTATTTCCTGGATGTGTATGTGTTGGGGGTGGGGTGGAAAGTAGAGCAGATTTATCATTTGTTGAAAAAGCTGAGAAAACCTGCGCTATAGGTAAAGGTCAAATATTGAACTCTCTGTTATAATACCAGAATTCTGGCATAAACTAATTTGGGAATCTGTTAATGAAAAGAATAAAAGTAAACACACTGTATTAGAGTAACTAGAATATGTATACGTAAATGAAAATTATTTTGTAAAGGATCAAATATGGTACTCCATCAATAAAATTGTGATTCCAGAAAGTCCGGACTATGGACAATTTCTTTATGAAAATTCAATCTGGAAGGAAAATCATGTTCTTCTTTTAGCCTTAAAAATGGCTAAAGCAGTTTGTCATATCTTGCATCTTTAAAACCCAAATCATTTAAAACCAGATCAATGCACAGTAGTAAAATTGGAAGTTCAGGAGCCAGAAAAATAGATAAAAAGATAATCTACTTAGTAACTAGGCACTTAATGCTCTTTATCTCTAAAATGAGGATAGTAATTGTATTTTCCTTAAAACAGTATTTCGAGCATTAAGGCAGATGATATATTAAAAATGCTTAAAGCAGTGAATGACATACTCAATAAATGTTGCCTAATACTATTACTACGATATTTAAACTTGTAAAGGGAATGTTGTGGTAGAGTCATTCAACTTTCATTTATGCTTCAGAGTCCTCATTTGATAATGAGATAAGTTAATTAACTAACTTGAATCTCCTCTAACTCTTGAAGTTAATGGTCTTCCACCATTTCTGAAACTATAGTGCTTGGGAAATGTTAACAAAAAGAATAGCTTTTCAATAAGAACCAATTAGAAACAAGTAATCAATCTATGCTGGAAAGAATAGATATAAAATGTTCCAGGGTCTTTATGTTTGGATCTAATCACAGTGTTCAAAAATACACATGTATTGAGTCAATTTAAGATGCTATTAAGCAGTATTTTCATTCTGTTGGGAAGCTTGAAAATGGACAATATAGGAAGAATGTTTGTAATTTTCACGGTGTGTTGTCTTCGAAACCAAACATTTTGTATAGGGAACGTTGCAACATAACTTTTTTTGTTAAACATGGGCTAAAGTTGGCAAATATATTTTTATCTGGCAAATTATAGGCTGTAGGCAGTGAAAAACTGGAAAGGAAAATTCCAAAGCAGAACAAATGAATGTAGGTAGAGGAAGAATTGCTTGGTATTCTTTATTTTCCTCCTTTTTTGATACCATTTTCTCTTGCATGGCTGTAATATTCTTTTGGCTTATATATGTATAAATCAATATCAATTAAAATATATTTTTGTTTATACATGTGTATATACATATTTACTTCTTATCAAGAGTTTAGCTAAATTACTCCATGGTATTGCTGTCTTGGCATCATTTGTTTGGACAAGTGGCCAGCAGGGATCTTAGACTAACACTAGCCCCTCATTCAAGTGCATGTCCTAGGTAATAGCTTGCAGAGTCACAAACAAATGTAAGTTCCTGATATGATTTCCCAACAGCCTTTGTGATCAAAAGTCTCCTCTGCCTCCCAGGGCTTTCCCCATGTGTGTCCCTTAGATAAGACCCCATAGAGCTTACTAAAACTCTGCTTTCTTTGATTTAAACTGACCCCTCTAGATTTGAGGCTGTTAGGGATTGAGTATCTCATGTATCAACTTGTTCAAGTTTTATAAGACCCTAAATAACAATTTTAAGTAGAGCAATTAATTTTTTTCTTCATTAACTTCAATTATGCTTAGAAGCCTAGAAATCTTGGAGCAACCTCAAAAAACAAGCCTTCTTACTAAGTGGCTATTCTCAAGTTCTCACAAATCACCGTAAAACCAAAACCATCAGTGTGGGCCTCATTAAGAAGAAAAATAAAGAAACCATAGGAATCTACATAAAGTATACTAGTTTAAGGTTACAATCAAATATTGAAAAACTGAAGCAAAGGAAGTAATAACTGATTTCATACTGTCCTACTATTCTTAATATATAATTCTATGTAATAAAATATATTAAATACAGTGATTTTCTAAAAAAAAAAAAGTTAGTATCTTGAAGGAGATGTTTAAGTGGCATCCAACAGGTATTCACATGGCACAACTTATTAATGACAATCTATTTCCACTATGATAATGGTCACAAATAGAATACTTTGCTTTTATTAAATGCTATTAACATTAATACATTTATATCTCTGTATTAAAAATATTTTGGTTAGTTATTGCATTTAAATATTATTAATATGCTTGAATAATTTTCTTTTCTAGTTTATATTATCTGAGTAAAGCAAACAAATATTACAGAGTGATAAGAAATTGCTTATTCTTAGTTAGCATTATTTTTCTATAAATCGTGTTTGGCATTAGCATGCATGTGTGATAATAATCAACCTTTTCTGTGAAATGCAAATAATTCAGAAACTAAAGAATTTCACTTATAAAATAATAAAATGTATTTTCTACAAATTGCCTGAGAGTTTCACAGCTAGTTGTGTCTGGGTTGATCACAGTGTTTTGCAAAAACAAAACAAAATAAAAACAAAAAGAAATCCCAACTAAATGGCAACAACAGAACAATTAGTTATATTGTTTCCATAGGGTTCGTTTAATGCAGAATCCATCTTTTTGTCTTCTTAAGGTCTTTATTTAAATAATTGTTAAAAGAAATTGTTGAAAAGGGTAACCAAACAGACCACTCTACCCCATCTACAATTTACTCTCCATTGTTATTAGATTAATGTAAATAATATTGGAAGTTTATCTTTAATCTAAATACACCATTTGATTGGAACTACCTCAATGAGTTTAGAAAATTTTAAACTTAACATAGTATCATCGTTTTGCTCACTCAAGCATTGAAAGAAGAGACATGTTATTTGAAAGTGAAAGGTTCGGTTTCCCACAGTATGTATATAACTTTAAAGTACTGTGTGTCAAATCATGCAACTGTCAGTAGAAAAAGTATTATTTTCTTTTACCATTCAAGAAATTGAAATACAGTTACACCGAAATACATATCAGTTTAAAGTGGATAGATGAATGGAAAAATACATTCTATGTTTCTAATGTATGACCTACCTATACAAATACGCCTTGTCAAAGCCCTTCGGCTGAAAGTCACCAGGAGCATATGTGTAGTTGATCAAACGGGGTGCATGACTCGTTGCAGTGAGGGAGAACCCTCACCATAAGAGATGATGGACTGAGTGCAAGAGAGAGCAAGAAAGAACCCAATAAATACAGGCTTGAGACTTTGGTTCATAATTTGGGGGAGGGTTTAATAAAGCAGAGATTTTAATCTAGATCAGGTTCTTTCAGAAAGTGGAGACAATTCTATGATGTTTCTTAATAAATCTTATCTATATAGAGGGCAAATGAAAGCCTGACTAAAACTGTAGTTAGTAAAGAAGAAGTAGCCACTCATTTTAGTTGAGAGAGGGAGATATTTGGTATTTTGTGGTTTTCACAGTGATCTTGTTTTTGTCTCGCTTTCATGTAATGCTGATGCTCTGTAAATTTATTTCCAACAGGAGGAACAACATAGACTAGCTATGAACATGAGACCAGCTTCCTATGCCAGGGATATCCTTTTTTTTTTTTTTTTTTTTTCCTCTTAGCTTATTATTACTATTCAGAAGTTATGTAGATAGCAAGAGAGATACACTGAAATATGGATGAATAGAAAATAGGCAGATAAGTAGGAAGACTTGTTCTATATCTCCTTATGAATCTCTATCAACTATCCATGTACATGTATATGTGTATATATGTGTGTGTAAAGAAAATATGCCCAGTATTGCTAAGAATTTTGCATGCGATCATGTCTTTTAATCTATATATTCATTATGTAGGAATGCATTCACATCCATCAAATATTTCTTAAGTAATTACTATGTTATAGGCCGTGGAGATACAGCAGTAGAACAATATGGAGTTTTGTTTTGTTTTGTTTTCATGGGTTTATACTCTAGTTGGGGGAAGAAAAACAAATTAAAAAATGTACAAGAAATTATTTAATGTTCTAAATGATAACAAGTGATATTGAGAAAAATAAAGGGGGATAAAGGACATTAGGAGTTTTGGGAAGGAGGTAGTATGCTATTGTACCTATGGTGGTCAGGGAAGTTCTCACTGCATTGATGCCAGGATGTGAATGAGGTAAGAGAACCAACCAATCACATGGATTTGAGGGAAGAACATTCTAGGCAGTAGGAGCAGTAAATTCAAGTGTGCTGAGAGAGGATCCTGAATGTCCTAACAAAGAGCATCGATTAAGGCAGTAGCAGGCAGGAGGGGGAGGTCAGGATAGAAAAATAGGTGATGAAGTCATTAGGGTAGTGGGTATGTCAGTTTATGTCTGATTTTTACAGAAATTTTAAAGATGGGTGTAATATAATTGAGTTTAGCTTTCAGAAGGACCACACTGGCAACTGGCAGAAAATGGAGTGTGAGATTTGGTTAAAGGCAAAAAATGGTAAGAACTGTTAAAAACAATTGCAGTAATTTAGGGAGAAATAATTGTGTTGTGGACCAAAGTGGAAGCCAGTGGACTTTCTAAAAATGTATTCTCATTCTGAATCTATTCCAAGGTAGAAATTTTACTGATGGCAGAGCTCAGTTCCGGGAGATACCATGATGGGGTTTGGGAGGGGTGGGAGATGAGATCAGATTAAGAAATATGCAAGAAGTGATCTTCTTTTAGTTTTGCATGTGATATATTTCTAAGGGTGAGGGGTTACCTAGGTTTCTTGGGACTCTTATTATTACTGAAGGAATTAGGGGAAAAGGGTAAGATAAAAGTGGTCTCACAATTGTTAAGGTAGAGTGTAGTGAAACTCTGAGGGTTGGAAAGGCACAGTGAGCTGAGAATTTCATCTGGTAAGGAAGGGTGGGCAATAGGGAATACAGCCTTGAAAATATGGAGAGATAAAGACAAACAGTTATGTACGTGTATGTTCATATTGGTATTCTAATAGCGGAAAACAAAAGCAACCCAAGTAGTTTTAACAAGTGCCTGACAAATTTTGTTATATATTTCTACATTAAAAACTCATATCCATATGATTATTTAATTATTATAAATCATCAAAGGGAAATGGAAGAAAGAAAATCATGTGACAATTATATTTAATTTATTTGAAAAAGAAATGTGTATAGAAATGGAAGGAAGTAAACCAAGTGTTAACAATGGTACTCATTTGGTTGTAAGGTGTTGCTAATTTCATTCACTTATAGATTTTTTTTCTGTTTTCTTACAAAGAAATACATTGACATTGCAATTAAATAAATTGTTAATACAGAATCACTGCATGTGGGATACGTACATAATTTATGTTTGCATGAGCTTTCGGATAGGAAAACAATTTATCAGACTGGTAATAGGTAGAATAATAGAATGCAATAGGTGGAATATAGGCTTTGAGAAAAAGGAATAGTCATCATACAAGGAGTGTTTGAGATTGTATTTAATTATTATGTTTTCAACAGATACTCACTGAGCATCTACTATACTTCTTTCTCTACTAGAAGCTAGAATACTCTGGAGAATAAGAGAAGATTCCACATCCTCATAGAGGAAATTGACACTAAACAAACAAGCAAACAAATTGAACAAAAATCTGATAGTGAAAAGGGCTACAGAGAAAAGCACAAAAAATAACCAAACCACACAAAAATAACACAACTGAGTAATATAAAAAATAATGTCTGGTGGACTGATTTAATTGAGTATTCAGGAAAACCTTTCTTACACAGCTAGATTAAACTGAAATTTGAATAACAGGAAAGTTTAACATTTAACTTTTACAATTGTACTTATGTTCTCAGTTTGAATGCCCAAAAGTATTGTATTTAACTAATAGCAATATAAGAACAGAACAGTGTTTCCATTTTTTTTTGTTATTTAATATTTTCATGCAAATAATATTGTCTGATTACATTTTATACCCAATGTATATATTGGGGGTTGATCGACTTTTAGTTATTTCATTATATTTTCATTTGGTTAATAAGTAGTTTTACTTATTTCTTTATGTTTCCATGTGGCCAGGCCTTATAACATTGGATAGCCAGGGAATTAATTAACAAAGGTTTCTCTCAGAGTTATATTGTTAAAACTCTAGTGATGAATCATGGATTTCTTTTTCTTTCTTAACACTTAGCTATTGGTCTTAAAGCTCTGAACACAAAACTAAAAGATTCATCCACATTACCATAAAGTCTGAAAAAAATCTTAGAACCAATATTATAAAAACTTGCTTAAGAATAGAGGAGACTTAGCCAATTTTAGTCTGGCTTCCCTGAATCCAGAAAAACATATTTCCCTTGCCCTGGGTTTTTCTTGCTTGCCAGATCACAAACAGACTTGATTGCTAGAAAATTAAATATTTGTATGTAAAATTCTTCAGATATAACTAAAAAACATAATTATTACATATTTGCTTAGTTTTCTCTTGCAAAAGATTAATATATATTTGCATTTTAAACGTAAAAGAGTACAACTAGAAACAAAATTGTATATTTTGCAATTTATTCATGTGAAATTAATTCTCATATGAATTTTTTATTGTAATTTTAAGTAATTTTTCATATTGTATTAATTTACAAGTTACATTTAACAACCCAATTATATGTTTAATATTTAAGTAATCAGCTTCTAGGTTTCATTATCTTTTCATATGTCATATAAAAAATTAAAAGACAAATGTGCAGATTTATGACAGAATTTATTAGATTATAATCTATATTCTATTAGTTTGAGATATAAAAAATCAAATTCATATAATTAAAACCCTTTAGGGAATTCATAATGAGAAAATGCTTCTTTAATGGATTTCTAATTACTTGGTTGAAATTATATTAGAATATTTTAAAAATATGACCTGGACATATGCTAAGGATAGAGGACTCGATATTCATAAGGAGAGGGATGGGGCTCTATCATGGGAATTCAATTCATAAGTAAAATTATTTTCAATAGTAGGCTCAATAAAATGCACATAACTCAACCTTCATTTTTGGAAAGAAGTTAAATCTTTGCGGAAAATACAACTTATTCTCATCTGTTAAACAATGTATAAATAAAACATGCCATGTATGTTGTATTTTTTAACATTTAGAAATATTAACACAAATGAAACTTTAAACCAATCCACTTTCTATGAACCTTGTATTGGACTAGAGGAAATAGTTATTAAATGTACAAAAGCTTTTACACAGTGTATACTGAGGAATATATTTTATTTACCTTTACTTGACATTAATTACTCTGATTAACTGAATTACGAATGAGAATAGAAAAAAAATTACTTTGCTGATATTCTGGATAGGACATGTAGAATATTGAGAAAAGGTGGAACAGTAACAATAACTCAATGATGACAACATTAAAGATTCAGTGTTCTTTGTTCTTCTCTTTCAAAATAACAATAAAAGATAGAGGTGCTGCCCAGAAGAGATGCAGGATGGATGTAATGGAGCTAGTGAGAACTCCTAGGAGAACCGGCTCATAAGAACTGGCAAAACTGGTGACTTATATTTTCTGTGATGTCCTTCCACTGACAAAGCATAACTGGTAGATTCATAGTAGGCATGAAATTGAATGAGACATTTTGAAACTTACAAATGTATTTTCAAGTTGGATTGACTCTGAGGCACTAAAATTTGGTTGTCTATTTTGTGATTATTTGACTCTAAAAATAATTCAAATTTATAATGTGAGTACTTACTCATGACATATTACAAAAATATTTCTCATAATACCTACTTAAAATTTGTAGAGTGAAGACTTTAGGAACACTATTCTAAAAGTCGATGATGCAAACGGAAAAAAAATGATGATAGAAAACAAAAATACACTGGGATCGAAGGGGAATTTTTAATTTTATTTGTTTATTTATTTAATATTGAAGTATAATTGATGTACCATTTTATATTACTTTGAGATAGAGAACATACTGATTCAACATTTATAGACATTATGAAGTGATCACCACGATAAATCTAGCTACCCTCTGTCAATGTATGAAGTTGTTAAAATTTTATTAACTAGATTCCCTATGTTGTATATTGCATCCTCATATCATTTATTTTATAACTAACAGTTTGTACCTCTTAATACCCTTCCGCTATTTTATTTTGCCCACCCCCTACTCCACTCCATTCCCCTCTGGCAACCTTTAATTTGTTCTTTGTATCTATGAGTCTCTTTCTGTTTTGTTTTGTTTGTTCATTTTTTTTTTTTTTAGATTCCATATATATGTGAAATCGTACAGTATTTGTCTTTCTCTGACTTGTTTTCATCTTAGCATAATACCATCTATGTCTGGGACTTTTCAATCCATAGGGAGTACCTAAATCTGAGAAGCAGAAGACAGATTTAATGGACTAGAGGACCAACTGGGGGGAAAAAATATCTGAACAGTGTAAGAGTCTTATCAGTTGTACATGCTTTAGATTGAAATAGAAAATTACTTTTTTCTCTTTTTGTCTTCTAATTATACATGGAAAACTTCCTATGTCCATGAATAGATATGCCCATCAATAAATGCAGAAATATTTTAGAATCAGAGGGATAAAATAAGAATCTAATCACCTTCTATTGTAGATACTTTAAGCTAGGGTTTCATTAATATTATGACTTTATTAGTATTTCATTAATATTAATATCTCATTATAATGTTTTTAAAAATCTGCAAAACAATAAAAAACTATCTTCATCATATATATTCTCTTTTACCTTGGGCAATTCACCAATCTTTCAATTTTGATTCTTTAAAATTGAAGCGGTTAATGATATATCAATATTTGAAATATGCATAATTCTATTGTCGAGGTATAATACAATCTAATCAATATAGTAAATGCTATTAAAACTGAATATTCATAAAACCTATTAAATGTCACAATCTAGAAACTCTACAATATTTTTGTCTACTTTCTATGAGAGCAGGGTAGCACTTTATTAATACATGAATCCTTATTAAATGTTCTAATTTTCTTTTTTCTTTTTTTTTTTAAAGAGAGATGAGAGAGAGAAAGTGAATGTCTGTGCATGCAAGGAGGGGGAGGGGCAGGGAGAGAGGGAGAGAGAGAATCCTAAACAGACTCCATGCTCAGGGCAGGGCCCAAAGCAAGGCTCAATCCCATAACCCTGAGATCATGACCTGAGCCAAAACCAAAAGTTGGGCGCCCAACCTACTGAGTCACCTAAGTACCCCAAATATGCTAATTTTCATGAAAGCATTATGGCTGTATCATCTGTGCATGTGGCTTTCAAAGTATATGAGATTTACCTTAAAAATAAAAAGATTGAACCTGATTGCTTCTTAGGTTTGTTTAGATTTAAAGAATGGTTATGAGCATGGACTCTGGAACCAAAATACCTGGAATTGAATCCCCAGTGCTCAATTTAGTGGCTGTGTGCCTTAGATAGAGTATAAGAGATAACAGGAATTACGTCTTGAGAGCCCACTGTGCTTGTAAGGCTGTTGAACTGTGTTTTAATTGGGACATGGTGCCATGTTGCTTTTTAATGGGCCAGCCAATATTTCTAATTAATCATAAGGCTTAGTGTCTGCATCTAAATTCTGGGGTAGGCAAAAATAGGAAAGGTTTCACTTATTTGTCTGTTATTGTTGATTATTAGTTGCTGTCTAGATCTTTTTAGAATCTTTAGAAAGATTCCAAAACTGTTCACAAATCAGACAGATTGAGTGCTTCATTTATGAAAAGTAAGAATACATTTTATTAGGGACAAATATTCTAATGTAACATGGTGGCCTACATTATCTAATCATCTTTGGTGCTTTTTAAATGAGAACAAACTATCACTGATCTCATTTAAACTAAACTCATAAAACTCATCTACACATAGTAGATCAAAAAAGTAGCAAATCACAAATGCAATATTGTGGGCTATTTTTTTTTTTAGATACAAGTGGTTTGTAACTATTAAAAGTGAAGCCAAAATGCAAATTTATACAGGCTTATTTGCCTATACTTCACACAGGCAGTAAATCTTCACTGTCTTTTCATCTTGAGTCCTATTTCAGCATCATTATCACTGAGGAGTAGTGTTAAGTAAGGCAGTGTTACCTTTTAGGAACACATTCATGGGCTACTAATCAATTATATACAATCCTGGAGAAAACAAAGAGACTTGTTTAAATGCATACAATATTTATAGAAGCTTTAGCAATCACTGCTGCTAAAAGAAGTCAAGTAGAAGAATGTGTTTTAAAGCTAAGTTAGGGGCACCTGGGTGGTTCAGTCATTAAGTGCCTGCCTTTGGCTCAGGTCATGATCCCAGGGTCCTGGAATCGAGCCCCACATTGGGATCGAGCCTCGCATCAGGATTGAACCCCACATCGGGATTGAGCCCCGCATGGAGATTGAGCCCCTCATCGGAATCGAGCCCCTGCTCAGCGGGAAGCCTGCTTCTCCCTCTCCTGCTCCCCCTGCTTGTGTTCCCTCTCTCGCTGTGTCTCTCTCTGTCAAATAAATAAATAAATAAAATCTTAAAAAAAAAAAGAAAAACTAAGTTAAAATTGCCTTTCTATATTGAGAGGATCTTGATTTTTCTGGAAATTTGTTTGTTTGTTTTGGAAATTTGTTTTTAAAAAGAAACTAAATGTTACTATTTAGAAATTAATTAACTCAGGTAAAATAGCTTTTAATAAAGAAAACTAATAGCACTAACATAATTAGTCTGGAAGTATCCTCATTCAGATTTTTCAGGCTTTCTTTTATTAGCTGAACTAACAGTTTAAGCAAAGGAATTGCATTTTTTCATGTGTAATAGTATATTCTGAATTGAAGCTAAATTAACAATCTAACGTCTCAAAAAATAAGGTATATAGTGACTCCAAAATCATCTAAGCAAAATAAGTTGCATGAAAAAATATCTTTAATATTGTATTTTGAAAGAGGAAAATTGGGGAATAGCATATTTACCAAGCTTGAAGTACTGTTTCTACACTAAATATTGAAGGTTATGAGTGGGGGTTCAAAAGTCATATATGTGATCTTTTTTATACATGTGATTTTAAATTCTGATTTTCTCCTTTCTTCTCAATTGATTTTGGGCAATTTGTTTTAAAATTTCTGAATTTTGCTTTCTTCCTCTGTACATGGAAATAATAATAGAATCTGACTTGCAGAGTCATCTGTGGACATGTATGATAACCTATGTAGAACACTCAGCACAGTGACCATCACAAAGGAAAATTTGTTGAATATTTATAATTCAACTAAGGATGCTATCTTTTTAAAATATTTTATTTAAAAAAAGTGAATGTATACAAAATATATATATTTTTAAAGCTGCATGACAAAACGTAGAATCAATAGGGGATATTAATAAATACATAGTTTTAAATTACATGGCAAATATCAATATAAACAAAATAAGAAATTAGATGAAATAATGTATATCAGAGATAAAAATTTAATAATCCTAGTATATAAAAGACATCTAAAAGTTGAAAATACATGTACTAGCCTGAAAGAAAAATGGACTAAACATTTGAACAAAATGCATGGATTTTTAACCATATGAAAAAAATTCTAAGACTGCCTAAAAATGAGAGAAATGAAAATTAAAATTAAGGTAAAACATCTCAACCATCAGATTGGAAAATTTTTTTAAAGTCTGAAAATGTTCTTATTTGGCAAACTATGGAGAATTCTCACATGATAAGAATCAAAATCATGGGACATCTGGGTGGCTCAGTCAGTTAAGCATCTGCCTTCAGCTCAGGTCATGATCCTCGCATCCTGGGATCAAACCCTTGATAGGCTCCCTGCTCAGTGGAGAGCCTGCTTCTCCCTCTCTCTCTGCAGCTCCCCCTGCTTGTGCTCTCTATCTCTCTCTGTGTAAAGTAAATAAATAAATAATCTTTAAAAAATAGAATCAAAATTCATATGATCTCTATAAAGGACAATTTGACAATATCTAAAAATGCACATCTTTTTACTCTTTGGCCCAACAAGTCCATCCCATGAATTTGTTCTCAAATATCCACAGGCAAAAATGTGAAACCTCAGTAAATACAAGATGCCCGGTAAGAAGAAAAGCCTGAAAACAAAGCAAATGACCATCAGTAGGAGACTGGCTGAGTAAACAATAGTGCATTAAGAAAATAAAATACTGTAAATTATTACAAACAAAAAATAATGTAAGGATAGTGATAGGTAATATTATGGCATGATCTTCATAGTATATTAGTGACTGAAAACAGCAAAGTCGATAAAAGTGTTTACATTTAACACTGTGAGAGAGATGTTAAATAAATATGTATGTGTACATAAGTATGCTTGTATATGCACATATATGTATGATGTATTTCATAATTATATCATATACTGTATATTATGATATATATTATACAATATGATGTCTCATTAAAATTGGAGACTAAACCATAATTTAAAAGATTATTTAATAAGAAGGAAAGAGTAGGGTAGAGGAGGCAAAGAGGGAAGCAATACTTATTTGGATTATTATTCAGCACATTTAAAGATAAAAATTGTTTATAGATTCAATAAATACAGTCCTGCATGTAATAAAACATTTTAATTTAGAGACCTTAAAAGCAAATATATTGTAAAGCACATTAGAACAAGATACAGTAAAAGCATATTTTCACTCTGTATTACTGTGCTTGTCTTACAATTTTTGTCCCATGAAGGTTAGAAATACATTGAAGTTGATAGTTTTTACAACTGTGTGACAACAACAAAGATATTATCAAGTTCCTTGATGGTGCTAATGATAAGAAAATGTCAAGAAAATTATGTGAAGTGAAACCAATTGTGATTATTGTGAGTGTCCAGTTGTATGTTAATATTTGTTCTGGAATGAAAAGCCTGAAAAGTACCACAGTTTGCTTTTAGACTGGTTTAGACTACCTCTTTCAATTAATCTCGCTAGTGGAATCTAAACCGTACACTAATGATGTTACACGAATATCCTCTATAGATAGGGTGGTATTTATCATAGTTCAAATTAAGAAATATTTATCTTTCTTATGGAAAAATTTTAAAAACGAATTCTGTCTCAGACAATCCACCACATATTTTCATTGTGCTGTGTGTAAGCTAATTTTTTCAATTATGCTTAAATTATTTGTTGAGAAGGCAAAACATAAAAAAATTGGTATACCCAACTATACAAAAAAAAAAAAAAATAACAGCTGCATAGCTACTTTGCTTTTTAAGTTATTTTTAATTTGTTTTCACTTGCATCCAAATGCATCACAACTTATATTCTATATTTTTTTTTATCACTTCCTCCAGTCCAAAGTAAGATATTTCTTCCCTAAAATATCATTTTCAGTATATTAATCCTCCGCCCTAGAGTTTTCCAACAATGCAGCGTCAAGTTTAAACTTCTATGACTATCTTTCAATGTCAGTATTAACTGCTTATATTTTCTGGCTTCTTCAGCCAAGCGTATTAACTTTCTCTCTGCTGTGCTCTCAATGCCTATTTATTTTCTATCATTTTTTTTCCCCAAAGGTCATCTTCCTCTCTAAATATCTAAATCTTACCATTCTATTGTATACCCAGACAAGTCCCATAGACTCCACTTACTAGACATAGATCCGTACAATGATGCATCTACTATCAATGCACTTGACCACATGAAAGATATGCATATATCACTGCCTTACTCTTCCATCTTTAATAGAGATATTAAAGCTAAATGAGACCTCATTTCTTTTCAACAGGAGTAGTAAGCTAGATGACATGCTACTAATTCAGGTACTAAGCTTACAGTTAAAGTATTATGTTTCCAGGGGCGCCTGGGTGGCTCAGTCGTTAAGCATCTGCCTTCGGCTCAGGTCGTGATCCCAGGGTCCTGGGATCGAGCCCCACATCGGGCTCCCTGCTCGGTGGGAAGCCTGCTTCTCCCTCTCCCACTCCCCCTGCTTGTGTTCCTTCTCTCGCTGTGTCTCTCTCTGTCAAATAAATAAATAAGATTTAAAAAAAAAAAGAAATTTCTTAAAAAAAAGTATTATGTTTCCAAATGCACATTTAATCCATATACTAAACTTAAATGACCTTATTCTTCATACATGAGCATCAAATGTAAACACAAAATTAGTAGTATTATATAGTTAAAGTAATATCTTAAAGTTGTGATTTGAATTAGACAAATTTATATAAGGACCATTGATGTCAATGGCCTTTATAAAAGATTATTAGAGCAACAATATCTATGAATAAATATTTGTTCAGAGTCAAAAATTGGGCTAAATAAGCCCTAATGCACTACAAAATGATGAGTTAAAAATCATAGTTCATGAAGGTAAAAAAAGCTAGATGTAGGTTTTCATAAAATTTACATTGCTTTTTTTTTTTTTAGTTTTTTTCCCCCCTTGCTGAAGGAAAGGCATTGTTAAGAAAAAACAGTGAGGCTCAGACTGTAGTATCTTATGCTGACACTACTTGGATTCATCGGATAAGAATATAGCTATGAGGGCGCCTGGGTGGCTCAGTCGGTTAAGCGACTGCCTTCGGCTCAGGTCATGATCCTGGAGTCCCGGGATAGAGTCCCGGGGAGCAGGGAGTCTGCTTCTCCCTCTGACCCTCCTCCCTCTCATGCTCTCTGTCTCTCATTCTCTCTCTTGCAAATAAATAAAATCTTAAAAAAAAAAAAATAAAAAAAGAATATAGCTATGAGTTAAATAAATTAGAAAAGCTGATATAATTATTCATTTAAAAAAAAGGATTTCTTTTCATAGTAAATGGTGAATAGACAAAGTATTTTTTTGATTCATCTAGAATTAACCACTGGTAATCTTAGTTCTGTACAATTTTAAAAGAGCAATGGTTAGGGGACAATTTTGGTACCACAAAGTATGTTAACAAAGTATTAGACTATCTCTGAAAAAAATTTACTAAGTAGCATCTCTAAATTATAGGACAATATAATTTAAGATATATGTTTTTACTATTTGATTTTGTTTTCTCTGAACCAACAGTAATAACAAAACCTTATTTGTGTACTTAATAAAATTTCTTAATATTTATAGACAATATGCTTATTATTAAAAATTCTATGCTTACTAAAACTTAAAGAATGATTCTCTGGAAAGATTTTTTAGGAAAAAGAGTTTAATTATGAAGAAAAGCTGATAAAAAATGTTTTCCTAATTTTTATCTCTGTTGTTTAGCCACCTACATGTCTCTGAAGATTTTACACTTTAGGCTTCCAATATTTCATGCCAATAACTAACACATATCGAATCCTGATAAGAGTGCTAAGTCACCATGAAATATATTCTATTACATAACAATTAAAGTGATATTAGTTTAGAACAATTTTTGAAGTTTTATTTTGTGCTAGGTACCATCCTAAAGTCTTTATATATATTAACCAAATTTATTTTTATAATTCCATGAGGAAGAACCATTACTAACCCAGTTGTACAATCCAAAAATTGAATTTAAGTGTCAGAGTTAAGAAATAACCTCCAATCTGTTTTTCAACAATATTATAACTATATAATTAATAAATTAATCGTTTGCTATTTTATTAAGACATAAAATGTTTCCAAAAGCAAATTAGTTGGCATAGTAAGTTACATAGTAATTCAGTCATAAAGAATATTAATTTTCTTATATCAAAATTATTCTTTGTTAAAATGCCATCTTCTTTACTAACATATTACTATATATACCTTCTCAGTCAAATAAAATCACAGTATTTGAGACAACTCTAAGGTCAATATTGTAATAGCTGACTGCAAGGAAAATGTGTCTTTAATTTTAGAGTACATGTGTGTCCATATAATCCAATCATTAGAATCTGTGTATCACATAAAACTCACAGATATATCTAATCTCACTTCCGAAGGAGACTGACAATCATTATCATGTTCCTCTGATTATTCTGTTGTGTAGGTTAAATTTTTATGAGACCAAATGGCTGTGGAAAATTTGTTGCAAGCAAATATAACATGAACATGTGTCAGAGATTTTATTTAACTCCTGAATAATGAGGAAACCAGTAGATGTTAAAATTCTAAAAGTTTTTTAAAAAGTTTAGTATATATAGGCAATTTAATAAATAAATTTTAAGAAAGATTAACTGAGTTGAATACAAACCTGCTTTATGTTCAATAGGGCATTAAGCCACAATATATTGGGCTATATGTTCCATTGTTATTCCAATCTCTACCAGACAAAAATCTGTAAGTTAATTTCTGCCCGAGTTTTAAATTGCCTACTTAATAAAAATATCATGTTCAGAACTGTACTGTCTAATAATTTCTTGTGCCTTTTTTTAAGAGTTTGGATAATTTTGCTAACACTAAACATTCCTTGAAACTTAAAGGATCTCACTTCAATTCTACTTTAGTTTATTTTCCAGTGTCTTTTGTTTTTAAGGATTTTATTTATTTATTTGAGGGATAGAGAGAGAGAGACAGAGAGAAAGCGAGCCAGGGGAGAAGCAGAGTGAGAGGGACAAGCAGATTCCATGCTCATCATGGAGTCGGATGCTTGGTTTGATCCCACAACCCTGAGATCATGACCTGAGCTGAAATCAAGACATCTACGGAGCCACACAGGTGCCCCCCTATGTCTCTCTCTTTTTTTTTAAGATTTTATTTGTTTATTTGAGAGAGAGAGAGAGAGATCATGAGCAGAGGGAGGAGCAGAGGGAGAGGGAGAAGCAGGCTTCCCGCTGAGCACGGAGCCCAATGCCAAGCTCCATCCCAGGACCTTGAGATCATGACCTGAGCTGAAGTCAGATTCTTAATCGACTGTGACACACAGGCGCCCCTGCTCCCCTATGTCTTAAACCTAAATCACTTAATGTTTGAAATCTTAAAATTTAGCCTATATATCAACCATTTTTTTCTTGTTATTTTTTCTTTATTTCCACCACATGTAAACTTAAACTTTGTAGAGACAACAGACCATATTGTTTGCAATCAGTATATAGACTGGTTCTTGACTCTACTTTCTTCTAACCTTACCTAAAATTGTGGTTGACCACTTCAACTTCATTTTTTAACCACTTTATTGATGTGTGACTGATATGTAGAAAGCTGTACATATTTCATGTATAGAACTTAATGAGTTTGGTTATTCAGGGTCTTGTGGTTCCATATGAACTTTAGGATTGTTTTTTCTATTTCTGTGAAAACAAAATGCTATTGGAATTTTGATAGGGATTGCATTGAATCTGTAGATTACCTTGAGTAGTATAAACATTTTAATAATATTAATTCTTCAAATACATGAACATGGATATTTTCCTACTTTTTTGTGTCCACTTAAATATCTCACTAGTGTCTTTTAGTTTTCTGCATACAGATTTTTCACTTTCTTAGTGGGGACCCATATACAGTGTACTAACTTCCTAGAGATTCTGGCCCAACTAGCCAAACTCTTATTTTCTACTGGGATAGAATGAAATGATGGTCTAAATATATTCTAGTCATTATCCACTGGCTAGAAGAGCCAAAACTGTCTAGGAATGGGGGGATCAGGAATAAGGTGAGGGTATGAAGCAAAGTGTAAAACATATTTATTGACCTGTCAGCAATCTATTTTTACATCATCTTGGCTCCATGTTTACAGCTTTCTAGATGAAATTATTATTTATCAGGATTGATCAAAGACAGCTTTAAAAAAGTTGATGTTTCCTTTGACAGATGTCTACAATTCTTTCTTTTCGAGACTTCTTTGCAAACATACTGTTCTACTGCTTACTTTGTCAAAATACATTTATATCATCTACTTATTTATTGTAGTAAAATGTCTCCTATGCCTAATCTTGTCCTAACTTAGAAAACTATTAATTAAAATTCTGAAATAACTATTAAAGTAAAAATAAGTATTTCATACTATGCTCTGCATTTTCGTAGACACTCAGATCCTATAACATATCAAATATTATTGTAAGCTATATTTCTTTTTACAAAGATTTAGATCTTTCAAGCATAAAACTGACAAGGTAGGAATTAAGTGAAATAGTTCTTAATAAGCATAATGACATTTTTAAAGTATCATACCAAAATTTTATTTTATTTATTTTTAATTTTTAATTTATCTATTTTTTAAAGATTTTATTAATTTATTTGAGAGACAAAATGAAGGAGAGAGAGTACAGGAGCTGGGGCAGAGGGAGAGGGAGCAGCAGACTCCCATGCTGAGCAGGGACCCCGACGCAGGGCTTGATCCCAGGACTCTGGGATCATGACCTGAGCTGAAAACAGATGCCCAACGAACTGAGCTACCCAGACGCCCCACCAAAATTTTAAAAAATTAAAAATACATGCTCAAAATATGCTTGTGAATACATATTTCTCAGGAGAAAATGAATCAGAGATAGAGTCTTCTTTCTCAGAGTGAGGTACCTCTTGTTATATTTCTTTATGCCTAAAGAGAAAACACTAAAAACTTTTTCCTTTTAAATGAAGCACAGTAAGGTTACTATAAAAATAATTGACATTTAATAGTAGACAAAGTTGAAAGAAAATTGTATTCTAGGAATCCTAAGACTACTTAAGTGTACTGAATTGAGCTATCTTAAAAATTTGCCTTCATTTTACTGTGTTATTTCTTTTTGTGTTTAAAACTAATGTTTTTTTTTTTTACTTGAATGCACCATTAAAATTTACAACTTTATTAATGTTACTAACAAGCTATGATTTCAACAGAACTAAGATTTATGACGGACTGATGGTGGGTCCCTAACTAGGAAAAACTGCCGTAACAATATGAATAAACCAAGATATCAAATCTTATTCTTAGGATATTTACATTTTATTACTTCTTCATATATTAAACATTTATTGTACTTTTGAAAGTATTACTATAATTCAATTTTCACCAAAATAAGAAACCTCTGGACAAAGTATGAAATTTTTTGATAGATCTTAAGCTCAACTTAGAAGCCACCAAGCACACTAACATTGAATTAGAAAGTGTCTATATAATTACATAGATATGACATGGCCACTGTGATAGAATATGAACATTTAACATTTCAAGTGTTTGCACTGGCACCAGACATATTGTCACCTGCAATAGTTGAAAAGATGGGAGATGAGGATTGGAAGATAGAAGGAGCAAAGTTCAGAAAGCAGTAAGAACAGAGTCAGTCTAAAATCTTCTAATGTGTACACTGCCTTCACTTTTTTTTTTTAATTGATCTTTTTTCTTTGAAAACTAGAAGATATCTTCAAGGTCAATAAAATTTGAATTATACATGTCCTGTCAAATAAAATAATAATAATGAGAGTTAAAAACCAATGTCAACTTAAAGAGTCAAGTGTTCTAGATTTCTTTCCAGTTCTGTATCTCATTTAATTTTAGTACTACAAATCTCTATCTATGCCTATGTAATTTAATGTAAAGAAAGTCAAGATAATTAAAAGAATAATATCATTTTCTACATTAAATAATTACGTTAGACTTATTTTGATAATATCCAATTGAAATTTCAATGCCACTAGGCAATACTTTAAAATGATTGTATTTAATTTTAGCCATTCTGACACATATAAGGTGATATCTCATTGTGGTTTTGATTTGCATTTCCCTGATGATTAGTGATATTGAGAATCTTTTCATGTGTCTGTTAACTATCTCTGTCTTCTTTGGAGAAATGTCTATTCAGGTCCTCTATTTTTGAATTGGATTATTTGTTTATTTGATGCTGAGTTGTTTAAGTTCTTTTTTTTTTTTTTTTTTTGATGTTGAGTTGTATGTTCCTTATACATTTTGGATATGAACTCCTTATCAGATATATCATTTGCAAATGTCTTCTCCCATTAAGTAGGTTGTCTTTTTGTTTTGTTGATAAAGAAGATGTGGAGAAAAAAGAGCTCTCCTGCATGTTGGTGGGAATATAAATTGGTACAACCGTTGTGGAAAGCAGTATGGAGTTTCCTCAAAAAATAAAAAAAAATAGTGGGTGCCTGGGTAGCTCAGTCGTTAAGCATCTGCCTTCAGCTCAGGTCATGATCCCAGGGTCCTGGGATTGAGCCCCACTTCGGGCTCCCTGCTCAGTGGGAAGCCTGCTTCTCCCTCTCCCACTCCCCCTGCTTGTGTTCCTCTCTTGCTGTGTCTCTCTCTGTCAAATAAATAAACAAAAAAATTAAAAAATAGAAATACAATATGATCCAGTAATTCCACTACTTGGTTTTTACCCAAAGAAAATGGAAACACTAATTGGAAAAGATACATGTACCACTATGTTTATTGCAGCATTATTTACAATAGCCAAGATAAGGAAGCAACCTAAGTGAACATCAATAGATGAATGGATAAAGAAGATGTAGTATATATACAATTGAATATTGCTCAGCCAGAAAAAAGAATGAGATTTTGCCATTTGTGACCTAGATGGATGGACCTAGAAGGTAAATGCTAAGTGAAATAAGTCAGACAGAAAGACACATACCATATGATTACACTCATATGTGGGATCTAAAGCAACAAAACAAATGAACAAACAAACAATAAACAGAATCAGACATATAAATATAAAGAACAAACTGATGGTAGCCAGAATGGAGAGGGTTGGGGATATGGGAAAAATGGGTGAAGGGAAATGAGAGATACAGGTTTCTGCTTATGAAATGAATGTGTCATTGGAATAAAAGTTACAACACAGGAAATACAGTCAATGATATTGTACTAGTATTGTATGGTGACAGATGTTATAGCTATACTTATGGTGGGCATAGCATAACATGCAGAAAAGTTAAATAGCTATGTTGTATAGCTGAAACTGATATAATGTCATGTGTCAATTATACTCAAATTTTTTAAAAAATAATAAAATAAAATAAATTTATTTATATCAATAATACAAATATACAGCATTCATATGACTGGTTAGATTTATTATTATTTATTACTTTGAGATTGTATAAAATAAGCAACATCTGTTATATTTATAACATTAAATCTCTATATTTTAAAAATTCTATGTTATGTTTTGCAAATACAAAAGCATAGAGTTAAGTAGCAATTATATGCAAAAAAATGTTCATACCAATCCAAAATTTACACAAAATATTATTTTTTGACATTTCAGATTAATTTTTTCTATATAATAACTTCACTTAAATTTACATTTATTAAAAATGTTCAAAGACCTTAGGCACCTGGTTAGCTCAGTCAGTTAAGCATTGGCCTTCAGGTCAGATCATAATCTGGGGTCCTTGTATAGAACCCAGCGATTCCCCATTGAGCAGAGAGCCTGCCGCTACAGGGGCCTCAATCCCAGGATTCTGGGACCTGAGCTGAAAGCTGGCATTTAACCGACTGAGCCACCCAGGTGCCCCTACACCTCTTGATATGTTCAGTCAAAAGCATCCAAAAAAACTCAAGAATCAGGGCATGACCTATGCTACCTGAGAATGAAGTAGTGTGGATTGCCTTTAGTGACTTCTAAATTATTGAGTATGCTGTCAAAAAGCTTGATAATTATGATATGTAAAATATATAGGTACTATGTAGAAGTAGAAACATGAACACTTTTAATCTTTTTTAATCCTATGTTTTATGCATGTTTCCTGAATACTTAATTAAAAAAAATTCTTCAGGGGTGGCTGGGTGGCTCAGTCAATTGAACATGAAACTCTTGATTTCTGCTCAGGTGACAATCTCGGGTGGTGGGATCAAGCCCTGGTCAGGCTATGCACTGGGTGTGGAACCTGCTTGAGATTCTGTCTCTCCCTCTCCCTCTTCCCCTCCCCCACCCAATTTGTGTGTGTGCACGTCCTCTCTCTCTCTCTCTCTCTCAAAAAAAAAAAAAAAAATCTTTAATTTAGTATTGTTAGTAGTTTTATGAGACATGATTTTTCTCTGACCATAATTTATGGTACAACAGATTGAAATAAATTTGATTTGTCTATAATGCTTAAAATTTGCAAAAAAAAGAGTGAGTTGGGTGTCATTATCCAGCCCCTGATCTATTTTGCTGCTGTCAGATTCTCTTTCTGCACGTATATGCTGGTGGTAGAAGGTTGATGGGCAAAATGTTTAACTTAATTTTTATCAGGGACAAAATGTGAAAGATTTTGTTAGACTTAGATGGGACTCAGTTGGGTTCTAGAGCTATGTCAGGAAACCAGATACAGTTTGTCTTCCATCTATGACACTGTTGTGAAACTTAAAGCACTAAGATTCCTGGGATGCACTGTTAACAGGACACTTTTTACATTTGCTCTCAAGAAAATGATTATCCTCAAAAAATATAACCCAAGGTGTTCCTACTCTTATACTCAACCATTTTAAGGTTTTTATAAATGCTTGTTTCTGTGAGAGGGAAAAAGAAAGGCTCTGATCAGATAAAGAAGACAATCCCAGATGCCACTGAATATAACCTCATGTATTAGGTGAACCATTATCTGATTTTGATGCAGTATGGACGGTCTACTGGTGAACTGGGAGTAATGTTGAGTCAAAATCTCCTTTTTTCGTTTAAAAACTTTTTTAGTGACATCTTTATTTTTTTCTGATTCAAAAAACAAAGTGATTTACTCAGGATTATAGTTTTAAATTCAAACCATATATTACTGCTAGTGGACATTTTGTCAGACTTAAGCTTCTTATGCTCCCCTCTTTTGTCTACAAACTACAAATCAATATCCCTTATGAATATAGATGCAAATATTCTCAACAAAATAATAGCAAACAAAATTCAGCAGGATGTTAAAAGGATTATATACCAAGATGAAGTGAGATTTATCCTAGGAATGCAATAATGCAAGGGCATTTCAATGTAAGAAAATCAGTCAATGTAAATATGCCAAATTAATAGAACAAAGAAAAAACAAAAAATAGAGGTTATTTCAATTGATGCAGAAAAGGCCTTTGACAAAATCCAACACCATTTGATTAAAAAATAAAATTAGAAAATTTGAATACAAAGCTCTTCCTCAACATGGTAAATGACATTTGTGAAAAACCCAGTGCTAATACCATACTCATTGATGAAAACTTTTCCCCCAAATCAAAAATAAGACAAGAATGCCCAATTTTGGTGTTTCTAGCTAACATAATTAAGCAAGAAAAAAAGCATCCAAATTTGAAAGGAAGAAGTAAGACTAAAGCTATTTACTCATAGGAGCATATATATATATACACACACACACACACATATATGTATGTATGTGTGTGTGTATATATATATATATCCCGAAGAATTTATAAAAATCTACCACAGTTTAAAAAAAAAGAATACAGAAAAGTTTTAGGGTACCAGATCAACACACAAAGATCAGTTATGTTTCTGTGAACCAGCAATAAACAATCTGAACAGAAAGTTAACAGTTCTATTTGCCATACAACCCCAAAGAATAAAATACATAGAAATAAAGTTAATCAAGGAGGTAAAAGACTTATACACTGAAAATTACAAAATGTTGTTGAAAGAAATTAAAGAAGACCTAAAGAAACATATTACATGTTAATGGGTTGGAATACTTAATATTATTACGATAAAAATACTACTCTAAGCAATCTACAGATTTAAGCCAATTCTTAAAAAAATTCCTATCAAAATTTACAGAAACAGAGAAGCTAATCCTCAAGTTAATATCAAGTTGAAAGGGGTCCAAATTATCTCTTTCTTGAGAAAGAATATATTTGGAGGTCTCACATTTCCAAATTCAAAAGCTGCTACAAAGCTACAGTAATCAAAATGGTGTGGTATTGGCATATGAACAAGCCTGCAGAAACAAATTAAATCAAATGAAGAGCACAGAGATAAGCTCATAAATATACGGTCAATTGATAGTCAACACAGATGCCAAGATCAAATAATGAGGAAAGAATACTCCCTGCAACAAATAGTGTTTGAACAATTGGAATGCACATGCAAATACTTAAGTTAAACCCCTAGTACACACTATAAATTCAAAATGAACAAAAACTCTAAATATAAGAGCTAAAAACATAAAATTCTTAGTAGGAAACATGGGATAACCTTGAATTTAGCATACGGATTCTTAGATATAACACTAACACACAAGCAATAAGGGAAAAAAATAGACACATTGGACTTTGATAAATTTTTTTAGAATTTTTGCTGCAAAAGACATCATAAAAATAAAAAGACAATTTAAAGAATAAGAGAAAATATTTTCAATTCTTATATTTAACAAGGGTCTATATCCATAGTAAATAAAGAACTCCTACAACTCAACAACAAAAAGACAACCCAGTTTTTGAAAAAAGATAAAAGACTTAAATAAATTTCTTCAAAGAAGATAGATATATGTATAAATGGCCAAGAAATACATGAAAAGTTTCTCAACATCATTACTTATTAGGGAACTGCAAATCAAAATTACAAGGCAACATTTTACACTCACTAGTATAGCTATAATAAAAAAAGAAAAAGTGGAAAATAACAACAGTTAGCAAGGATATGGAAAATTTAAATCCTGCACATTGCTCATTGAAATGTAAAACGGTACAATAACTATGGAAAACAGTTTGGTGGTTCCACAAAAAATTAAATGCAGAATTATCATACGACCCAGCAATTCCACTCTTAGGTATTTGCCCAAAAGAATTGAAAACAGGTACACAAATAAATTTACGTCCATGCATGTTCAATAGCTGCAAGGTGGACACTTACCCAAATGTCATAAGCAAATGAATGGATAAATAAATTGTTATATACATACAGTAGCATATTATTCAGCTGTCAAAGTAAATGAAGTATTGATAAATGCATCAATGTGGGTGAATTTTAAAAATGTTTTGTTAAGGGAAAGAAGCTGGACACAAAAGGTCACCTATAGTATGATTCCATTTATGTGAAATATATAAAATATGTAAATCCATATACATAAAACAAAATGTAAATCCATATACATAAAACAAAATGGTGTTGTCAGGGTCTAGAGAATAATTTGGAGTAACTGTTATATAGGTACAGGTTTCCTTCAGAGGTGATGAAAATGTTTTCTTTGCAGGGGTGATAGAGATGCTGATTGCAAGACAATTTAAATCTCATAAATGCCACTATATTGTACACTTTAAAATGATTAATTGTATCTTATGTGAAATTCTCTTCAATAAAAAAAATCACAAAATATGTCAGTCATAAGTTAATTGAGTTCTCTGTATGGTTTCACATTTTTAAAAATCTTTTCAAAATCTCTCTGGTGTATATTTTGCAAGGCAAAGTAGCTAAAGAGGAAATTATTTCTGTTTTCTAGGTATTGGTTTCCATTTCTTTTGACAAGCATAATTTTACACAATTCTTAGCATCTGTTGTCTTTGTTGTTGTAAACAACCAGAGTTGAAGAGTTTAGAATTGTGAGGCATGAAAGGAACAAAAAAATAACACTAAAGAGAGTTTGCCATTAAATTCTAAAACTTCATACATGACTCTCAGTGCTCTCTGCTTGCAGTCTACCTGGACTGAAAACCTGGCTTCATCTTTTTTCAATTGTATTGCATTGGATAAGTAAGTTTTTCTTTCCCAACTTCAGCTGCTTCCAAAGAAGCCAAAATTCAAGACTCACAGCATGGATGATGATATTTTCTTATACTTTTTTGAGAATTAAATGTGTGGTTGTATGTAAATCAATGAGATTTACAAGTCTGGCAAATTGTAAGTGCTAAAAAGGGTAATTATAGTAATAATAGTTGGTTTTGTTCCTAAGTTCCATCATCTGCTTGAGTTTCAAATTCTACATACCTCCTTTGTCCATTAAACTATAACGTGGTTCTTTATTGACAAAACACATGTTCCATTCCCATTGCTAATTTGTTATTGTTATAAATTGTGAGTGTGATAATTCTGTTCTATTCAGTTTTAATTAAGCCACTCCTGTTTATATATCTCAAGATTTTTAAATGAAGTAAAACCATATTTAAATGTGCTCAAATGTATATTCAATAATAGTCATTGCTGTAAATGTATGGACACAATAACTGATTAGTTCTCCAAAACTCTATCCCTTAATATAAAATTCTTAGGTTACAAATAAGATTTGACCAGAAAGTCATGAGTTATAGGTGTAAAATTAAAACTATTTCATTTTCTTTTTATGATTCAAGAATAAAGACACACATATGTGAAATCAAAATCATTTCTCTTGAATAGTGATTCAAAAGTGATGCAAAAAGTAACTTATTAAAATATTTAAAGTTTTTACCTTTGGTAATGTAGCAGTTATCTGAGCAACTATAGCTTTGTTCTGTGAATGAAACTGTCATCTTCATAACTTACTTATTTATAAGTAAATTCTGTTCTGTAAAGTTTTAACCTTAAATATATTTTAATAGTGTATTAGTCTGCTCAGGCTTCTATAACACAAAATTAACCACAGGCATAACCGCAACTCGGTGAATTAAACAACAGACATTTATTTCTCATAGTCTAGAGTCTGGAGGTCTAAGGTCAAGGTGCTGGCAAGGTAGGTTTCATTCTGAGCCCTCTTCCCTTCTTGCTGTGTGCTCATATGACCTCTTCTTTATGAGTGCAGGGTGCAGAGAGGAGTTCTTGCTTGTCTCTTCTAAGAACGCTAGTCCTATAGGATCAGGGCCTGACCCTTACAACCTCATTTAGCCTCAGTTACTTCACTATAGGTCCTATCTCCAAATATAATCACATTGGGGATAAGGGTTTTCACATATGAATTTGAGAGGGGACACAATTCGATCCATAGCAAATAGATGCATGTTCCTACATAAAAATCCTTTCACAGCTAAGTTTCAATTACAACATGATGGAATATATATTAAACAATCCCAGGTCAAGGAAAGTAACGTTTATACTTTATTTCAGATTTACACAATTTCAAATTATATTAAGTATCCATATAAAACCCATCTTTTAAAATATTACTATAAATAAATATATATTATTTTAAACACAGAAAAATAAAAAATGAAACAAAAGTGCTGATGGGGGAGATGTCTACCCATCAACAGACCGTTAGCTATTCCATCTTATGCTCTACAATAAAACATCCCATGTAGAAGTGATTGTATTTGAAGTTATTGGTACATTTGAATGCAAACTACCCAACCATGAAAAATGAGGCTTCCATTTGCTATAAAAATAAATTAGGAGGCAACACTTTGCTGGCAAAGCCATTTGAGCACCTCAGTTCATAACTATTCATGGTACCATTAACAGATGTCTTTGCTCTCACTGTGAATTGCCTTATGATATTGTTGTATTCAGCATTACTTTATATCTAAAGTGAATGTAGGCAACTTGTTTTAGGATATAATAAAACCTATCCCAATGTATAGATCCTGTGGGAAATTATACAATAATGTTACCTACATAACTAATTTTCTTCTTATGAAATCATGATTCCCACTACACTTTTAGAGCTATCAAAAGTATTGTTTAACATCACCATTTCCATGTTAATATCTCAGTAAATCACAAAAATGTAATACTTTGTGCAGAAAGTGAGTCATTTCCTTTGGGAACATAAGTTTTCATTTCTAAATTAAAAGTTGCATGAAGTGAATACTAAGCATGTCATATGTTGCTTATTGACACACAAAATACTTTTTCTTCTGAAAAGAACCACTTTGTTCAAGTAAAGGCTTGCTGTTAGCGGCTAACGAGTACACCGGAAGTGAGAGAAATCATTCAGAAAAGACTAAAGGTAAATGTTGCCTTTGCTAATCATCTATTGGGATAAAAAATTTTTAAATATTTAATAATCCCTCAGTAATATCTCCAAGGGAGCTGTCATAATGTGCACACACACACACACACACACACACGTGCTGATATACCTGTCAGAAGGGGTGAATGTGGCACAAAGTGCCAATAGTTTGTATGAGCAAAAACCAGACGCAACAATAATTTTAAAAGCCCTTTATTTCAAATCTGAGGCGGAAAAATTGTGTGTTTAGGTAATTTATTTAATCTTAGAACTCTTCTCTCATCTGTAGAATGTGGGATACAATGCTTTTTTGTAAGGATTAATTTAGATAGATCATAAAAAATATCTAATTAATGTGCCCATGTAGCATGTGCTTGAAAGTTGGTGGCTACATTTTTATGATTCTTGAGTTAATTCTTTGTCTGTGCACTGGTCCATTAGGACATATAAAATTAAAATCACTTATTAAAATGAAAGCTACCAAAAGACCCATGAAATTTTTCTTCCTATGACTATAGGCGTCAATGCTATTTTTTTAAAAAAAAGCAGTTGGCAGTAATTATTCTGGATTGAGAACTTCTTTTTTTTTTTAATTTATTTCAGAGAGAGAGAGAGAGCATGAGCAAGAGTGGCAGAGGGAGAGGGAGAGAGGATCTCAAGCAGATTCCATGCTGAGCGCCGAGCCTGACCCAGGGCTTGATTTCACAACCATGAGATCATAACCTGAGCTGAAACCAAAAGTCGGACGCTTAACTGACTGAGCCACCCAGGTGCCCCAAGGATTGAGGACTTCTGTGTCATATTCTCAGAAGAATTATAGCAAAGATAAAACAACTAAAAGATGAGGGAAACCTTATGCATAGGAAAAGAAACAATTTCATAGCTTCTCATTATTTTGACAAGATATCATAGCTGTACAAATTCAGATAATTTTTACTAAATGCTATCAGTAATTCATCACTATTTATTCACAAAATAATCTTAGTTTGAGCCTTTCTCTCTTACAGATATGTCATTTAATATTGTTGCTTGATTTGGAATTTGACAATCCTAAGGGTTTTGTAATGGAATTGTATAGAATGAATGCACGCATATTTATTTTCCTTATATGTACCATAACTATGAATATACTTCTCTCTGCTTACAGAAAAGCATCAAAACTAAGTGTCACTAGTAGGGAGCATATAATACGGTTGGTGAGACAAGACAGGATGAGGCAAAAGAGTACATGATGCAGTAATTACTTAAGTATATGAGACAGTACATACTACCTGTGTGACAGATGTCATGAGGACTGAAAAATACAAATGTGGAACATAGTTTTTGATGAAGAAAATGAAAATATGCCTCAATAGAAGATGCAAAAGCAACAAGTAATTTACGTGAAATAGTTTTTATGATAATAAAGTTTAGGGGCACCTGGGTGGCTCAGTCGTTGGGCGTCTGCCTTCGGCTCGGGTCATGATCCCAGGGTCCTGGGATCGAGTCCCACACGTCAGGCTCCCTGCTCAGCGGGAAGCCTGCTTCTCCCTCTCCCACTCCCCCTGCTTGTGTTCCTCTCTTGCTGTGTCTCTCTCTGTCAAATAAATAAAATCTTAAAAAAATGTAATTAAAATTTAAGAAAGCTGAATGTATATATTTTTGCTATCATAGTAGTTAAAAAAGAAATGTTTCCTTTATAATTTTTTAAATTTACTAACTGCAGTAAGATGTACATAACATAAATTTTTTTAAATCCCTTTTAGTTGTACAGTTCAGTGGTATTAAGTATACGCACATTGTTGTGCAACCATAACTAGCATCCATCTCTAGAACTTTTCTCATCTTGCTAAACTGAAACTATGTACCCATTAAATAATAACTCTTCTATCCCCCTTCCTCTCAGGACTGGCAGCCACCATTTTACTTTCTGTCTCTATGAATTTGATTACTCTGGTACTTCATGTAAGTATTTGTCCTTTTGTGACTGGCTTATTTCAGTTAATATGAAGTCTTCAAGGCTCAGCCATGTTGCAGCATGCATCAGAATTTCCTTCCTTTTTAAGGCTGAATAATATTCCATTGTATTTATATACTACATTTTGTTTATCCATTCATCCATTGATGGACATTGGTAACTTCAACTTTTTGGCTATCGTAAATAATACTGCTATGAGTAGGGGTGTACAAACATGTGTTTGAGTTACTGCTTTCAATTCACGGGCTATAGCCACAGAATTGGATTTCTGGATCAAATACTAATTCCATTCTTAATTTTTTAAGGAACTGCCACATATTGTTTTCCATAAGAGCTGCACTAGTTTGTATTCCCACTAGCAATATACAAGGGTTCCAATTTCTCTACATTCTTGCCAACATCTGCTTTTTCTACCTTTTTAGATAATAGCTGTCCTAATGGGTATGAAGTGGCTTCTTATCTTTTATGTGCTTATTGACTATTTGTATATCGTCTTCAAAGAAACATCTATGCAAGTTCTCAAATGGCACACTTAAATATGTGCCATTTACTATATATCAAATATAATTAAATAAATTCTTTTTTAATGGAAATATTGAAAAGAGCTCAAATCCAAATGGTTTTATGGATAAAGTCTCTAAGAGCTTTCAGAAAATACTATTTTCTCAAGCTATATAATCGAAAGAGAACATATGAAAATTCTATGCCTCAATAAATTTAATGAAGCTAGTCAAATTAAAAAAACCTGGTAAAGATGCTCTCCTCTATCCTCCAATTATTTAATAATACAAATTAAAAGAAAACTAAAATAATACCACAAAACCAAATCTAGTATCACAAAGAAATGATAACTAAATCATTTAGTACATGTATTTTTGGGTGCCTAAATGTTTTGGATCCTGTTTTAGATGTTGAAGTAAAACAGTTCATCAAAGTATACAATGTATTGGGTGCCTGGGTGGCTCAGTCGTTAAGCGTCTGCCTTCGGCTCAGGTCATGGTCCCAGGGTCCTGGGATCGAGTCCCACATCGGGCTCCCTGCTCCGCGGGAAGCCTGCTTCTCCCTCCCCCACTCCCCCTGCTTGTGTTCCCTCTCTCGCTGTGTCTCTCTCTGTCAAATAAATAAATAAAATCTTAAAAAAAAAAAAAAAAAGTATACAATGTATTTCCCCTCATGGAGCTTCACAATTTATATTCTAGTTGTGGAGAAAAAAAAATATATAACATACATAAAAAATATATACGTTATAATATATGCACATAATCCTGTGCTTTTCTATATTGGGATATGCATTAATAAATATAGTTATTTAGCTATTCTAATTGAAATAAGTATGTTGAAAGGCAATAAAGTCAACCTTTATTATTTCTTTATATTTTTGCCAAACAAGGAATAGAACGATGCATCCTTAATCGCAAAGCAAGTTAACAATTAATTAATGGTAAAGCAATAAATTAATAGCATAAAATTCAGGGATAATATAGATAACCATCACAACAACAATCATCTGAAATATTTCTAGACATTTTTATGCAACTGTAAATCATAGAAGGGGAGAACTAGAATCATTATTATCTAGTCATACTATCACTAATACATATTTAAAACCATTCTGCTAGTAATAGATAGGCTCTCAAGGTTTTCACCATCTAAATTTTCCAAGAGTGCTGTATACTTTTATTCTGGTGTGGCTGTGCCCCTTTTTCAAAGGTCATAAAGAGACAGAGACATCTGGAGACCATCATTAGTCCAGTGTTTTTTTCTATCATTGCCACAGTTTGATTTGTATTTCTATCCATTTCTGAGGCAATGACCTTGATTATGCAGACTCCTGCTTGTACCACAATGGTTCCCACTTTTCAATTCTCACCATAACCACAAATTTAGAAAAAAACATGTTGTTTAGTCCTTGCTCTCAAAACAGGTTCATTATAACAAAGTGCCTGGATCCAAAAGGACTTTCTCCTTCATTCACATAATATAACCATACTAGCTTTTTCCCATGAAGCTCTAGATCATGTCACTAAACCCAAAACCCAAGCTTCAATTCGTCCCTACTCTTTAGAGGCCATTTTCTCATTATAGACCTTTTTGGAGACTATCAGTATTTTATTTTTTATTTAGAGAGAGAGTGGGGGGGGCGGGGGAGGTAGTGGGAGAGGGAGAGAGAGAATCTTAAGTAATCTTAAGCAGGTTCCATGCCCAGTGTGGAGCCCGACGCAGGGCTTGCTCTCGCAACCCTAAGATCATGACCTGAGCCAAAAGCTAGAGTCAGATGCTTAACCGACTGAGTCTCCCAGGTCCCCTGACTATTAGTATTTTAAATAATATGCTTCTTAACAAAGTTAGTCATGGTCAGTATCCCTTGTATCCCAGGATGCTTTTACTGTTCTAATGACATCCTCATTCCCTTTTCACAATCCTGTATGTTTTGTATACAAGAGCTGAATTTGTGCAGCTACAAACAAACAAAATTGTTACACTTTTCTCCCAGGACAATATAAAAGAAGTCACATAACCTCAAACAATCAATCCAGACATAAAAAGATATAGTATTATAAGGTCTGACTCAGTTCCTTGACAGGAAGAGATGACATCTTCTTTTGACAAAATATAAATAAAAACTTTAAAAACAGTGAAATGGTTTGAGCTGGAAACTACTGTTTGGTATATCCTTTAGTATATAATAAAGGTTTTTCCAGGAAAAAAAATATGCATAAGGTTATTAAATGTAGTTTAAAAAATTAAAATATAAAAAATAAAATATATATATTTAAAAATATATATAATATAGCCTGGGGCACCTGGGTGGTTCAGTAGGTTAAGTGTCTGCCTTCAGCTCAGGTCATGATCATGGAGTCCCAGAATTGAGCCCCACATTGGGGCTTCTCCTTTTACCGCCTCCTGCCTCTCTCTCTCTCTCTCTCTCTCTCTCAAATAAATAAATAAATATATTTTTTTAAAAAAATATAATATAGGCTCTCAAAAATTAAACAATATGAAAACTATAAACAATAAAGTAAAAACAAAATAGAGTCCTACCACAAACAGATCTTTATTTTTATAAACCTAGAGTAATACCAGGAAAAATACATTATACATTGTATATAATACATATTATAAATAATGTATATATACTTTAACATGCACATATTTTAAAAAAAGAAATAATTTATTTTAGTAGTTTATTATACCATTATAATACTATTATATCCTTATTCTATAAAATTCAAGCAATATATAAATATACTTACAGATCTTGGTCTATATTTAAGTGCATACTCATACATATATAAACTCTCTTTAACATAAAGTGAAAAAACTACATTTATTTTTCTATACTCTGATATGTTCTTAACATATTTTGTCTCAAATTCCTTCTGTCTCAGTATCAGTTTCATTTTTAAATAATGTTAAATGTTAAAAAACATTTTCCATAATATCAGTACACTAAAATTTATTTAAGCACTCATTTAGATATGGAAAAATAGGCTATTTTCAGCTTTTCAGAAAATGCTATAGTGATAATACAAATACATGCAAAGATATTTATTTTTATATTTTTTTGATAAATTGTTTTAATAATCTATACACACTTTTCTCAAATAACAAGTTTTGGGTTTTTTTTTTTTTTAGGAATTTTGCTTTATTCTTGAAGAATTTCTTCAACTTTAGGAAATAATTGCATAGTATTTCTCTGAGAATATTCTCCCCTCAATTCATTTTTAGACACCCCTAGGTACAACAGGCTTAGACTATTTCCCACAGACTCACAAGCGAGTGGGGGGAATTCTTGTGTTTTTCTCCCAGGAATACTATTCCCTGGGAATATGACATTAAGATAAATGAGGAATGTTAATAGTTTCATCAAACTGGTTATCTAATATGTTGCATCCCTAATTTAAGGATCACATATACCCTATGAAGACCTGTGAAATGACTGAAGAACTACACAATCAGTATTGCTCTAATTACATGGGGTCAGCTATTTAAAACAACTCATAAGTTCCACAGTGTATATTTACATAAAGCTTTAATAGAAGTTAAGGTGAAACAGGAGAAAGTGCAGGCATTCTTAGAGAGGTCTGAAAACTTCCAGGTGCACACCCCAGGGTCCTCACTCAGTTGCACAGAATATGCTTTGTATTTGGATTTTCCATTTATATTTTTGGTGGACTAGAAGGATCTTAAGTCCCCATAAGTTTATCCTTGCATTTGTGCTGTGAAGATACTTGGGCTTTTTTTTGCTTACATCGTTCTTCCTTAGCAAGCTAACTATCTGTTGAGTTTCTTTCATATGGTTTTCTAAAACTGTGATATTTTCCAGGCTGTTTGTCATACTTTCCCTCTCTCCTGAAATAACATTCATTTTCAGCAACCAATATATGTTCATGAGTCATTTTCCCCAGTATGTCTCTCTTCACTAAGGGAAAATTCAATTTGCCCTAGGAGTCCGAGACCTATGCCAATTTAGCTCAAGTCTCTTTAAGGGCATTTTGGCCTCTGTTGATTTATCCAAGAAACATGTTACTAATGAATGATTTTTGCCTTGGTACAATTTGGGTATATATTTTGGAGGTCAAAATTTTGAGTTTCCCTGGACATGGTATCATCTAAGTAGCAATCATCTCCAAATATACTTCAGCATGACTGTGCCAAAGCTGCCCTTGGGGGACATTGGGACCATCAGTGGTAGATACATGAGTGCACCAAGTCATGTCTAAACTGACATGGATTGCATTTTGCCATATATTCTCTACTTCAATTACTGCCCTTTATCCACAAAAACATGATCTATAAACATAAGAGTACACAAAATTATGACAAGTTGGGAACAAAACATATTTTTGTCAATATTATCTGGTTAGTTTCTTCAGTGATGTGTCTTTAAATAGATTACTTGGGAAGCACAGTGTCCTTAAGAAGGTCTGTGGTGGCTAGTCTTTGCAGGCTAGGGAAGATGGTGGGGAAACATTCCTTCATCTTGTGAAGACTCTGGAAGAAATTTTCCATATGAAAGATAGTTATCGTGGGATAAGTAGAAATTTGATGTTGTTTTGAATGAGAGTTAAATAAGGATGGGAGGAAGAAATGAATGCTGAGAAGAAAAGGTGAGGATCATTCCAGCCATTTGCTGGTTTACTTTCAGATTCATTTTACACACCTCCTTGTGAAATGTATTTTCCTGCTTGCTTGACAAGTGCTGTATTGCAAGTGGTCATTTGGAGCTTTTAGTTATTTAACACGACTCTTCATTTCATCCTTTCAGCTTCTAGGAGTGTTTATAGTATTCAAATGCTGGTAGTATCCAGGATGCTTTACTTGTTTTCTCTTTAGCTTTTCAGCCCTTCTGAGTCCTTCATAAGTAGAGCCCATATTAAATTCCTTCTATTGATTGGACCACAAGCACAGACATGTTCTATTGACTGGGTCCTAACTGATACAGTGACCTTTTAGCCAACAAATCAATTGGATATAATTTTTTAAAATGTTTTCTTTTTTTGAAACAAGCAATAAGAAACTGTCTAATTTGCAAATACATGAATTTTGCAATAATTCAAGTCACTCAATTTCTGTGACGAATGCCAAACAATTTTACTAATGCTGATCAAAGAGCTACTACTCTTTTAAAATGCCTTATTAGACTTGCAGTTATAGAACCCGTATTGCATAAGGTTTCAGTAAGAACCCTTATTGCATAAGGTTTCAGTAAGAACCCTTACTGCATAAGGTTTCAGTAAGAACCCTTATCGAACCTGACATACTCAATAAGAATGAACATTTAAATATTGTTAAACTGAATACATCTTTGTCAATGGAATTTTTTAGATTATTAATTTTATCTTATCACTTTTCTTACACTTATCTGTACCAAAATAATAGCCCAGTAGCTTTTGCATTCAATATGTAGGAGGCATTTGCCCTTTAATTTGTAAAGACAACCTTTATTATAAAACAAATCAAGGTCAGGGGCAGAGCAAGATGGCTGAGGAGTAGGAGAGCTGGATTTTGTCTGGTCCCAGGAATTCAGCTGGATAGGGATCAAACCATTCTGAACACCTACGAACTCAACAGGAGAGCGAAGAAAAGAATAGCAACAACTCTCTGAACAGAAAAGTGACCACTTTCTGGAAGGTAGGACGTGCGGAGAAGTGAATCCAAGACAATATTCGGGAGGATAGACGGTGGGGGAGGGGGCCTCCGTCAGCTGCTACTGGCAAGCGATAGAGCAGCGGAGCACAAAACTGGAACTTTTAGAAGTCAGCTCCGCTGAGGGACATTGCTCCAGTGGCTAAGCAGGGGGTGGAACCCTCGCGGGACAGTGTGGTCTCAGGACCCTTGGGGTCACAGAAAGACCAGAGGTGCCTGAGTGCAGCAGAGCTCCCAGGTATCGGAGCAGGGAAGCCGGCTGCAGAGACGGAGCCCAGGCGCGGGCTCTCAGCTTGGGGTTGCCATAAACCGTGATCTGCGGCACAGTCGGGCCATTGCTCCTCCAGCAGGGACCCGACAAGCGGCAGATCCGGGTAGACTCCCCTTCCTCCCCCACAAGGAGCGGTGCGGGAGTGCACCGTAGGGATCTGCTGGGTTTGGAGACCCCACACGGGGTCGGGTGCCAGAGATAGAAATGCTCAGTCACAGGCTGGGTGAGCATGGAGTGCGGCCGGAGACCGGGGAGACGGGAGTGATTGACTGCTTTTCTCTGGGGGCGCACTGAGGAGCGGGGCCTCGAGTTCTCCGCTCCTCCAGGGCAGAGATTGGGAGGCCGCGATTTCACTCTCGTCCTCGAAAGCTGTACGGAAAGCTTGCAGGGAACAAAAGCTCCTGAGAGCAAACCCAAGCAGATTACTTAGCCCGGACAGGTAAGGGTGGGGCAATTCCGCCTCCGGCAAAGACATTTGGGAACCACGGCAACAGGCCCCTCCCCCAGAAGATCAGCAAGAACAGCCAGCCAAGACCAAGTTTACTGATCAATAAGAATGGCAGAACTCCAGCGCTAGGGGAATACTGCACATAGAATTCATGGTTTTTTTACCATGATTCTTTAGTCCTCCAAAGTTAATTTTTTTTAACTATCTTTTTTTTTTTTAATTTTTCTTTTTCCCTTTTTCAACCAATATCTTATCAATCCCTTTTTTAAAAAACATTTTTATTTTTCATTTTTAGAGTCATACTCTATCCCTTCATAGTAGTTACCCTTATTTTTGGCATATATATATATATATATAAGTTGTTCTCTCTTTAAAATTTTGAGATACAGTTTCTTCTAACAGATCAAAATATACCCTAAATCTCTAGTGTATGGCTTTGTTCTACTCTCCTACCTGATCACATTCTCTCCCTTTTTTTCTTTTTTTTTTAATCCTCTTCTTTCTTTTTTCAAACAACTTCTTATCAATTCCTTTTATAAAATTTTTATAATTTTCATCTTTACAGTCATATTCCATCCCTTCATCATATCAACCCTTATTTTTGTATATATATAAGGCTTTCTTTCTTTAAAATTTTGGGAGGCACTTTCTTCTTCTTTTTTTTTTTTTTAAAGATTTTATTTATTTATTTGACAGAGAGAGACACAGTGAGAGAGGGAACACAAGCAGGGGGAGTGGGAGAGGGAGAAGCAGGCCTCCCGCTGAGCAGGGAGCCCAATATGGGACTCGATCCCAGGACCCTGGGACCATGACCTGAGCCGAAGGTGGTAGCTCAACAACTGAGCCACCCAGGCGCCCGGGAGGCACTTTCTTCTAACAGATGAAAATACACCCAAAATCTAGTGTGTGGCACTGATCTACGCACCAGCCTGATCATATTTGATCATATTCTGTGTTTTTTTTGTTGTTTTGTTCTGTTTTTGTTTGTTTTTATCTTTTTTCTTTTTTTTTTTTTTTTTTTTTCTTTCTTTCCCTTTCTTTTCCCCTGGCATCAGGTCTTTTCTGATTTGTTTAGAGTATATTCTCTGGGGACATTTTTACCCTTTTAGCATTTTGTTCTCTCATTCCTCTATTCTCCTCTGAACAAAATGACAAGACGGAAAAAATCACCTCAACAAAAAGAACAAGAGGCAGTACTGACTGCCAGGGACCTACTCAATATGGACATTAGTATGATGTCGGAACGAGAGTTCAGAATGATGATTTTAAAGATACTAGCTGGGCTTGAAAAAATCAAGGAAGTTATTAGAGAAACCCTTTCTGGAGAAATAAAAGAACTAAAATCTAACCAAGTCGAAATCAAAAAGGCTATTAATGAGATGCAATCAAAAATGGGGACACTAACTGCTAGGATAAATGAGGCAGAAGAGAGAATTAGTGATATAGAAGACCAAATGATGGAAAATAAAGAAGCTGAGAAAAAGAGAGATAAACAACTACTGGATCACGAGGGCAGAACTCGAGATATAAGTGATACCATAAGGTGAAACTTTAGAATAATTGGGATCCCAGAAGAAGAAGAAAGAGAGAGGGGGCAGAAGGTATATTTGAGCAAATTATAGCAGAGAGCATCCCTAATTTGGGGAAGGAAACAGGCATCAAAATCCAGGAGGCACAGAGAACCCCTCTCAAAATCAATAAAAATATGTCAATACCCCAACATCTAATCGTAAAACTTACAAGTCTCAGAGACAGAAAAAATCCTGAAAGCTGCTTGGGAGAAATCTGTAACCTACAGTGGTAGAAACATTAGATTGGCAGCAGACCTATCCACAGAGACCTGGCAGGTCAGGAATGACTGGCATGATATATTCAGAGCACTAAATGAGAAAAATATGCAGTCAAGAATACTCTATCCAGCTAGGCTGTCATTGAAAATAGAAGGAGAGATAAAAAGCTTCCAGGACACAAAAAACTAAAGGAATTTGCAAACACGAAACCAGCCCTACAAGAAATCTGGAAAAGGGTCCTCTAAGCAAAGAGAGAGCCTAAAAGCAACATAGACCAGAAAGGAACACAGACAATATACAGTAACAGTCACCTTACAGGCAATACAATGGCACTAAATTCATATCTTTCAATAGTTACCCTGAATGTAAATGGGCTAAATGCCCCAATCAAAAGACACAGGCTATCAGATCGGAAAAAAAAACAAGACCCATCAATATGCTGTCTGCAAGAGACTCATTTTAGACCCAAAGACACTTCCAGATTGAAAGTGAGGGGGTGGAAAAATATTTACCATGCTAATGGACACCAAAAGAAAGCTGGGGTGGCAATCCTTATATCAGACAAATTAGATATTAAACCAAAGACTGTAATAAGAGATGAGGAAGGACACTATATCCTACTTAAAGGGTCTATCCAACAAGAAGATCTAACAATTGTAAATATTTATGCCCCTAACAGGGGAGCAGCCAATTATATAAGCCAATTAATCACAAAAGCAAAGAAACACATTGACAACAATACAATAATAGTGGGGGACATTAACACCCCCCTCACTGAAATGGACAGATCATCTAAGCAAAAGATCAACAAGGAAATAAACACTTTAAATTACACACTGGACCAAATGGACTTCACAGATATATTCAGAACATTCCATCCCAAAGCAAAACAACACACATTCTTCTCTAGTGCCCATGGAACATTCTCCAGAATAGATCACATCCTAGGGCACAAATCAGGTCTCAACCAGTACCAAAAGATTGGGATCATTCCCTGCATATTTTCAGACCACAATGCTTTGAAACTAGAACTCAATCACAAGAGGAAAGTCAGAAAGAACTCAAATACATGGAGGCTAAAGAGCATCCTTCTAAAGAATGAATGGGTCAACCAGGAAATTAAAGAAGAATTAAAAACATTCATGGAAACAAATGAAAATGAAAACACAACCGTTCAAAATCTTTGGGATACAGCAAAGGCAGTCCTAAGAGGAAAGTATATAGCAATACAAGCCTTTCTCAAGAAACAAGAAAGGCCTCAAATACACAACCTAACCCTACACCTAAAGGAACTGGAGAAAGAACAGCAAATAAAGCCTAAACCAAGCAGGAGAAGAGAAATAATAAAGATCAGAGCAGAAATCAATGAAATAGAAACCAAAAGAACAGTAGAACAGATCAATGAAACTAGGAGCTGGTTCTTTGAAAGAATTAACAATATTGATAAACCCCTGGCCAGACTTATCAAAAAGAAAAGAGAAATCACGCAAATAAATACAATCATGACTAAAAGAGGAGAGATCACAACCAACACCAAAGAAATACAAACAATTATAAGAACATATTATGACAATGATATGCCAGCAAATTAGATAACCTGGAAGAAATGGATGCATTTCTAGAGATGTATCAACTACTGAAACTGAACCAGGAAGAAATAGAAAACCTGAACAGACCTATAACCACTAAGGAAATTGAAGCAGTCATCAAATACCTCCCAACAAACAAAAGCCCAGGGCCAGATGGCTTCCCAGGGGAATTCTACCAAACATTTAAAGAAGAATTAATACCTATTCTTCTGAAAATGTTCCAAAAGATAGAAATGGAAGGAAAACTTCCAAACTCGTTTTATGAGACCACCATCACCTTGATCCCCAAACCAGACAAAGACACCATCAAAAAGGAGAATTACAGACCAATATCCTTGATGAATATGGATGCAAAAGTTCTCACCAAAATATTAGCCAATAGGATCCAACAGTACATTAAAAGGATTATTCACCTCAACCAAGTGGGATTTATCCCTGGGCTGCAAGGTTGGTTCAACATCTGCAAATCAATCAATGTGATACAATGCATTAACAAAAGAAAGAACAAAAATCGTATGATCCTCTCAATAGATGCAGAAAAAGCATTTGACAAAGTACAGCATCCTTTCTTGATCGAAACTCTTCAGAGTATAGGGATAGAGGGTACATACCTCAATATCATAAAAGCCATCTATGAAAAACCCACAGCAAGTATCATTCTCAATGGGGAAAAACTGAGAGCTTTCCCCCTAAGGTCAGGAACACGACAGGGATGTCCACTATCACCACTGCTATTCAACATAGTATTAGAAGTCCTAGCCACAGGAATCAGAAAACAAAAAGAAAAAAATGGCATCCGAATCAGCAAAGAAGAAGTCAAATTCTCACTCTTTGCAGATGATATGATACTTTATGTGGAAAACCGAAAAGTTTTGGGATACTTTATGCTAGAACTCATACAGGAATTCAGTAAAGTGGCAGGACATAAAATCAATGCACAGAAATCAGTGGCATTCCTATACACCAACAACAAGACAGAAGAAAGAGAAATTAAGGAGTCGATCCCATTTACAATTACACCCAAAACCATAAGGTACCTAGGAATAAATCTAACCAGAGAGGCAAAGGATTTGTACTCAGAAAACTATAAAATACTCATGAAAGAAATTGAGGAAGACACAAAGAAATGGAAAAACGTTCCATGCTCATGGATTGGAAGAACAAATATTGTGAAGATGTCAATGCTACCTAGAGCAATCTACACATTCAATGCAATTCCCATCAAAATACCATCCACTTTTCTCAAAGAAATGGGACAAATAATCCTAAAATTTATATGGAACCAGAAAAGACCCTGAATAGCCAGAGGAATGTTGAAAAAGAAAAGCAAAGCTGGCGGCATCACAATTCCAGACTTCCAGCTCCATTACAAAGCTGTCATTATCAAGACAGTATGGTACTGGCACAAAAAGAGACACATAGATCAATGGAACAGAATAGAGAGCCCAGAAATGGACCCTCAACTCTATGGTCAACTCATCTTTGACAAAGCAGGAAAGAATGTCCATTGGAAAAAAGACAGTCTCTTCAGCAAATGGTGTTGGGAAAATTGGACAGCCACATACAGAAGAATGAAACTGGACCATTTCCTTACACCACACACAAAAATAGACTCAAAATGGTTGAAAGACCTCAATGTGAGATAGGAGTCCATCAAAATCCTAAAGGAGAACACAGGCAGCAACCTCTTTGACCTCAGCCCCAGCAACTTCTTCCTAGAAACATCGCCAAAGGCAAGGGAAGCAAGGGCAAAAATGAACTATTGGGACTTCATCAAGATAAAAAGCTTTTGCACAGCAAAGGAAACAGTCAACAAAACCAAAAGACAACAGACAGAATGGGAGAAGATATTTGCAAATGACATATCAGATAAAGGGCTAGTATCCAAAATCTATAAAGAACTTAACAACTCAACACCCAAAAAACAAATGATCCAATCAAGAAATGGGCAGAAGACATGAACAGACATTTTTCCAAAGAAGACATCCAGATGGCCCACAGACACATGAAAAAGTGCTCAACATCGCTTGGCATCAGGGAAATCCAAATCAAAACCCCAATGAGATACCACCTCACACCAGTCAGAATGGCTAAAATTAACAAGTCAGGAAAAGACAGATGTTGGCGGGGATGTGGAGAAAGGGGAAACGTCCTACACTGTTGGTGGGAATGCAAACTGGTGCAGCCACTCTGGAAAACAGTATGGGGGTTCCTCAAAAAGTTGAAAATAGAGCTACCATACGATCCAGCAATTGCACTACTGGGTATTTACCCCAAAGATACCAATGTAGGATCTGAAGGGGTACGTGCACCCTGATGTTTATAGCAGCAATGTCCACAATAGCCAAACTGTTGAAAGGGCCAAGATGTCCATCGACAGATGAATGTATAAAGAAAAGGTGGTATATATATATACAATGGAATATTATGCAGCCATCAAAAGGAATGAGATCTTGGCTTTGCAATGACATGGATGGAACTGGAGGGTGTTATGCTGAGCGAAATAAGTCAATCAGAGAAAGACATGTATCATATGACCTCACTGATATGAGGAATTCTTAATCTCAGGAAACAAACTGAGGGTTGCTGGAGTGGTGGGGTGGGAGGGATGGGGTGGCTGGGTGATAGACATTGGGGAGGGTATGTGCTATGGTGAGCGCTGTGAATTGTGCAAGACTGTTGAATCACAGATCTGTACCTCTGAAACAAATAATACAGTATATGTTAAAAAAAAAAAAAAGATAGCAGGAGGGGAAGAATGAAGGGGGGGAAATCGGAGGGGGAGAAGAACCATGAGAGACGATGGACTCTGAAAAACAAACTGAGGGTTCTAGAGGGGAGGGGGGTGGGAGGATGGGTTAGCCTGGTGATGGGTATTAAAGAGGGCATGTTCTGCATGGAACATTTATACGCAAACAATGAATCATGGAACACTGCATCAAAAACTAATGATGTAATAATGGTGATTAACATAACAAAAAAATTAAAATAAAACAAATCAAATATGTGAAATTTGACTTCAGATTTCAAATTAAGTCAATAATATATAATATATATACATACACATATATAAGGTATATACACCCACAAGAATCATACATTTCTGAATAGAGCAACAGCTGGGTGTGAGTTAATTTTGTTTAATCACATAATGTTTAAAAAGTTAATAGTTAATTCAGTACCCTGGAATAAATAACATTTACCTCTTTAATGGCTCTGTTCAGATGAGAATTCAATTTTTTTATTTACTAGTATTTGTATATGGATATAATCATATTCCCAAATTAAAGTTTAAAGCATGGAGAAAAGCAATTAAGTTCATTTTTGTGCCACATCACTTCCTTTCCACAGAGCTTCTTATATGCCATTCTCATATAAAACCATATCACCTTGAATAAATCTGTCCAAATTTTTTTAAAAAACCCTCTTTTCCTTAAATTCTTAGCCAGTCTTTAATGCCATAATTTCACCAGTAAAGTCATTTTGACAGTTGCAATTACTGGCATAAATTATCAACCAAATTTCTTAGAAACACCTGTAGATTTGTCAGTATAGAAGGCATATATTTTATCTGTGGCAATTGTTGCCACAATTGGTAATAAATGTATCCTTCAAGATCACATTCATTATAACCTACAGTACTGCCATGACATCAAATTTCAGATTATCCTGTCCTTTTAGCACAATTCCTAATTTCTGAATCAGTATATCTCTTTCATAACAACAAATTAGGAAATAATACATTTATATGTACTTGACTTACTTTCTCCAAAAGAACTTTCTCAAATAATGCGTATACACTATTTCTGAGGGGAAAATTATTAAATTTTTTAAGTTATTAAATTAACCATTTGCATTAGCTTAAGTATAGTTTTGTTCCTGTTGAAGTAATAAAAAAGTTAAACAAGAGGTATGGGTTGTTCTTAATGCTATTAGTCTATTATTTTGACAGCATGTAGAAAAGATCAGAAAGCACTAATTAAATCTGGGACTAAAAGAGCCTCAGATTTCTCATAAAAAAAAAAAAAAATCTGTATAAAATAACAAGATAAAAAAGCCCATTAAAATTGGTATTTACACTGAAATATCATCAGATCCTAAAATAGACAATTGCAGCCCTAGAGTCACAACATATCTGCTTTATCACTTCTTTATAAATTTATTTAATGATTGGAGAATTTATTCTAATAATAATAAAATTGTTATATGCAAGGGTTATTATATTATCATTTGTTTTGGACTTACTTTTGAGCATTCTTAGTGTTTCTTTTTTTTTTCTTTTTTTTTTTGTTTGTTTTAAAGATTTTATTTATTTATTTGACAAAGAGAGACACAGCGAGAGAGGGAACACAAGCAGGAGGAGTGGGAGAGGGAGAAGCAGGCTTCCCGCGGAGCAGGGAGCCCGATGCGGGGCTTGGTCCCAGGACCCTGGGATCATGACCTGAGCCAAAGGCAGACGCTTAACGACTGAGCCACCCAGGCGCCCCAACATTCTTAGTGTTTCTTGAAACATTTTTAAAAAGATTTATTTACTTATGGCTCCTGGGTAGCTCAGTTGGTTAAGCGTCTGCCTTCAGCTCAGGTCATGATCCCAGGATCTTGTGATCAAGTCCCGCATCGGGCTCCCTGCTCAGGGGGAGTCTCCTCCTCCCCACTCCTGTTCTCTCTCTCTCTCTCAAATAAATAAATAAATAAATAAATAAATAAAAACTTAAAAAAAGATTTATTTATTTTAGAGAGAGAGAGAGCATGGGGGGCAAGGGCAGAGGGAGAGGGAAAGAGAGAATCTCACGCAGACTCCCTACTGAAGGCATAGCTTGATGTGAGGCTCGATCTCATGACCCTGAGATCATGACCTGAACTGAAATCAAGAGTTGGATGCTTAACCAGGCATCCCTGTTTTTTGAAACATTTATAGCAATGACAAGAAAATTTGATTGTCTTGTTAGCTTCAAGTAATGTTTGAACTCCTGTAAAAGGGTACGTCATCGGGGTTATAGCTTAGTGCTCTGATAGAGACTTTAAAATGACTATCAATTAAACTCAATAATTTATTTCTTTCAACTCCTAGTCCCAGAGTAAGCAGCCCAGCACTGCTTTGGTAGGCACATAGAATTGGAGACTCAGAACACTTCTATCACATTTACCTGCCTTCCCTAGAGTATTGCCTTTGTAAACTGAAAGACACTGCCATCCAGAAATGGTATGATTATGGATGAAAAGTAATAGAGTTAATGGGGGACAACTATCAGCATCTGTCACAGACCAATTTTTCGCTGCCAAGCTATTGAGGTGCTGCTCCTCAAATTGCCACTACCCCACAGTGGGTATACTACTATCACTGGAACCCCTCTGCGTAGGTCAACTAGGCACTTTCTCTGTAGGTCAACTAATTCAAATCTTAGACTAGGATAGCTCAATGTTATACAGATGCTTCTATCTGATCCAAATGGGGAACAGGCAATAACAACCTTGCCAAGATTCTCCTCTAGCTGAAAACAATTGTGAAAATCTAAATCTATCAAATATTAGAGGAATCCCAAATTTGGAGATATTAAAGTGTATAAAACTTGCTTATGGAAAATTTACCAATAATTTTTTTCCCCAGCAAAACAAGTGTCAGTTTCCAGCCTGCAATTCCTATGCCTTATAGGTTTTTTTTTTTTAAGATTTTATTTATTTATTTTTAGAGAGAGAGAGTGGGGGGAAGGGCAGAGGGAGAGAATCTCAAGCAGACTCCCCACCTAGTGTGGAGCCCAACGCAGGGTTCCATCTCACGACCCATGAGATCATGACCCGAGCCGAAATCTAGTCAGCTGCTCAACCAACTGAGCTACCAATGTTCTCCTGACCTTATAGTTTTTTAGACTATATTCCATTTAATATTACAACTGTGTACCAAAATCTGTATTACTTAGGAGATAGTTTTGGCTGCTATGATAGAGACTGCAACATGTGGCTAAAATAAATAGGAAATTTTGTCTGTAATGTGACAGTTTATGGTTAAACATTCCAGGGTTGATGTGGAAGCTCCATTATGTTGGACTCCCAGACTATTTCTATTCTGCTCCTCTAATATTACTTGCTGCTTTTGTCCTCACTCTACAAGAAATTTATGATCACCACATAATCTGCCATATAGTTTAGAAAGAACAGGGTAAGTGGGAAATAAAGGCCTGCCCTTTTACTTTAGAGTCATGATGCAAAAATTGCACATATCCCCTCCACTCATGTCATATTGTACAGAAGTTAGTCATTTGGCTACAAGACGCAAGCTATACAGTGTCAAGGGAACCTAGGAAAGGTTGTTAATCTCTGGGCAGCTTTGAGCCTGTCCAAAAAATTTTTTTCCTATGGTAGAAGAAAGAATGGATTTGGGAGATGATGCATTGAAGGCAACTGGTAGTTTTTACACCAAAAGTGAAGACGTTTTTCCAAATCCTATAGCTGATATTTTTAAATTATGACTGTACATAGATATATTAAAAACAAAACTATGTGTCAATTCCTTATGCTTTTATCTCTTATTCAACTGTAGGGAAAAAATACTCATGCATATATTAATACAAGCAAAACTATACAATCAGTTACATTTTAATTTCACTTTAATATAGTGTAATGGATGATGTTATTTATTCATACATTATCACTTATTTTGGCAATAGTGGTAAAATTTTGTAACCTTAGGTGCAATTATATATTTAATCTGTTCCTGTATGTGATGAAGTGAGAATAATGCAGAAAATGTCTGTGTGTGTAAATATGCTTCATCAAATATTAATGAAGTCAATGTTTACTTGCTAGTTAAGCAAAATAAGTAATTTCTTCTAATCAAAATACATTTTAAGTCATCAATTCTCAAATTCCATTTTGATGATATAGGACTTAATAACTTTGTAAAGCTGCCTCTTTCACTTCAGAAAGAGAGCATTTTATTCTGATTGAAATATGCATTAAATGGATATCTAACTCAATTATTGCTAGGGCCAAAACCAATTTTTTCACTTTATCATATTTCATGTCTTATAATGAACTATTACAAAATAGTACAATTAAAAAATTTACAATATATCTTGTTCCAAAATTAACAGGGAGCTTGAATACATAGCAAAGATTCTTTCGAATTTAGCTTGCTACATTCATATATCATACAAAGACTCAGTTCTTCCACCATTTTTCATTTACCATTTGAAACAGAAAACCGTCACCATACTTAAATTAGGTTTGGCTTTATACTGATCCAAAGCAAATGCAAAGACAAATATAAACATGTATGCTGATATTTTGTGGCAATGAGTTAAATTTTATATATTTTTAAATCAAATAACAAAGACCATATCCAGGAAAGTTTGAGTACCCCAAAAAATCTCAGTTTATGAAACTCTAATCTAGAGCAACCTGAAAAAGGGTGTGATGCAGCCCCGAACTGATAAACATCCTGAGTACTGTCTCACAATTTGCTAAGACACAGCATCAAGAATTAAATGCAATTGAGAGACATAGAATTGCCTGGATTACTTACATTTCTAGATTAAATCTGGTTTAGAGGAGGGGCGCCTGGGTGGCTCAGTCGTTAAGCGTCTGCCTTCGGCTCAGGTCACCATCCCAGGGTCCTGGGATTGAGCCCCGCATCGGGCTCCCTGCTCCGCAGGAAGCCTGCTTCTCCTTCTCCCACTCCCCTTGCTTGTGTTCCCTCTCTCGCTATCTTTCTCTCTGTCAAATAAATAAATAAAATCTTTAAAAAAAAAAATCTGGTTTAGAGGAATATGGATTAGTATAACACACCACTGATACTTAATTACTTACATTAAAAGCAATGATGAATGAGTAGTCATGAAGATGGCTCAGGGAAGAGTGGGTCGCCTGAACATATGACTGACTATCATATAATTATCATTTGCCATATTTACACAATTATTACAAAAAGGCTCAGGTTTTTTTTCTGTCTCAGATTATTATGTTACAAAGGCCATGTGTAATACATTAGTATACAGAATAAGATTATGGATTTGGGCCATATATATAAGACACCATTACTTGGTTTTATACTTGAATGTACTGAATAAAACATATCATCTCAAAATTAAAAAGGAGATATACTTTTCAGATTTTCTAATACACCACAGGTTGAAAATTATAATAATAACAATAATGTCTAAAAGGATATATTTTTGTATTAATCCTACTAATATAACTCTAACAAACACCTTCATATGTCAGTGGCTTAACACAATAAAATTTCATTTCTCATTCACATTATGGCCCAGGGTCCTGTACTGAAGCTTCTGCTGAGTATTCACCAGTTTCTAAGATACTGAAAGGCAATTGCATTAACAGCTGGTATGTGCTTCAGGCATGTGTGCTGGGCATTCAGCACTAAACCTGCTTCCTCATCCCTCCAATTATGCTGTATGCTTGAAATCCCATGTATTAAATCTCTTCTTAATTAAAATATTTGGAATGACTTCCATTTCCTGAAATGAGTTATGTGGATGACCTTTGAGGGTTAGTTTTATCACTACATTTTAAAAGTATAGGAAATGTCTTTAATGCTAAAGGATTAGCTGCTTTTCTCGGACCAGTGATCTATTTAACATGATATTAATATATCTAAAGAGAGAAAAAAATGGTCAGATGAAGAAATGATCAAGACTGGAATACAGAAGTTAATAGGATTCATAAAATAAAACTATGAAGTGTATGTTGCAATCATTTTTTAGAAGACATGGATTTGAAAAAAAAAAAAAAAGACAGGGATTTGACAAGTGTGTTTGTATTCATGGTGAAGACACATAAATAACATGAGGCAATCCCAAGCCTTGAAAACCCCTTGCTCTGGACTCTCTGCACCTCTTCTCTCTGATTCCATGTTTACTATACAAGCAATTGCAAATGTTGCTGGTTAGATGCCTTGGTACCGGGATGAGCATGATCTGGATAAGGGACTCAAGCATTCTTGTTATTAGAACACACATTGAATGCTTTATAAATTGGTAACTTATTTTTTGGTTCATACATGAGTCTCATATGTTATGTTACTGTCATTCGATCAGTTCAATAACAGATGTCTGATCATTTAGGAAATACCAGTTTAGGGGCCATTTTACAGCCTTTTTGGCAGTCACACAACTTGGCTTTTCTGGGCAAGCCTCCACAACACAACAGTTCTCTTCTGAACACTAAATGTGTACATCCAAATATCATACAATGAGCAAATACACTAAAATTACTCATTTCTATGAATGTTGTATTGGAGTCTTATTATCCTTTCAAGGAGCATACATTAGGAAGTAGGGACACAGAGCCAAAAGCTTTATACAAAAGCCAAAAAAATAAATAAATAAAAAGACTAGTCTAGCTTACATTTCATTCTCTTTGCATTTATATTCATTTTCTATCATTGTATATAGAATTACCATGAATGTAACAACTTAAAACAGCAAATTTATTATCTTGGTTTCTATGGGCCAGGAGTCCAGGGATGAGTTGGCTGGGTCCTCTCCTTAGTCTCACAACGCTGAAGTCAGCGTATCAGCAATGCTGCCAGTCACAACTAGGGTAAGGTATTCTCTTGCAAACTCACTTGTTGGCAGAGTTACTTCTTGCCTGTTTTCTTGCCAGCTGTTGATCTGGGACTGCTATCAGTGACTAGAAGCTGCCCATGCCCATCAGCTGTTCATAATATGGCTATGTGTTTTCTTCCAGGACAGATGTGTGTGTATACATCTTTTTTATCCATTCATCTGTTGATGCACATCTGGGGCTCATTCCATAGTTTGGCTATTTTGGACATTGCTGCTATAAACATTAAGGTGCAGGTACCCTTTCGAATCACTACATTTGTATCTTTGGGGTAAATCCCAAGTAGTGCAATTGTTGGGTCATAAAGTAGCTCTATTATCAACTTTTTGAGGAATCTCCATACTGTTTAACAGAGTGGCTATACCAGTGTTGGTAGTTTATACATCTCTAGGAATGCATCCATTTCTTCTAGATTGCCTAATTTGTTGGCATAAGTTGCTTATAGTATGTTCTTATAATTGTTTTTATTTCTTTGGTGTTGGTTGTGATCTCTCCTCTTTCATTCATGATTTTATTTATTTGGGTCCTTTCTCTTTTCTTTTTGATAAGTCTGGCCAGGGGCTTATTAATCCTATTAATTCTTTCAAAGAACCAGCTCCTAGTTTCATTGATTTGTTCTACTGTTCTTTTGGTTTCTATTTCATTGATTTCTGCTTTAATCTTTATTATTTCTTTTCTCCTAATGGGTTTAGGCTTTATCTGCTGTTTTTCTCCAGCTTCTTTAGGTGTAAAGTTAGCTTGTGTATTTGAGACTTTCCTTGCTTCTTGAGGTAGTCCTGTATTGCTATATACTTCTCTCTTAGGATTGCTTTTGTTGTATCCCAAAGGTTTGAACAGTTTTTTTCATTTTCATTTGTTTCCATGACTTTTTAAAATTCTTCTTTAATTTCCTGATTGACCCATTCATGTCTTATTTAGTAGGATGCTCTTTAGCCTCCATGTATTTGAGGTTTTTTCCAAATTTCCTCTTGTGATTGAGTTCCGGTTTCAAAGCATTGTTGTCTGAAAATATTCAGGGAATGATCACAATCTTTTGGTACTGGTTGAGACCTAATTTGTGACCCAGGATGTGATCTATTCTGGAGAATGTTCCATGTGCACTTGAAAAGAATGTGTATTCTGTTGCTTTAGGATGGAATGTTCTGAATGTATCTGTGAAGTCCATCTGGTCCAAAGTGTCATTCAAAGCTCTTGTTTCCTTGTTAATCTTCTGCTTAGATGATCTGTCCATTGCAGTGAGTGGGGTGTTAAAGTCCCATGCAATTATTGTATTATTATCAATGTGTTTTTATAATTTTGTTATAAATTGGTTTATATAATTGGCTGCTCCCATGTTAGGGGCATAAATAATAATAATTGTAGATAATAGGGGCATAAATAAAAATTATAAGGATTGCTACCCCAACTTTCTTTTTCTTATCCATTAGCATAATAAATAGTTTTCCATCCCCTCACTCTCAATCTGGAGGTGTCTTTAGGTCTAAAATGAGTCTCTTGCAGACAGAATATTGATGGGTCTTGCTTTTTTTATCCAATCTGATACCCTGTGCATTTTGATTGGTGCATTTAGCCCATTAACATTCAGAGTAACTATTGAAAGATATGAATTTAGTGACATTGTATTACTTGTAAAGTCATTGTTTCTGTTTATTGCCTCTCTTCCTTTCTGATCTATGTTACTTTGGGGTTCTCTCTTCATTTAAAGGATCCCTTTTAATATTTCTTATAACGCTGGTTTAGTGATCACAAATTCTTTTAGTTTCTGTTTGTCCTAGGAGCTTTTTATTTCTCTTTCTATTTTGAATGACATCTTTGAGGGATAAAGTATTCTTGGCTGCATATTTTTCTCATTTAGCACCCTGAATATATTATGCCAGCCCTTTCTGGCTTGCCAGGTCTCTGTGGATAGGTCTTCTGCCAGCCTGATGTTTCTACTCTTGTAGGTTACTGACCTCTTGTCCCGAGCTACTTTCAGGATTTTTCTCTTTGTCTCTGAGATTTGCAAGTTTCACTATTATATGTTAAGGTGTTGACCTATTTTTGTTGATTTTGAAGGGAGTTTTCTGTACCTCCTGACTTGAATGTCTGTTTCCTTCCCCTGGATTAGGGAAGTTCTCTGCTATAATTTGTTCCAATGCACCTTCTCTCCACCTCTTTCCTCTTCTTCTGGGATCCCAATTATTCTAATACTGTCTTGCTTTATGGCATCATTTATCTGTCAAATTCTCCCCTCATGATCCAGTAGTTGTTTATCTCTCTATTTTTCTCTCCTTCTTCATTCTCCATCATTTTGTCTCCTATATCACTAATTCTCTCTTCTGCCTCATTTATCCTAACAGCTAGTATCTCCAATTTTTATTGCATCTCATTAATAGCCTTTTTTATTTCAACTTGATTCTATTTTAGTTCTTTTATTTTTCCAGAAAGGGATTCTCTAGTGTCTTCTGTGCTTTTTTTCAAGCTCAGCTAGTATCTTTATAATCGTTATTCTGAACTCTAGTTCCAACATCTTACTTATATCCATACTGATTAGGTCCCTGGCAGTCAGTACTGCCTCTTGTTCTCTTTTTTGAGGTGTTTTTCTGTCTTGTCATTCTTGCAGAAAGTGGTCCCTTTTTGATTTGTAGAGTTGCAGCTATTGTTTTCTTAGATTTCTGGTTGAGTTTTCAGGTGTTCAGAATGATCTGATAGCTGTCTAGATGAATTCCTGGGACCAGATGAAACTAAGGTCTCCTACTCCTTCCCCATCTTGGACTCAGCCTCCTCTACCACAGCATTATATACAAGATTCTTACTTCTTTTTTTCTTCCTCTTAATGTAAGCTGAAATATATCTTTTCTTTTCCTGAAGTCTAAATATGTAGAACTTTTGGGCGCCTGGGTGGCTCAGTTGGTTAAGCGACTGCCTTCGGCTCAGGTCGTGATCCTGGAGTCCCGGGATCGAGTCCCACATCAGGCTCCCTGCTGAGCAGGGAGTCTGCTTCTCCCTCTGACCCTCCTCCCTCTCATGCTCTCTCTATCTCATTCTCTCTCTCGCAAATAAATAAAATCTTAAAAAAAAAACAAAAAACAAAAAACAAAAATAAATAAAAAAAATAAATAAATATGTAGAACTTTTGATAAATAATGAAATAAAACTTACCACATATTTCATAATAATGGACTCAATTGAATTTCTGAACATAAATTAGAAAAATTGCCACTCTGATCAATCTTAAATTTCTCATGAGGTTAGCATTCCTGAATTGAATCACATTGGATTAAATCAATTATAATTGCTTTTATTAATCCAACTTTAGGGCCCTTTTTCTGTCAAAAATGTTTTGTAAGTGAAGACTCTTCGGTTTTCATTGAGGGAAAGATTCTAAGTGGACTATATTGTAATAATTCATAGAAAAGAAAGAAATCAAGTCATAAATGAAAATTTTTAAAATTATTCCCAATGGGCATTCAGAATTGTGTGTTTAAAAGTAATATTACTACTTTAAAATATATTTTTATTTATTGCTAATTCTGTAAGTGTGAGAGATGTTTTGTTACTATTATTGTTTTCCTTTCATTTCACTTCTTTGTTGACTCCTGGTAATTGTTTAGAATAAAACATTTTAAAGTCCCAGAAAGGTGACAGGGTGGTATACTGCAAGCTGTGTTTATCAAGCATGAAAAGCAATGCAGGAACACCTCCTTGATAGTGATTTAGTAGTGTCTGGATAGGGAGAGCCAGGACAGTGACTTACAGATTTTTAAGAAATGGGCTCCAACAGGGTCATCACTGGCCCGAGCAGGGAATTGTTTAGATCTGGTAAACTAGATGAGTTTTTCTAATAGTCTGTTACTTTATCTGAAATATATGGGTCTGAAAGAGTCAATCTGAACTTAAACACGTTTTAATATTGAAAGTTTGTGGTTTCTCTTTCTGGAATAGGCAGCTGTGGTATAAAACGGGAAATTATGATATGTTCTGATGTGTTGTATAAGGGATTGGTTTCACAGCAGTTGTGAAGGAGGTGGTGTAATAAGAAGTAGAACAAATTATTCTTGTTATTTTATTTTTTTAAATATTATTTATCTATTTATTTGATAGAGAGAGAGCACAAGCAGGGGGAGCGACAGGCAGAGGGAGAGGGAGAAGCAGGCTCCCTGCTGAGCAAGGAGCCTGATGTGGGGCTCAATTCCAGGACTCTAGGATCATGATTCCAGCTGAAAGCAGATGCTTAATGACTGAGTCACCCAGGCGCCCCACTCTTGATATTTTTAAGTATGCATAGTCACTAGTAACTTAATATAAAGAAGAGACTTCTGTATTTGCCATTTTCATGGTAATTTTTAATAAACTTCTGATACAAAAAAATTCTCCAAACTAAGGAAAATAAAAAGCAAATTAAGAAATAAACAAAATAAAACAAAAACCTCCCCAAAAGTTGCTCTAATTTGCATCATTACTTGAGTTGCTTTTTTAATAAATGTTGTAATCACTGTGAAATAACACCATTTTATATGATCAGTCATGATACTTGATATTTCATATCTAAATGAACGTCTTAAGTTTAAATATTTATACTTAATGAAGTCTGGTTTTTAGCTACCATTGTATGTGAAAGTCTGGGAACTTTGTGGTAAGTACTTAGACATTTTGTTCATAGTTAACAAGTATGAAAATATTCAATGTTAAAACTTAGTGTTAGCAGGTATACATATCAATTTAGAAAACATAAAGTACAAGTAAACAATGTAAGAGACATAGCAAGCCCTTTATTTTTTTAAATAGAACACACTAATTTCCAAAACTTAAAATACTTTTCAAATGCTTTTATATAGCTTTAGAATCTCTAATGGTCATATCTTTTCATTGTTGTTATGTGTTTAAAATTAAAAAGAGATACCTGTACTAGTTGGGCTGTCTTTAAAATCCTATATGTTACATAAATATGAATATACACAATAGCAGTGAAACTTACTAAATTTTTCCACTGGATTTGAATAAACTAAGATTTGTTTCTAAAATATTATTATGATTTTGGATATAAATAATATTAAAATTCTTGTGACAAGGAATTGACATTTATGTTTCAGAAGACAATATTTTCTCTTGAATACATTTACTGAATCCTGATTATTTGATTAATATTGCAAGAATACTGAATCTTTGCATGCCCTTTTAAAAAATTGCTTTTTTTTAAGTTTATTGAGACTTTTATCATTATTAATATTAGTATCTGCTATTTATAATGCTAAGTAAAAGAGCTCTTTAAACTTTCTAAAAAAAAAAAAAAACACCATGGAGGCATTCAAAATTAGTGAGAATTTTAGTTGAAAATTAGAAAGTTCTAATCCTCATTTGCAAATTCATACTAAGTTTTTTTGTTGTTTGTTTTTGTTTTTAAGGTTTAACTGGCTTCAGTAAAGGTAAACTGGTGCTGTTTAGCACTTTGCACGTTCTGAGATGTTTTAAAGTGAGGCAAGATTTATTTTCACTGTTTTGGGCTGGCTGAGAGCAATGATGTGGAAATGATATTCTCGGCCTAATCTGAAGCTGCTGTAAATAGTGAGTTGTTATGTATCACCTTGACAGAGTTTCTGTCAGTAGGGATGTAACTCAGAGCTTGTAGCATGAATGTTTATTACATAATGTGTATACATAAAAACAACAAAGTGGAACAGAAAGACCATCTTTTGAGATCATCTGAAACTTAAAAAATATTTTATCCACCTCTATATTGCCTAATATATTTCTTGAACTACTGCAGATGATTTGAATTAAAAGAACAAACAAACAAAAATACCACTGCTACCATAAACCATCCCAAATTTTGCTCTTATGTTCCCTTAAGTCTCCTACCTGATGACTATTATTTGAAAAAAGTATATAAAATCCTTAGAAGTATGCAGCAGTTTACAAAGCACAATTTTAATGTCAATTTAATCACTATTCCAGAAAGTATCTGGAGTACACTATTAATATACCACCATATATGAGAAAGTACAATCAAAATTTCTAAGATCTGAGATGCTTTTCAATGTCACCTTAAGAAAAAATAAATTTTTGAAAAAAATAAAAGCAGCCCATAACATCAACATTTCCTTTACTTGAGTTGCCATATTTCTCCAGTCCCTGAACCTCTCTCCTGGGAAGATAAACACATTCTTCTCCTCAGACATCATTAGCTGGCTATGGACACTGGGTCAAGAGAGAGGTTTTAGTAACCTACTGGTCTCCAATGATTTCTATGAGGTTAAATCAGTTGTGCAGGCTGTTCATGTGTGTATAGGTGGAAAGATTTATGATAATTAGATAAGTTTAGAGAGGAAAAGTACTGAAGAGCTCATTTTAGATATTAAAATATCTGCTCATGTTTTGAGCCCCAAGAGGTTTCAGAACTGAGGGAACATGACAGAAGGTATTTGCTGTAGTAGATAATAAAACCAATAAATACTCTTAATTGATTATAATGATTGGCCTGGGAAATTTTTAAATGGCATATAATCTGTCCAGATTAAGGAAGTTTCCTTCTTCATGTAAATTTTATCTTAAGTAATGTATTTTGTTTTTAGAAAATTGTAACTATTTTTGGTTTAAACTTTATGTCTCTTTGAAATAAAATATTAAATAGATCAATGGAATCCATCTTTGCATTTACCTCATTTTTTAAAAATAGCAATTGATCATCCATAGACTGGATAAATGTAGAATTACAGAGATGTTTGAGTTCCTTATTAGTGGTTTGTAAAAAATAAGAGACTGTCCCAGAAACTTCTGAGATTAGGTTTCAGATATACAGTGACTTCCCAAGAAATAATGAACAGGTATTAGCTATGTTGATCTAAAGGGTCACTAAAGCATGATACATAATTACAACTGTAAAACATATAGCCTCAAGTGATCCTGAAGATAAAACAGTATTTGGATTCAATACCAGAGGAAAGTCAATATTGAATATTTTATTTATAGCCCTGAGGTTCTGAACAAAGTTTTCCTTTCTTCCATTGGTTTTCCTTACTCAAACTATAGGAGTATTATAAAAACTAGTGCAAGGTGTGAAGAGTTGTTTCTCAGTGAAGGAGACCCTTGTTGGAGAAATTTACAGAACCTAAGAAGTTGGAAGAATTAATACTTTTAAAATGTTCAGACTCCTCAAAGTGATGTACTGATTAAATGCAATCAATCCCTGTCAAAATTCCAATGACATTTTTCACAGAAATGAAAAAAAAAAAAAGCAATCCTACAATTCATATTGAACCATAGAAGACCCCAAAGAGCTAAAACAATTTTGATCAAGAAAAACAAACCTGGAGGCATCATAATTCTGATTTCAAATTATATTACAAAGATACATTAATCAAAGCAGTACAGTACTGGCATAAAAACAGTCACATAGACCAATAGAACAGTACAGAGAACACAAAAATAAATCCATACATATATAGTTAATTAATATTTGACAAAGTTTCTAAAAACATACCATGGGGAAAGGAGAGTCTCTAAAATACATGGTGCTGGGAAAATTGGATATCCATATGCAGAAGAATTAAATTGGACTCATCTCACATCATATAAAAAAATCAACTCAAAATAATTTAAAGACTTAAATGTAAGACTTGAAACTGTAAAACTATTAGAAGGAAACACAGAAAAAGCTTCTAGATATTGGTCTGGGCAATGATTTTTTTGGATATGACCCTGATAGAATGGGCAACAAAAGCAAAAAGGATAAGCAGAATTGCATCTAATTAAAAACTCCTGCATAGCAAAGGCAACAATCAGCAGAGTGAAGAGATCATCTATGGGATGAGAGAAAATATTTGCAAACCATACCTCTGATAAGTAATTGATATTCAAAATACATAAGGAATGCAAAAACCCCATAGCAAAAAATTTAAAAAAAAACCTCATAAAAAATGGGCAAAGGGCTTGAATAGACATTTCTCAAAAGCAGTAGTTTCAGAACAAAGGGCCAACAGATGTATGAAAAGATGCTCAACATCACTGGTCATCAGAGAAATGCAAATCAAACCACAATGAGATAACACACTTTGCCAGTTTAGGAAGGCCATTATCAAAAAGACAAGAAGATACAGCAAGTGTTAATGAATGTGTGAAGAAAAGGGAAGACTTATACACTGTTGGTAGAAATGTAAATTTGTACAGCCATTACAGAAAATAGTATGGTGTTTCCTCAAAAAAAAATTAGAAATAGAACTACTGGGTGCCTGGGTGGCTCAGTTGGTTAAGTAACTGCCTTCGGCTCAGGTCATGATTCTGGAGTCCCGGGATGGAGTCCCACATCGGGCTCCCTGCTCAGTGGGGGGTCTGCTCCTCCCCCTGACCCTTCCCCTCTCATGCTCTGTCTCCCATTCTCTCTCTCAGATAAATAAATAAAATCTTAAAAAAAAAAAAAAAAGAACTACTATATCACCCAGCAATTTTACTTCTGGATATATATCAAAGGAAATAAAATCAGGATCTTGAAGATATAGCTATACTTCCATATTCATTGTAGCATTATTTACAATAGCCAAGATATAGAAACAACCTAAGTATCTGTCAATGGATGAATGAATAAAGAAAATATATTATATATATGTGTGTGTATATACACACACACACACATATACACACACATACAGTAAAATATATAATGGAATATTTAAAAAGAAGGAAATCCTGCCGTTTGTGACATGGATGAAATTGAAGCACATGATGCTGAGTGAAATAAGCTTGACATGGAAGGATAAATACTGCATGATCTCACTTATACGTGGAATCCAAAAGAAACTGAACTCATAAAAGTGGAGAGTAGAATGGTGGGTTACCAGGGGCTGTGGAGTGAGGTAAATGGGGAGATGTTGATCATATGGTACAAAGTTTTAGTTATTTAGGATCAGTAAGTTCTGGAGACAATGTACAATATGGGGGTGACTATAGTTAATAATACTATATTATATACTTAAAATTTGCTAAGGGGTAATTCTTAAGTGTTCTCAGCACTCACACACATTCAAACATGCAAAGTAACTATGTGAGGTGATATATATGTCAACGAGCTTGATTGTGGTAATCACAATATATGGGTATATCAAAACATCATGTTGTATACCTTAAATACAATTTTTATTTGTCAATTAAACCTCAATAAAGCTGGAGGGGGGGAAAGTAGACTAGGAGAGCAATGTTTTCATGTCAAGAGTTCTGATTGTGGTGAAGGAATCTTCATGAGAGCTAACAATTGGCAACTCCCCTGAAAAGCACCAGGAAAAAAAAAATGGTCAAATAAAACTTTTAAGCCATAAAAGAGAACGAACACTATTTAACAAATTTTCAATGGTATCTCAGAAGAGGAAAAAAAAGTGGAAAATAGAACTTGGGGCTCCTAGCTGAAGTAGTTTAGAGTGAGACTTTCATGGCAGGATTTGGATTGGAAAAAATTCAAGATACAGTGAAAATTGGTGAACAACGAGGTGTGGGTGTTGAAGCAAATTTTAACAAGGAAAATATTTATTCATATGAGCAATTTAGAACTACTTTCCCTGATAAGCAAATGGTGTATCTGGATAAATGTTTGAAGGATGTTCATGAAGTAAATATTATAAATTGGTTTGCATTCTTATCTCCCTGGACAACACTTTCTTGGAATAAATAGTGAAGCTATGCTGACGTGCCACAGTTCTCAGTCTTAGTAACTACATTATGTTGATTTAAGTGGTCTTAAATCCCAGCATAAAGACGTCTGAATTGCTTGGTCATGAGGCAATATTAGTTAGTGATTCCCATTAAAAAGATAGTTCAATGTAATTATATGTACAAATAGCATTTGTTATGCTATCCATAATTATTTTCCTGAAAGAAATGAAATTTTGAAAACACTTTCTATATTAAGCCACTCATCTAATCCTCAACAAAAACAACATCATCTTATTCAGTATATTATTAGTCTTTTAATATATTGTAATACATATCATATTTTGTAAAATATATTTGATATATTTCTCTGTGTGTTAGATAGCTGCAAGTATATACATTTGCAAATACTTATTTGAAAATTTACTCATATATTCATAAGTGATTTATCTACTTTTTCTTGTTTGTGAGTTTTTTATATCAATGATAAATTTTAATAAATTTATCAATTTTCATCTTTTCTTATGATTTGAATATGTTTCAAAAGCATTAATTAGCATTGAAATCATATGCTTCTTGAAGTAATATAAAAAATTTTAGGTGGTAGAAATAATTCTGGGTTATTATTATTTCTAATAAATATTAGAAAATTTAGGAATTTAAAGTTTTAAACTCCTTGAAGTTTTCTTATAAAAACAAAGTTACAGTAAAAGTAAAGTTTCCTTGTAAAATTAAAGTTGCTGACTTTCAAGTACCTAAGTCTTTCTATTACTTCCCTCTACACTGCCCCCCCCACTTTATTATGGTATAACTGACAAATAAAATTGTAAGATATTCAAAATGTACAATGTGATGAATTGATATATATATATGTATATATATATATATATACATTGTAAAAGTATTCCCCACATTGAGTTAATTAACAAACCCATCACTGCACATACTTCTTAAATCAATTTGTTAGTTTATTTACATTGAAATTATGTCCAGATTTTCAAAATACTTAGCATATAGCAATATGATTTTATATGTGTCCTTGATATGAAAATAGCTCTACCCAGTGTTGTATGTAAGTGATGAATCACTAAATTCTACACCAGAAACTAATATTACACTGTATGTTAACTAGCAGGAAATTAAATAAAAAATTGGGAAAAAAAGAAAATAAGTCTGGTACACTTAGATTCATCTATTTTCCCCCATTCTTAACTTTTATTTATCTGTTTTTTTAATTTTTAATTGTATTTATTCAAATATTCTTATTTAAATTGTCTAGAGAATCTAATAAATATTAAAACTTCATTCTTGCCTTAGGGTTATATCATTGTTCATTTTGTAGTTTGTTTTACTGAATAATCTAATTGATGAAAATGTATTCTTTTTTGTTGTTGTTTTATAATAAAAATGTTTGGGGCAATATATGTTAATCTAAATATAGCCTTGGAGTATTTTGATAAATTTAATGAGGTACTGTGTTTTATCACTGATATCTTGAAAATTAAGGAAAAGTAGACTAGACTAACTGTAAAATTTAGATATATATGAACAAAAATTTCTTGACTTAAAATTAATTAGAAACACTGGATATCACAGATATGATTTCTTAGGCAAAGGGCTGGAGAACTAGTAGCAGAACAGTGGAGATTCCCTCCTTACTCTGTGTTGTGTACCCTGTGCCATGTACACATGTTATTTTCATGTAAAAGTATATGTGTTGTGAAGAAATTGTTAACAATATTCTGGGTATCTGATAAACACAAAAGAGCATGAGTATCGCTTGTATTAAAGCATTCAAAATTTTGTTTCCAACCCATCACAGTGGTGAGTGAGTTTGATTATACAGTCAACAAATGTTTCTAACATAGAGACTGTCAAATAGTAGGAATTCAATAAATAGTCCATATGGTAGTCAGTATTATCTTTCAGTCCTATTATCTTTAGGACAAGAAAATAAAGTGTTTCATTTTATTCGGTGAAGATTTTATCTAGGGAATTATGGCCAGGTGTGAGCATAATATTTAAAAAGAGCCATTCATAAAATAACATCACCAGGAGAAAGAGAAAAGAATGTGGGAGGATATAGGGAGAGAGAGAAGACAAAATGACTAAAACATGTACTTCTTTTCTTTCTAGTTCTAACTTTGGTAAAACAAACTCTTGGTCCTAGGGGGAAAAAAATGTATTTGACTAATGATCCTAACCTGATTGCTTCTCTGAGATGGCTATGATGTGCCAGGAATTTTCTTCTACTTAATTCACCATAGTTTAAATACATTAGTATATCTCTTTTTTTTTCTTAAACAAGTCTCAAATTATATATTACTCAAAATTGAAGGTAAAAACAGGAGGGATCATAAGTAATTCAATTAACAAAAAGTCCAGGGGTTTTTGATAAATATTTTTAATATATATTGCAATATACACCTACTTTTTGTAAGCATTACACAGTGATGGTTACTTGTTGAACAGTAATCATGGGAGTAACTTGTGTTTCTATTCCTGCCATTTCATATTTCTTGTGATATTGTGAGTAACTTTTTAAATGAATTTTTGGCAAAGAGTAAAAGGGTTTTGTTTTTGTTTTTGTTTTTGATTTTCCACTATGGATTTAAGAATTCACTAAGCATCCTGTATACATTATTTTAATTAACCTTTTTAGTAGCATGCTAAAGACAATTTGAAGCTCATTTTTCAGTGAAAAAGTTGATGCTCAGGGGATTCAAGTGATTTTTCTCCAAGTTTCACATTTAGTAAATGCTAGAGACAGAATTCAAATAATATATTCCACTTTATAGTCCGGTTCTCAATCACTCTATCATATTGCCTTTTTATATTGCCATTTTTCCAATTCTTTCATATTACCAGTTTAACTGTTTACCACTATATTTTTTAACCTTTTTTTTTTTTTTTTTTTTAAGAGAGAAAGAGAGCCTTAGTGAGGTGGGGCAGAAGGAGAGGGAGAGAGAGAATCCCAAGCAGGCCCCATGCTCGTGACCCTGAGATCATGATCTGAGCCAAAATCAAAAGAGTTGGACCTTTGACTGAGCCACCCAGGTGTCCCTTTGTTACTTTGAGAGCTATGCTGACCAACAAAATTTTCTGCACTAATGGAAATATTCTATATATATTCTTTCCAATATGATAGCGATCCATAATATGTGGCTATCAGGCACTTAAAATGTGGCTATTGTGACTGAAAAACTAAATATTTATATTTAATTTTAATTAATTTAAATATAAATGGTCATGTGTGGCTAATGGCTGTCATATTGTACAGTGCAGTTCTAAAATGTAGGTATACTAACTTCTCTCAAATCACTCTTCTTGAAATAAAAAAAATGGAACAAATAATTAAGTACAATTGTTAAAAGAATGCATGAAGATAAAAGTAAAAATAAAATAAAGATACATTCTTAGATCATTTCTGGTAATTTCTATGGCTTACTAAATGTTGGAACATACTGTTCAAGAAGAAAGCTATTATATAATAATTTTATTTTATGTTCATATATTTTTCTGAAAATAAGTGTAATGTGTTAGAGAACAATTTTGGTTATTAATCAGAATTCTCAGAAACTTCAAGATACAGCCATGAATATAGATACAGATATGCATCTACATTATACATGCATAGGTATAGATATATATATATTTAAATTATTAGTTTTTTTTCTTTTAAGATTTTCCTTCATTATTATCAAATTAATCATATAATGGTAAACAGAAAATTTGGATGTAAGTTAAAAGTCAAAATAAAATGGTAACAGTCTTCATCTTTGTACTGAATAATCATATAATTTTTTTTATCACTGCATATTTTTAAAACTTTAAATTAGCATAAGTATCAGTTCCCCTCTATTCTTGTTCTCCTCTAAAGTAAAAATTCTATAAAACACAATATCCTACATTCTTTTCAGTACACTTTATTTTTATCAGAGTCATATGTTAGCTTTTGCGTTTTTTGAATTGAGACTTCAGACATTTTAAATAAGTTCATTTACCATGTCAGGGCTTCTTTTTTTTTTTTTTTTTAATCCAGTAAATAGTAATGTTAAAAGGAAAAAAAAAAGAAAAGCAGATGATTTTCTCAAATGGGAATCTGATTTGCAAACTTTCATTTTCCTGATAGTGTTAGCTGTATCAACATTATTTTTATTTTCAAGAATATAGCTGTTTAGTAGCTCTGTAACAAGGCATCTCTTTTGTATAGTAGATAAATCATTTATTTTATTCAAGTACTAAATCTTATTTGGCTTGGAAAATTTATGAAGATTATAAATTTTAAATTTACAAAGATTATAGAAGATTATAAAGATTAATGTACTATGAATACACCAGAATATATTCAGTATTTAAAGGAGGTCAGACCATGAAGGGATCCTGAAACACCAGTCTTATATTGAAAGACTATTACTAACCTGATGCTTTGTGAGGTGATATATTCCTTCATGGATATGCTACTTTATCCTCAGAAATTGTGATTAGACATTTAATTAACTCAAGCTGGAGCTGTGCAGGCTGCAAATTAAATTAAATACTATTTGGTTTGACAGCAAAACAAGGAAGTTCTCCAAGTGAGTTAGTCACAAAAATCATAATAGACTCCTAGAAGAGAGAAATTTTCCTCTACTTATGTTGATTATGTGTGCTGTACATGTGATTTCTGTAATAAAGAAAACTTAATATATGTATTAAAATAATAAAATTTTCTTTAAAAATAGGAAATTATAAGTTTTAATGACTTCTTTCTCAAACTAGGGAAAATCACTGGCAAATTTATACTACAAAGTATAGTAATTAAAACAGTATGGTATGGCACAAAAATAAACACATAATCAATGGAATAAAATTGAGAGCCCAGAAACAAACCCATACATATATGGTCAATTACTCTATGAAAAGGAAGCAAAAGTATACAATGGGGAGAAAACAGTCTCTTCAATAAGTGATATTGGGAAAACTGGACATCTACATGCAAAAGAATGAAACTGAGCCACTTTCTTACGCCATACATAAAAATGAACTCAAAATGGATTAAAGACAAATATGGGACCTGAAATCATAAAAGTCCTAAAGTCCTGAAAGTCCTAAAAGAAAACGTAGGTAGTAATCTCTTGGACATCAACCTTAGCAATATTTTTCTGGATATGTCTCCTCAGGCAAGGGAAATAAATGCAAAAATAAACAACTGGGACTACTGAAAACTAAAAAAAAAAAAAAACACAAAAAAAAAACACAAAAAAACTATTGTACAGCAAAGGAAACCATCAATAAAACCAAAAGGCAATCTAGAGAATGGGAAAAAATATTTGCAAATGATATATCTAGTAAGAGGTTAATATCAGAAAAATACAAAGAACTCATGCAACTCAATAACAAAAAAGCAAATAGTCTGATTAAAGAATGGGCAAAGGACCTGAATAGACATTTTTCCAAGGAGCACATACAGATAGCTAACAGATACATGAACGATGTTCATCACTAATCATCAGGGGAATGCAAATCAAAGCACAGTGAGTCAGAACGATTAGTATCAAAAAGACAAGAAATAAAAATGTTGGTGAGGATGCGGAGAAAGGGGGACATTCATACACTGTTGGTAGGAATGTAAATTGGTGCAGCCACTATGGAGGTTCCTCAAAAAACTAAAAATGAAAGTATTATATGGTCCACTAATTCCAGTTCTGAGTATTTACCTGAGGAACGTGAAAACACGAATTCAAAAAAAATATATGCACCCCTATGTTTAATGCAGCGTTATTTACAATAGCTAAGATATGGAGGGAACCTAAGTATTCATCAACAGATGAATGGATAAAGAAGATGTGATATGTATATGTGACTAGGTATATATGATATGTGATATATGTGAGATATATATACTCAGCCATAAAAAAATAATGAAATCTTGGCATTCCTGAAAACATGGATGAATGTAGAAGGTATTATGCTAAGTGAAATAAGTCTGACAAAGGCAAATACTATAGGTTTCGCTTATATGTGGAATCTGAAAAACAACACAATCAAACAAAAACAAAAGGAGAAACAAACTCATAAATTTAGAACGGAAACTAGTGGTTGCCAACAGGGGGAGGGATAGGCAAATAGGTGAAGGACATTAAGAAGTACAAACTTCCAGTTATAAAATAAAAATAATAATTATAATAATAAATAATAAATTATATATTCCAAGTTATCTCTTAAATTAGGGAAAATTGCTTACATACCCATGCAGAAAATGTTTTTTTAAAACCTCTAACTTATAATTGCCTGAATAATATTTTTTTAATCACAGAAGAAAGCTAATGTATTATTGTAAAATTGTGTACATTTTACTACCATAGGATTTTATAAAATAAAAAGTCAAGCCATATATGAGAAAATACTTTTTGATGAATAAACTGGCAAAGGTTTAGATAATCAGAATAAATACTTCAACATATCAATGGAAAAAATAAACAATCCATAAATAATGGAGAAAGATATGATTTGGTATTTCACAGTAAAAAAAAATATATATACCATAATCCTTAGAAAATAAAAAATAAGTAATTATTGAAGTGCAAGTTAAGTGATAATGAGAAATTATGTTATATCCACCAGATTAAAAAATAATTAAAAGGTAATTTTTAAAATGTATTGATGAGGTTATGAAACAACAGACTCATTTTTCATGGTCAGAGTGTTACCAAGTATACTCCCAAGTTCTCTTAAACATTTCTAAATAATTTGCAGGGAACACACTGAGACACCTGCTATGAATTTTTGTTACATTTTTAAAGCAGTAGGCAACAGGGGAACCTGGGTGGCTCAGTCAGTTAAGCATCTGCCTTCGACTCAGGTCGTGATCTCAGGGATTGGGCCCTGTGTGTCAGGCTCCCTGCTCAGCAGGGAGTCTGCTTCTTCCTCTCCCTCTGCCCTTCCTCCCCACTCGTGCTCTCTCTCTCAAATAAGTAAATAATACCTTTAAAAAAAAAAAGCAGTAGGCAACAGTGTATGTGCATCTTGACATTATTCTTTATGCTTTTGCCTTTACCATAACTGTCCAGGGCTGTCACATCTCCCATTAAATGTTAATATTATAATCATTGCTTCAGGCTCTGATCTTCAAAGAAGCCTAAGATACCCAGTAAAGTTCAATATGAATTTAACTTAATGTCCCAGCAATTCCACCTATGAATATAATACTCAAGGAATGATTAAAAATGTGTACTGGAAGACAGCATAACATTATTCATTATTCAAAGCATCATTTTTTATAACATAAGGAAACTTGGAAAAGTCTCTATTGACTCTACAATAAATAAATCATGATAAAGATACAAAATGGAATAGTATACATCAGTGCATAAGGAAGAAAACCACACACACCTACATGTATATATTTAAAAATCATAATGTTGAATAAAAATGTCACAGAAAAATTCACCAAGCATTATTCCATTTATTTAGTGTTCAAAATAATATTTATGAAGCAATACATTGCTTAAGGATATTTATATCAATGCAAAATTATAAAAGCACAAGAAAATTATTAACATAAATCTCAAGATAGTGTTTACTTTAGCAGAAGAGACAAGAGGATGTGATCAGAGGGCAATTGCCAGGCTAATCAGTTGTTGGAAATAATATTCTAACCGGATATGGATTCAAGCATTTTATCTTCCACACTAAATACCATACTCAAAGAACTTCTTTATAAAATAGAACATAAATAAGATAGAAGGAGGATATGTGACCAAGAAAACAATGACTTTGAGGCAAGACATCTGTGGAGTTCCCAAAACGGGGGCAACAAGCTTAAAGGGTAACAATCCAGAGCATAGTGTGATGTTTAATGATGCCAAACAGGAAGTTTCTACATAAAAAAATAAAGAAAAAGTAATTACACATTATGGTAAAAAGATCAAAGAAAAAGAACAATTTTGAAAACAATAAAATAAACCAATAACTGGCATGTCAAGTATAATGAACTCCCAATGAAATTAACAGCTAACACCTCATCAGAAATAGTGGAGGAAAAAAAAAAAAAAAAGAACGGGAGGAATAGTGGAGGCAGAAGACAGTAGAATTTGATATTTTAAAAATCAAAGGAAAAAAAGCAACCTACTAACAATCTTATAGACAGCACAACTTTCAAAATTACAATGAGATATCACCTCACACCTGTCAGAATGGCTAAAATCAGCAACACAAGAAAGAAAATGTGTTAGCAAGGATGTGGAGAAAGGCAAGCCCTCTTGCATTGTTGGTGGGAATGCAAACTGGTGCAGCCACTTTGGAAAACAGTATGGAGTTTCCTCAGAAAATTGAAAATAAAACTATCCTATGATCCAGCAATGGCACTGCCAGGTATTTACCCTAAGAAAATAAAAATACTAATTCAAAGGCATACATGCATCCCAATGTTTATAGCAGCATTATCTACAATAGCTAAATCATGGAAATTGCCCAAGTGTACATCCACTGATGACTGGATAAAGAAGAGGTGGTATATATACATATAATGGAATATTACTCAAACATCAAAAAGAATGAAATCTTACCATTTGCAATAATGTGGATGGAGCTAGAGTGTATTATACTAAGCAAAGTAAGTCAGAGAAAGACAAATACCATATGATTTTACTCATATGTGGAATTTAAGAAACAAAACAAATGGACAAAAGTGGGGGGGAAGAGAGAGAGAGACAAGCCAAGAAACAGACTCAACATCAGAGAACAGAGTTGCTGGAGGGGAGGTGGGTGGGGTATGGGTAAAGTAGATGATGGGGATTAAGGAGGGCACTTGTTGTGATGAGCACCAGGTGTTGTATGTTTCAGGTAATTATATACCTGAAACTAACATTACACTGTAATAAATAGCACAATTATTAGAAAAATGTAAACTGCCAATACTGTTTCAAGATTTCAAAATTATAAATAGACCTATAACATTTAAGAGATTGAATTAATAATTTAAAAAAACTTCCCACAAAAGCACACCCAGGCCAAGATGTCTTCACAGGTGAATTCTGTGAAACAGGTAAGGAAGGGTTAACAACAATTTTTTTTTTACAAAATCTCCCCCCAAAAAGAGAAGGAATAGTTATTTTATGAAGCTAGTATTATACGGATGTCAAAACCTAACAGACATTATGAGAAAACTACAGACCAATATCTCTTATAATTGTTGATGTAAAAATTGCGACAAAGTAATAACAAACCAAATCCAACTACACATGAACAGTAATTCATACCATGAGCAAGTGGGATTTAACCCAGGCATCACAACTGCAGTGATAAAGATTTTATCTTATTAGCATAAAGATAGACATGTAGATTAATGCATTAGAATTAAGAGTCCAGAAATAAACTTTCACATTTCTTTTTATCTTTCTTTCTTTTTTTTAATACATTCTACTTAGTTAACATATAGTGTCGTATTGTTTTCAGGAGTAGCATTTAGCAAATCATCACTTACATACAACACTCAGTGCTTAACATGACAAATGCCTTCCTTAATACCCATCACCCATTTAGCCCATCCTCCCACCCCCTCCTTCCATCAACCCTCAGTTGGTTCTCTATTGTTAAAATTGTTATGGTTTTTCTCTCTCTCTCTTTTTCCTCTTCCATATGTTTGCCTACTTTCTTAAATTCTACATACGAGTGAAATCATATGGTATTTGTCTTTCTTTGACTGACTCATTTTGCTTAGCATAATACACTCTATCTCCATCGACATCATTGCAAATGGTAAGATTTCATTCTTTTTAATGGCAGAGTGATATGCCAGTGTGTGTGTGTGTGTGTGTGTGCGCGCGTGCACGTGCGCACACTTATGTGTATGTACCATACCTTCATTATCCATTCATCAGTCAATGGACATTTGGGCTCTTTCCATAGTTTGGCTATTGTTGATAAAACTGCTATAAACATTGGGATGCATGTGTCCCTTTGGATCAGTATTTTTGTATCCTTTGGGTAAATACCTAGTAGTTCAATTGATAGATCATAGGGCAGTTCTATTTTCAATTTTTTGAGGAACCTCCATACTGTTTTCCAGAGTGGCTGTACCAGTTCGCATTCCCACCAACGCAGGAGGGTTCCCCTTTCTCTGCATCCTCGCCCTCACATTAATAGTCAATTAAATTCCAGCAAGAACACCATGACAATTCAATGAAGAAAGAATTTTTTTTTCATCAAACCAACTAGAAGAACTGGATATCTACATGCAAAAGAATTAAGTTGGATCCATACATCACAGCATTACAAAAATAACAAAGAATAACACAAAATAATTCAAGGACCTAAATTTAAGATCCAAAACTATAAAAATTTTATAAGAAAATGTCAGCATAAATTCCCATGACCTTGTATAAGTAATGCTTTCTTAACCATACCACCAAAAGCAAAAGTAATAACAGAAAAAAATAGGTAAACTGGACATCAACAAAAGAATATGAGTAGAAATGTCACCAAACAAGAATATAATCAGTCATGAGAGAAACGCATATCAAAACCACAATAAGAGGGGCGGCTGGGTGTCTCAGTTGGTGAAGCTTCTGCCTTCAGCTCAGGTCATGATCCTGGGGTCTTGGGATCAGGTCCTGCGTTGGGCTCCCTGCTCAGTGGGAATCCTGTTCTCCTTCTGCATCTCCCCCTGCTTGTGCTCTCTCTCTTTCTCTCAAAATAAGTAAATAAAATCTTTAAAAAAAACCACAGTGAAAGGCCACTTCAAGCACCACTAGTATGACTATAATCAAAAAGATAGATGATAACAAGTGTTGCTGAGAATATGGAGAAATTAGAGCCCTTATACATTGCTGGAGGGAATTTAAAATGGTATAGCCACTTTGGAAACAGTCTGACATCTTCTGAAAAATTCACATAGGGTTACCATAGGACTCAGAAATGCCACTCCAAAGAGAAATAAACACACACACACACACACACACACACACACACACAACCTTAACACAATGTTCGCAGTAGCAGTATTCACAATATCCAAAAGGTGGACATATTACATATGTCCATCAACTGATGAATGAGTAAATGAAATATGGTATATCCATAAAATTAAATATTATTCTGTATTTAAAAATGAAGTACATGTGTTAAAACATAAATAAGCCTTGAAAATCTAAAGCTAAGTGAAAGAAACCAGTCACAAACCACCTCCTCCTGTATGATTGCATTTCTATGAAATATATAAAATATGCAAATCCATAGAGACAGAAACTAAATTGCTTAGAGCTAGAGAGGATGAAAAAGATGGAAGTGACTGCTAATGGGCACAAGATTTCTTTTTGGAGAGATACAAATGTTCCTAAGTTGGTTGTGGAGATGGTGCACAAATTCGTAAATATGTGAAAAAACATACCTACTTTAAATCAGTGAATTTTATCAGTGAATACGAATTATATTTCTATAGAACTTATAAAAAATTAACACAAAAAAGAAATACAATCCTTTTATAAAGTAACCCTACAATTAATATTATTTATGTAATTATAATAAATGGACATTGTAGGTTGAATTTTAATATTTTGGGGTTTTCCAAAGACAAACTATAGTAATTTTAATATGGTTGTAGAAAAACCACTCAGTTGAGTATCTGTGCTGACAGTACACAATTAAAAGTATGGATAACTGCTGTTTGGAGATGAAAGTTGGAATGGGACACATTTGTAGAGTTAGGTGATAATATCTTCATTTTATAAACAAGGAGTCAACATAGTCTGTCTGCAGATTATAACATTTATAAAAATGTGTTTATATTTCTTAAAGTTACAGAAGTTAACTATGGAGAAGAAAAAATGATCAATCTATGTTGGTAGGGTTGGGAGAGTGTAGGCAGCAGGGCAAATGTTCTGTTTTTAAGATACATCCTCATTTTATAAAGCAAGATGCTAATACATAAAATACAAAATAAACAAGCAAATAAATACATACATAAAGAAATAAGTACAGTATGATGGTATTATCTAGAGATATCATGTTAAATACCATAAACTCCTCAGAATAAAAACTTCTTGCTTTGTAGAACAAAATTGGAGAGGAGAATGATAGTTTCAGGTTGCTGTTAGTATTCATTAAAGTCTTTTGGTAAAATATTTTCTACAGAAGAGAGAAAGAGATTGAGAGACAGACAGACAGACAGACATAGCATCCGGTTCTTTGAAAGTCAGTCATCTTTGAAATAGTACAATGTTTTTGATATTCATTACTTGTAGTTACAGTCTGAGGCCCAAGGAATGATGAGTAAGAGATAAGGCAGAAAGGTGTATATTTGCTGTGGCAGGATGCTAAGGTCAGTAACTTTAGAAATATACACCATGGGTGCCTGGGTGGCTCAGTTGGTTAAGCAACTGCCTTCCGCTCAGGTCATGATCCTGGAGTCCCTGGATGGAGTCCCGCATCGGGCTCCCTGCTTGGCAGGGAGTCTGCTTTGCCCTCTGACCCTCCCCCCTCTCATGTGGTTTCTCTCTCTCAATCTCTCTCTCTCAAATAAATAAATAAAATCTTAAAAAAAAAATAGAAATATACACCATGAACCAAAAACTGTTTGGGGCACTGATCAAATCTGAGGCCACAAGTCTTCTCAATTATACAGTCTAAGAGACTCGTATTAATTGGGAGTTTAGTTGCAGGTAAGAGTAAACCAATCAACACAGCTAAAGCAAAATGGGACATTTCAAAATAATATTTACAAGGTATCCTGTGGATCCCAAGGGCAGATATGCAGCATGATGATGGGAAACTGGAAGTAAAAATAAGAGAAATACCAAGAACCTAACAATATGCTTTCTGTCACGTTCATTAAAAAAAAAAAAAAAAAATGGGGGTAATGTAGGTTCACAACAAAATCGAGAGAAGGTACACATATTTTCCATATACTCCCTACCCCACTCATGTACAGCCTCCTTCATTACCAACATCCTCCACCAGAATGGTGTATTTGTTACAGTTGATGAATCTACATGGACACATCATTATCACCCAAGTCCATAGTTTACATTAGGGTTCACTCTTGGTGTTGTACTTTTTATGGGTTTGGACAAATGTTTAATGATATGTATCCACAATTATAAAACCATACAGAATAGATTCAGTGCCCTCAAAATTCTCCAAATATTCATCCCTCCTTCACTCCTAATCCCTGACAACCAGTGATCTTTTTATTGTCTCTATAGTTTTACCTTTTCCAAAATGTCATGTAGTTTGAATCATAGGGCAGGTAGCCTTTCCAGATTGGCTTTTTCACTTAGTAATACACATTTAAAGACTCCTCCATGTCTTTTCATGTCTTGATACTTCATTTCTTTTTAGCATGGACTACTATTCCATTGTCTGAATGAACTATAGTTTATTTGTCCATTCACTTACTGAGGAATATCTTGATTGCTTCCAAGTTTTGGCAATTATAGACAAATCTATTATAAACACCCATGCAGGCTTTTGTGTATGTTGTTCTCCTCTCACCCTGAGCTGAGGTCTGACTGCACATCCAGACCAGCACAGGTAAGACTTTCTAAAGCACAACATTGTAGCTGCTACACAGCTAAAGACTAAACAGATATACCAGGCTAATGTAGTTCCGGAGAGTTTTAAGTTCCAGCTCAGCTAGACATTCATGGGACCCCGCTGAGGACTTCAGGTATTCCCCTGAAGCTCCAGGAGAGGTTTACTTTAAGAAGTATGTCCTAGAAAAAGGGCCAACACAGTAGTAAGCACAAAACAGAAATAGACCTGTTTGCCTTAACAAAGCATAAAACCAAACCTGACATGATTAAAATGATCCAGTAATAATTTAACTGCTCTACAGAACAAAATTCAGCATTCTTTAAAGTAAAGGTCAGCAAATCCATTCAGTAAGGAATCAGATAGTAAATATTTTAGGGCCATATGGCCTTTATTGCCAAGTATTCACCTTTACCATTGTGGCATGAAAAAAATCATATATTCACTTATACTCCATTTAACTAAAAGGGAAATATTTTCAGACCGGATTAAAACATTCACAAATAGTAAGCATAAGAAGGTTTGGGATGGCTTTATTATTATTAGATGCAGAAGACTTCAAGACATGGACGTAACAAGAGACATTTTAGAATGACAAAAGGGTAAATGAATCAAGAAGACATAACAATCATAAATATTTATACACCTTGTAGCAGCACTTCAGGATACATAAAGCAAAAACTGATAGAAATAAAGGGAACTAGAAACCATATCTAGAGATTGTCACTTCTCTCTCCTTAGATACAACCCCATTTTTTACTTTACAGTAAAAAAATCCTGGAATGAGTCATGTGAATTTTCTGTTTCTGTTTCTGTTTCTACTTGTGTTTCTCCATTTCTATATTGAACCCACTTAATCAGGCTTCTATTCCTATCATTTCAGGCACACTGTGCTTTCCAACATCACCATAGGCCTCTACATTGTTTAATCAAATAGTCATTTCTTTACTTTCATTTTCTGGTCCTTATCAGCCACATTTAACACTTGATCATTCCTTCCTTCCTACCTTCCTTCCTTCCTCTCTCTCTCTCTTTCATTTTTTTTTTACCTTTCTTTCATTTATTTTTCTGTAGTTTCAAGTTTTTATTTAAATTCCAGTTAACATACAGTGTAATATTAGTTTCAGGTGTAGAATATAGTGGTCCATCGCTTACATACAACACCAGGTGCTCATCTCAACAAGTGCCCTCTCTAAAACCCATTATCCATCTAACCCATGCCCCTACCCACCTCTCCTCCTGCAACCCTCAGTTTGTTCTCTATTGTTAAGAGTCTGTTTCTTTGTCTCTCTTTTTCCCCTTATGTTCATTTGTTTTGTTTCTTAAATTCCACATACGAGTGAAATCATATGGTATTTGTCTTTCTCTGACTGACTTATTTCACTTAGCATAATACTCTCTAGCTCCATCCATGTCATTGCAAATGACAAGATTTCATTCTTTTTGATGGCTGAGTAATATTCCATTGCATATTATACCACATAATCTTTATCCATTCATTAGTCGATAGACATTTGGGCTGTTCCATAATTTGGCTACTGTTGATAATGCTGCTATAAATATTGGGGTCCATGTATCCTTTGAATCAGTATTTTTGTATCCTTTGGGTAACTACCTAGTAGTGGGATGGCTGGATCATAAGATAGTTCTATTTTTAACTTTTTTTAAGAACATCCATACTGTTTCCCAGAGTGGCTATAGCAGTTAGCACTCCCCCTGACAGTGTAAGGGGGTTCCCCTTTCTCCACAGCCTTGCCAACACCTGCTGTTTCCTGTGTTGTTGATTCCTTTCTTCTTGATCTTACTTTCTTCTTAAAGATCTTCCTTCTTTAACAAATTGCAAGATCTTCCTTCTTGATTCCTTCTTTCTTGATCTTCCTTTCTTCTTGAAGTATGTTCTTCATTTGACCTCCAGATTACAAAACTATCCCACAGTTTCACTGGCTGTTTCTTCTCAGTTCCTCTTGTTAGATTTCTAAATAAGAAAGGGTTCCAGAAGTCAGTCTTTAGTTCCCTTTTCTTCATCTACAATACTGGCTAGGTAATCCCATCCTGTCTCATGTCATGAGAATTTCCAAAGTCCTACATGCAGCTCAGATCTCTCCATGACATTCATGCTCATACATCTAAATGTCTGCTTGACTCCACTTAAATGTTGAATACCCATCCAATACTGAACTCTTCCGTCCTCTCAAAACCAAAACCAATCAACCAAACAAAAAACTTGCTGCTTCTATGTTGCTCCAATTACTGAAATTTGTATTTGCTCAGGCCCAAAGCTTTCATGTTATCATTGACCTCTTCATTCTAAAACCTTTCACATCCAATTCAGTAGCAAATCCAGCTTGAAATGTATTTTGAATTAGACCAGTTTTCAGTCACTTCATTGTTTATCCCTGCCCATGGCACCATCATTTTTATGTGTTTTTTTTCTTCAGTAGTTTTCTAATATCTTCTCTGCTTTCATTCTTGTCCCCGTGCCCACCCAGTCTGTCGTCCAAATTTAATGAGCCTTTCTTCTTTGTTACATAAATCATGTTCCTCCCTCAGAATCTTTGCCACTGCTTTGCTTACAGCCTAGAGTTGCCGTGCCTCAGTTATCTACACAAATTCCTCTTGCCACCCTTTAAGAAACACTGCACTTCTCATCACTCCATGTCCTTGATCTTCTTTATTCTCATGCTTAGCACTTTTCATCACTTGACATATGACACATTGACTTTACATTACTTTCTATCTTTCCCCTTGTGGGCATAGGGATTATGAAAAGTGGAACTTTGTTTTGTTCTCTTTGCTATTCCCAACACCTAAAACAGAGCATGGCTGCTTTATAAACGACAATTAAGTATGGTATTGTGGCTGCAGCTTAGATCAAGTACAAGAAAAATAGGTAACAAGGTGGAAAGTTTAAGCAGGAACAATGAGAGCCATATAACTTGAAACAGAGAAGTGACATGATTGTCTTAGGGTTCTAAACAATTACTTTTAGGGAAAAGAATAAATTTTCTGGGGAGCAAGGAGGAAGAAAATTTAAGGGCCTATCTGAACAGTTTAGTTAAAAGATTATTTTGAACTGGATTAATAAATCAGCATTTGATTCTGGGTTTTGCAACTTAGTGGGTAATAGTGGCACACACTGAAAACAACTTTTGGACATGATACATCCATAGAACTTCTATGAATCTGAAAAAAAAATAATGAGGAATGTGTATAGTGATGTCAATTGATCGCTAAGATAAATGCTAAATTATTAAAAAGCAAACTCTTCTCAAACTGTAACTACTATAGGCCATTTGTATAATAAAAGGGAAGAAAGGAAATAAATGCATTGTCTTGGATATGTATAATATATTTTCAAAATTCTATTTTTAAAAAACCTAATGAAATTGTTTGCCTCTATGCAATGAAATGTCTGGGGAACGTAACTGGGAGCAAGACTTTCCATGGTATATTATTGTGCAACTTTCAAATGTTGAAACCTGAAAATTTTTATCTGTGTAAAAGATAAGTATATAAAATTAAAATGTAAAAATTATAAACCTGAGAAAAAATAGTTAAAAGTGTTTGGCATGGGTAGAAGCATGTTTTTACTATTTAGTTGCAATTTAATTTAGAGAAGTGATTTTGAATGTTGGAGATAAAATATGGCTGTATATCCTAGTTTGAGATGGAGGGGAAAATCACACCTCTATTTTTCAAAAGTGTATATATATTTTTTATTACAAAGTATAATATTTTTAATTGCTGTACTTCTATTGAGTCTCTTGTCAGTTATTGGTGTAAAAGTGTTATGCTCTTAGGTAAAGAACAATTGTAGTAGGTAGTCTTATAAATTTGAAGAGATAAAATATAAATCACTTTTAAGGGGAAGTCAACATTAATGAAATTTTTGTAAATTATGTAATCTAGTGATCATTAACATAGTTTGTTACTAAACAATGTCCATGACCAAAGTAAGCACTAGAATCTTTTTCTCCTATGAATAATTTATTATATGAATAATTTAATAATTACTTATTGTTAACTAATAGACATTAACTAATTTGTAGTTATTAAGTCAGCACATAAACAAATTTACAAACGATGTTGAACAAACCTAGTGGCTTCATACCGCATAGTTTAAATTATTGTTTCTGAATTCAGGAAACTTCATTTTCACTTAGACTACACCATTTACTGAAAGAGCGTGTTTGCCATTTGCCAAGTGGTAAAAAAAAAAAAGAAGAAGTAAATGAATCTATTTTCTTCACACAGTGGTTGTAAGACTTATTTTCGATAACCTATGTAAAACACATTTTAAAATAATGAAATATTATTTGCATTTACATCTTGAACTTTATTTAAATGTTTAAAAAATTAAAATAAAGCACAGTACATCTATAACCAAAAATTTTCTTCATACAAAATGGATAAATTAGTTCTATAAAATATTTAAATATAAGAAAAATCTCATATTTTGCTACCCTTGATTTAATTTCCAAATTAGGTAGTTAAGTAATGGAAGGGTTTTAGTACAGTTAGAAGAGAAAAAAAAAATGTTAATGTATTTAATATGTTGAAACAATTTTCAAAAAAATAAAAATTCTGCTAATAGAAATGCAGAGGAAAAGTTCTTTTTTGTGGACAATTGGTTATTGGTAGTCAAGATACGAGTTGGCATTCAGATGTGCTGGGTAATTAAAACACTCCATAAGCCAGTTGTACATAATTATATTGCATGACTATATTAAGATTTTTTTTATATTTCTAGTAGAATATGGTTTTGATTGATTTAATCCTCAGTATTGTGGGTGTATAAGTCTAGTTGGAAATAGTCTTTGGCCTGCTCGTACAGCAGCAGATGCACTATTTGCATAAGTAGGATGTTATATGTGGGCTTGTATTTTTGGCTGCCTCTAGATTTATGACACCAATTCATTTTTTGCACAGATGGGAGAAAACCTGACAATGAGAAAAGAAGAATTAATTGATTTCCCTTTTAAAAATTGTTACAATTACTCTGATTTATATTTTCATACAGGTGAGTCTGACCATTCATGGGCATATATGAAACAGTAAATTTTCAATCATTCTATGATTGTAATGCTAACAAATGAACTCGAGGCTGATTCAGACAAATGGGAGGATCTATTAGTCATATTAATAAATAAATTTGGAGGTGAAAGGGCCATTTACAACACTGAATTGAAAACAAATACATGGCTTATTTTTTCAGAAAAAATATATTATTTGCTTACATAAAATATAAAATTATTAAATAAATTGCCATTTGTTACAGAAAAAAATATAATTAAGCTATACAATATATCATTTTATTCTTTGGAAATCTCTTTCTTATTCTTTTCTTTTTTTAAAGATTTTGTTTATTTATTTGAGAGAGAGAGAATGAGAGAGAGCACATGAGAAGGGGGAGGGTCAGAGGGAGAAGCAGACTCCCGGCCGAGCAGGGAGCCCAATGTGGGACTCGATCCAGGGACTCCAGGATCATGACCTGAGCCGAAGGCAGTCGCTTAATCAACTGAGCCACCCAGGCGCCCCAATCTCTTTCTTATTCTAAAATATTCTTGACTTTGCATAATATATTTAAGATACCTAGTGATTGCATATTGTATTTTCCTGTTGTTTTTGAGATACTACTGACAAGAAATAGATACTATTTTAAAGAATTTTTTAAAAATTAAAAAAATAAATAAATAATTTAAGTTGAAGTCAGTATAAATTATAGCATCAGACTTTATAATTTTAATAAAATGTTTCTTCCAAATAGTATGAATTTTTTTGTTTTAAGAATACCTTAAAAGGGGAAAAAGATTTTTTTTTTTTTTTAAAGATTTTATTTATTTATTTGAGAGAGAGAGAATGAGAGAGAGAGCACATGAGAGGGGGGAGGGTCAGAGGGAGGAGCAGACTCCCTGCAGAGCAGGGAGCCCGATGCGGGACTCGATCCCGGGACTCCAGGATCATGACCTGAGCCGAAGGCAGTCGCTTAACCAACTGAGCCACCCAGGCGCCCCAGGGGAAAAAGATTTTGAAAAGGAAATTTCTCATTTCAAATAGACTGTGTAATTGATCTTATGTTTTTTTCACTACATAAATGTATATATATATTTATTTATATTTTATGCATATATATTTTGTATGTATACATTTATGTATATTATATGTATGTTTATATGTATATATCTATACAGTCTTGCGTATATATGTGTGTATGTGTTATACATACACAAGATAAAATGAACTTTCTCTTCTTCAAAGAGTTTAGATTCCAGTGACAGATAATATTTGGGTGACTGTGGCAGTAGAAAAAGACATGACAGATGAATTGAACTGCACGTTCTAGAAACAGAAACAAGAGAATGTTGTCTAGTCACATGAACTGCCACAAATAAGAGCAAAGAAAAGAAAACTCCATCAATAAAGGAAAATTTATAAGCAATATTTTGCTGTTATTAATGAAGCAGTTAGGAGAAACAACTAAGCTTGAGTTATAGATGGGTGCCATTTTTTGTGTGTAAAGAAAAAAGCTTGAACTTTATCTTGTGAGCCTATAATTATTTTAGTGAAGAGATTAAATGATGACACTTGTTTCTTTAAAAAGATTATTCTGGTAGCTAGGTGTGAATTAAATTTAACAAGTTAAGACTAGAGGCTGGGATACCAGATGGAGAATGTTGCCATTTATTAGGATAAATGTTATGGAGTTTGAACAAATCAAGTAGTAGTGAAGGTAGAAAAATGGGATACTATAAGAAGTAGTTATTATGAATGTATATTAAAAATGTGGGGCACCTGGGTGGCTCAGTTGTTTAAGTGGCAGACTCTTGGTTTCAGCTCAGGTCATAATCTCAGGGTGATAAGACTGAGCCCCGTGTGAGGCTCTGCACTGAGCATGGAGCCTGCTTGGGATTCTCTCTCTCTTTCCCTCTGCAGCTCCCCACTCACGCTCTCTCTCTCTCTCTTTAAAAAAAAAAAAAAAAAAAAAAAAGATTGTCACTCATCTCTTTTTAAAAAATTAAAATATCAATCTAAATTTATATAGCATTTCAAAATATATAACATGACTGAAGCAAAATTAGGTGTGCCTGGGTGGCTCAGTCAGTTAAGCATCTGCCTTCAGCTCAGGTCATGATTTCAGGGTCCTGGAATCGAGGCCTGCATTGGGCTCCCTGCTCAGCGGGTTGTCTGTTTCTCCCTCCCGCTCTCTCTCTCAAAGAAATAAAATCTTAAATAAAACAAATAAAATTAATGATAATTTTGAAATAGAGATAAAAAGATACATTCACATTAGATATAGACAGATATAGATAGGTAAATAGATACATAGATGATAGATGATAGATGACGATAGATAGATACAGATAGATGATAGGTGATATAGATAGATAGATGATAGATGATAGATGATAGATAGATGATAGATACATAAAGAGAACATAATGTTAATATTAATGAAAATAGAGGAATTGCAATGTGAACTTGACCATATTTGGGGTTAAGCTGAAAAATATTCTATTCAGAGTTATTTCTGAAGCCTAAATACAGCTCCATTTTTATTTTAGTTTATTTTTAGATTTTGTAATGTCTGAGGACTTTTAAATATATATATTCTAAATTGTAAGTAACTGGCTGGGTAGAGAACTGACTGACCTGCTTTCTAACAAACAGAAATCTCACTGAGGTTTTTAACTTTGTGTGAGGAGCAAAAGTTTAGGTGCAGACAGAAAACTGGGAGTTCATGGTCTGTTAAAAACTATCTAAAATGATTGCAACTACACACAACATATGAACTTCCACTATCCCAACACTAATCATGTTTTATTATTTTTATGACCATTTAAGACATGTTTTTCTTTTTTTTTTTTTTTAAAGATTTTAATTATTTATTTGAGAGAGAGAATGAGAGAGAGAGAGCATGAGAGGGGGGAGAGTCAGAGGGAGAAGCAGACTCCCTGCCGAGCAGGGAGCCCGATGCGGGACTCGATCCAGGGACTCCAGGATCATGACCTGAGCCGAAGGCAGTCGCTTAACCAACTGAGCCTCCCAGGCGCCCTAAGACATGTTTTTCTATATGTAAATGTCTATACACAGTTAAAAATATGCAATTCTGAGGAATAAAAATGTCTCTGTGGAATAACAAAGCAGAAAGAGGATCTTTATTTGTCATTGCCTGGCAAGAAAATACAACAAAGATAATATCTGTGACTAATGATAGAGACCTAAATGCTAACTTTGAAACTGAAGGATTTGAAATGTTATCTCACAGCTTGCACTGGTTTGTTACTTCCCATCTCCCCAAAGAACAACACAATGAAAGCCAAATGTTCACCAATCCCCAAAATTACGAGATCTAGAGCTCATAATGGGAAGACAGGGATATCTGTCCAACCTTCCCTCCAAAGAGAAAGATTCCTCATTAAACAAATGTTCTCTAATGGACAGGGAGAAAGCACTGCTAGGTTTATTACACTGGAATGTAAGCAAATATTTTCAAGGATGGGAAGAAGAGGATTTTACATTTCCAAATCATTCTGTGGCTCTCTATCTTGAAGATATCTTAGAGATACTATTTCTATTTAGATAAACTATCTCTAGTTTCTAACGCTCTGTCATGCAAGCATTTTTCAGTACCCTTTGCTCAGAAGGTCTAGGCTATGCAGACGCGGAACAGCCAAGAATTGTTCTCTAATACGAGTCTAATTTTTTATTTACCTAATAATTATTATAGTATATTCCAAGTATTTGGGAAGATAATATTATCACGAATACCCATGAATATATTCCTCTACTTCATTTAATTTTAATATTTGCCAGATTTGACTTACATATTTTATTAACTGTGGTCAACAGAATAAAGGCCACCTCAAAGACGTCCATGTTCTAATTTGTGACACCTGTGACTATGTTACCTTATGTGGCAAAAGGCTTTGAAAATGTGATGAAGTAAAAGATCTTGACATGCAGACATTATCCTGGATAATCAGAGTGGACCTAATACAATGAGTCCTAATAAGAAATTGGTAGAAGGGTCAGAGTCAAGAGAGTGATTGAAAGATGCTACACTTCTGGCTTTGAAGTTCAAAAGAGAGGCCATGAACCAAGAAATTCAGGTAGTTTCTAGATGCTGAAAAATGGGGAATGGATTTTCCCTCAAGCCTCTAGAAGGAACGAAGCCCTGCTGACACCTTCATTTTAGCCCAGTGAAACTCATTTAATATTTCTAACTTCCCTTCTCAGATCCCCTGACTACTTAATTTCTTTTTAATTTTCATACATTAAGGTTTACTCCTCGTGCTACAAAATTCTATGGGTTTTGAGAAAAATACTTAACGTCTTTTACTCACCATTATGTATCAAACACAATACTTTTATTGTTCTAAAAAATTATATTTTACTTATTCACCTCTCCCCACCCCAGCCCCAGCCCAGTGTTTACTATCTCTACATGTTTGCCTTTTCATGAATGTCATACAGTGTGGTATCTAATTTTTCAGACTAACTTCTTTGATGTAGCAATATGAAGAAAAATAAGATAAAATAATAGTCACAGGTTAATTGTCAAAGTATATAAGATCAGCATTAGTAGTTATACATTTGTGTTGACATAAATGTGTCATGCTTAAAGATCTAGTTTTTCTAAATAGTTTTCTAGATTGTAATAGGTAAATAAAAATAAACTTAAGTCGTACCATTTGAACATTTTTCTTAGTAAAGGTTGGCAATAGATGATATTATCTAAATGAGAACTTAAAAAGTGATGTGATTTATATCAGCATGAGTTAATTTTAAGATCTATTTTGAAACCCATCTAAACCATCTGGGGAGAAATTCCTTCGGGGAAAATAAAGAACACTTTGCATTATGATTCTATTTGCCACCATTAGCAGACATTGCAGGCTTGTTAAGCACATCTGTTCTTCAACATTATCTGGCCGTATGTTTATGCAGATGAAACGTTAACACTCATTGATTGCACAATTCCATTAATCTCCACCATCCTACCCACAAATAAAATATTCTCCAGTGATATGTTCTTTCAAATACTGTAATTACTATATTGATTAAATTTTATCCATTGATTTATCCCAATCCTGACCTTCACATCGCCATCGTCTCTCTTGTACTCGGAAGATTCATTCTGTGGTGACCAAAAGAAAATAAATCATGTATCCTCATGTTCTTTACAGGATTCACCCCAAATTCCTTACCTTGGCAGAAATTTCCTCTTTCCCAAAAATATCCATTTATTGTAGCACTTATTTTCTAACTCCCCGTGGCCTTTGTTCAAACTCCCATGTGGTCTGCATATGGAATTAAAACCTTCACCCTCAGCTGTCTTTTTTGCAATCTCCTAGTCAGTCACTGTATTTTACTGAGTTCTTGGTTCCAGTTTCAATGTCTTCCTATCTACTCTTCTCTCTGTCCTTCTCTCTCTCTCTCTCTCTCTCCCTCTTTTTCTCTTTGTCTGTCTCTTTCTCTTTACCCATACACACACACCATAAAAAGTCGTCCTTTTCATATGGATATATTATACATTTAAAATTCAGGGGCGCCTGGGTGGCTCAGTCAGTTAAGCATCTTCCTTCAGCTCAGGTCATGATCCCAGAGTCCTGGGATCCAGCCCTGAGTCAAGCCCTGCATCTGGCTTCCTGATCAATGGGGAGTCTGCTTCTCCCTCTCCCTCTGCTCTCCCAACCCCCTCTCTTGCTCTCTCTTTCTCTCTCTCTCTGTCTCTCTCGCTCCCTCTCTCAAATAAGTAAAATCTTTAAAAATAAATAAAATTCAATATTATTTTCTCAAGGAAGGCACATTTTAACATCAGAAAAGTACGAGCAACAGGCTATGCTTACAGGAAAATGAATGAATAATACCAAATATCTTGTATTCTGTCATTGTTCTCTAAAGTAATCTTTTGTTACCACACTTTCTCTAGCACATAACTTTTAGTGACTCAAAATGGAAATCTTGAGAGGTAATTCAAGAACATTCATTCAGCTATAAACCATGTAAGAGTGATTACACTGTTCCTGGTAGTTTCTGAGGATGGAAGAATAAAAAGATAATGGCTTTGTTTGAATAGATTTACTCTAGTGGAGAGGTAGACATTCAAATTAAGAATTAAAATACAGTGTGACTTTTGTTGTACTGAATATATGAATGTATTATGAGTGTTCAAGGAAGGATTTACTGATCCACCACATAGTTTTGATAGTCAGAGGAAAACTTGTAAAGACTGTGATATAACTGTGTCTTTTCATTCACTAAAGACAACCAGAAACATACCTGTAAAAATGATAATAATAATATTACTTGCAGCAATAGAGATCACACTCCATGAGGAACTGTAAGGTAATTCAGTAAGAGAGAGTAAGAAGGGGTTTATTATAGAATCTGGACTTGTGTTAGGTGACTAGGGGGGAAGAATGACTACCATTTACCTGATACAATTGCCAGATACTGTGCTAAGTTTTTTTTCTCCTTTTTTAGTTATCAGTTAATTTATTTTTTAACTTTTTTTGTTCTCTTCCTTTTTAATGGTGTTTCTTTATTCTTTCATTAAATACGTATTGAGCGACTATGTGGGTAAGGTCTCCATGAATGTATGTAAATATAGCGTGATAGGTGTGTTTTATTTTTCAATTTTTATTTATTTGTTTATTATGCTTTCTGATCCCCTTCACCCATTTCTCTGAATTTTTTTTTTTAAAGATTTTATTTTTATTTATTTATTTGACAGAGAGAGACACAGCAAGAGAGGGAATACAAGCAGGGGGAGCGGGAGAGGGAGAAGCAGGCTTCCCGAGGAGCAGGGAACCCGATGCGGGGCTCGATCCCAGGACTCTGGGATCATGACCTGAGCTGAAAGCAGACGCTTAAAGACTGAGCCACCCAGGCGCCCCTTTTTCTCTGAATTTTTTAAACATAAGTTTATTGAAGTCTTGTGCATATGGATCACTTTTGACTACATTTTCTGTGACACAGAAGGGGGTTCTTTGCACAGTGATCCAGGTGATGTATCTTCATATTTAACTCAACAAGAAAAAATAGATTGGAGATTATAGGATTTATTTTCTTTCTTGTATTTTTTTTTGGGGGGGTAGACTTAACTGTATTTCATGATAGAGGGAAGCTTCATAATATGCCCACATCAGTAAATGTTATATGATCACATAACCTGATCTATCTTTGTATATGCCAATAAGCTATTTGCAATATTTAAATGCACCCTAAGTACCTCCTTTTATTTGCATTCCATTGCTCACATTTGCTCCTTTGTCTGCGCAAAATGTGTGTAACTCATCCCAGCTAAATCAGATAATCTTCCAAATCTTGGGACTGAAATGTGGACATGTTTGGAGGAAGGAAATAGTGCAGCATTAATCATCATTAGGAAATAACTCAGCATTAATTACTTCCCTAATCAAGATTCACTAATGTCTTTAGTGTGGAAAGGTGAAAGGAGCTTCCAGGCAAAAGCCCACTAGTTCTCTCCTTTTCCTGCAACTGGAGACACACAAAGATATTCTTATCCTTCAAATATTCTTGCTTAATCTCACCTATCTTGCTGTCTAAGGAACACCAGAAATGACTGCAATGGACCCAATTAGAATTCACTTCAAATCGCTGCAAGGAAATTTAGGACACAGTCTCCAAACCAGTCTGAAGCTGCATCTGTGTGTCACCTGACTGAGCCTGGGTGGTTTGCCTGGCTGCAGCTTTCAGCCCATCCTCAGCAAGAGTCGATCTTCATTAGGCCAATTTGTACCTGTTTTATTTCAGCTTTCTATGTCTGCCCCAGTATGTTGAACACAAATTTCACTAATGGCCACTGATCCATATATTTTTTTTTTCTTTTTAGTCTAATAAGATATATGGATTTCACATACACAGTATCTGGGTCTTCTCAGAAATTTAAAAATCTAATATTACTTACTGAATATCAAACCTATACAAAGAGAATGTGTTTTTGAGCCACCAGTATTTCGAGCCACTAGTATTTCTTTAAAACATATTTGTTTATATATTTCTCTGAAAAAGTATCCCCCAAAATACATATATGTACTTCCACATAAAATTTCATCTAAGGGCGCCTGAGTGGCTCATTCGGTTAAGTATCTGCTTTTGGCTCAGATCATGATCCCGGGGACCTGGGATTGAGCCCCGCTTCGGGCTCCCTGCTCAGTGGGGAGCCTGCTTCTCCCTCTCCCTCTGCTGCTGCTCCCCCTGCTTATGCTCTCTCTCTGTCAAATAAATAAATCAAATATTTAAAAAAAAGAAAGAATTTCATCTAAATTCTAGGGTTCATGAAAACTTTAATCTCATATATGGGACCCTCATAGAACCATGGATCCCAGATTAAGTATGTACCACTGTCTTTCTTTCTCCCCCAAACTGTTACTTACAGTAATAGACTTTATAGACTTTCTTGGTGTTGCTTCATTATTACTTGGAATTTGGCATATGAATTGCAATCACCATGCACCTTGTCATATGCTGATTCTAGAAAAATGGCCCCGTCCTATACAGAAATGTCTTTTGAGGCCAGATCTCAAAAACTCCCACATACAAGGCAGCAACCCTCCCCATCTGACCTTGACTTTTCTTGTAGAATTTGTATGATAGACACTGCAGGTGCAGCACTTCCCACATTAAAAAAAAAAAAAAAAAAAAATGATGGTCAGTGTTTTAAAATCCTGAATTTTTAAGTTGTTAAACAGAATATGACCTGGAAGTCACAGCAGGAAAAGCTGAGCAGTAGTATTTTATTTCAGGATTGGCATCTATCATGCTCAATATCCAAAAGGAAAAATAATTTCTTATGTGAAAGTTGTAATTAAAACTAATTTCCAGGATGCCACTTCATAAAACTTTTTTTTGATGTGTTTAATTTAGTGAACTTACAGAGTGCTGCCTCGATTTGGTTCTCTGAAGAGCACATAAAACTTTGAAAAGGCTATCCTTTTATGAATTACAACTCCAGCTTTAGTAATGTCTCCCTAATTGTTTGTTTGGTTAGTGTTTTTTAGTACTACTGCAATATTTATCATGTTTTAAATAAATTTGCTCCTGTTCATTTACCACAATATTGCAACACTCTAATATTCCTGATTTAGATGGAATGAATGAGGAATTTGGAAAGAAAGGAAGGAGGGAAGGGAAGAAGGGAAGGGAAGAAGAAAACAATAAAAATGTTCCTAATTTAGGATTATAAGACTACAAGAATGACTTAATTTAGCCCATGGCTTGGGGCGCCTGGGTGGCTCAGTCGTTAAGCGTCTGCCTCCAGCTCAGGTCATGATCCCAGGGTCCTGGGATCGAGCCCCTCATCAGGCTCCTGCTCAGCGGGAAGCCTCCTTCTCCCTCTCCCACTCCCTCTGCTTGTGTTCTCTCTCTCGCTGTGTCTCTCTCTGTCAAATAAATAAATAAAATCTTTAAAAAAAAAAAAATTTAGCCCATGGCTGTGTGCTCTAATTTAGAATACAAATTCTGAGGATACTTCCTGAAATGTAATCTATTTAAAGTCCTGACCAGCATACTTCAGTATATGAGTATATTTAATTTAAGAAGCCACATTTAACAGCCTCACAACAACAACAAAGAAATCTCTTTTCATAGGGTGCTATATGGGATCCAGTTCCTAATCCCAGAATCTTCTGCCTAATTCCCCACACATTCCTTTCTCTTGAACCTCCTCTTGCCAATGCCTATTCACCTTCAATCCACTTAGCATCTACTTTCTTCTTTCTTCGCTCCCAGCTCTTTATTTATAGATTGACTTTGCCCATTTACAGGTTCTGTATAATAAATATCTAGGGATTAATTTAGGAAGGGCATATTTTTTATGGAGTGGTGGAGAGGATATGTCTACATAATTTTGCTCATTGGATCATTCGTATTATCTCAATATAGAGCCATAGTTAAAAGTACAGTCTTTTGTGTCCAATATATTTGAAATTGAGGCTCGTTAGATATTAAAACTTGGAGACGTTACATATACTCTTTCAACTCTAAATATTGGAAATACGGTATTGAGCTCATAGAGTTATCGTGAAGGTTATATCATTCGATATAATGCATATAACATTGAATCCAGCATCTAGACTAGAGTAAGCATGCAATACAAGCCACTTGGTATAATACTTAAATCTACAATAATAGCTATTTAGGAATCTTCATGACACTCTATGAGGTAAGAACTACTATTGAAAGATGAGAAAATGAAAATATTATGAAATTAAAACTTCACATATGTTATCTTATTCCATCCTCACAGGACCCGAAGCTTGCTGAACTTATTACTAGTTTTGATAAAGCAAGAGAGGAACTGAGAGTCTATACAGTTTGCTGAAGTTTACAGCTCGTATGTGGTGATGTTGGACCTAAAATGCAGGTCTCCTGATAGCAGCCCTCGGGACTTTCCTGCCATATCTCAAATCCCAGTAAATTGTAGATACCAGCCATGTGTATTGGGGATTTTGTCACGAGAAATTGGTTGCGGTCCTGGGTTTAGTTTTATATTCATATATATATTTTTTAGTAAAGCTAAACAGAATCCTTTTGGTTTGATAAAACTTTTTGTCTTATTTAATAGGGTTTAAATGTTAAATGGGCTCTGCCTTTCATTTTCTAATTTTACTTATGTATCAAGGTAGGGAAAAGCAGAAGTGATGCCATATATGACCTTTTCTATTCTATGTTTTATGCAAATTAGCAGCTGATGATTTTAAATGTTCTAATATAAGTATTTCCTACATCCTGTTTTAATTAGGGAAGAATGATAACGTGCTTTTAAATACATTCTAAGGAAATATGAGGAGCTCTTCATTTTATGATTTCCATCAGCTTTGTACTACCTCACATTATATTTACTTATATTCTATTCCTCATACCTACATAATTTACTTCTTTTCTCCATCTATTTTCATGTTAGAATGGGGTTTCCAGCTTCAGGTGAAGGAGTGCAATGATGCATTTACTAGGGAGGAGTTTTCAGGAGGGGAATCTAAATTCTCTTCTACCTTTCCTCTCACTAGTTTAGCTCTCATCACTAAATTCCAGTGAACATGACTTTTTAATAAATTACTACTTAGTGATCAACGATTTTCTCTCTTTTTAAGATTTATTTATTTGAGAGAGAGAGAGGCAGGGAGGGGCAGAGGGAGAGAGAAACTCTAGCATACCCTGCCCTCAGCACAGAGCCCGACCAGGGGCTCAATCTCAGGATCCTGAGATCATGACCTGAGCTGAAATCACAAGTCCGACACTTAACCAACTGTGCCATCCAGGCACCCTAGTGATCAATAATTTTCTAAGTTAAAGATTCAATTCCTTCCTTAAATTCAATATTCATTTTTTTCCAGGACATACAGGACTTTCCATGATATATTACTGGTCTTGTGCAAAGCACTGTGTCCACTCTTTGCACTATTTCTTCTCACTGTATAGCTGTCTAGCTCTGTGTGGACATATGGATAATTACATGACTAAGAAAGATACTGTTTAAACATAATGACTGGCTAATATTAGAAATGAGTTTTCTGTGATGGAAAGAATATTGGAGAAATGTTTAGATACTTAGGATACTTCTTACTTATAAAATATTTATGTTTTAAGTATTATACTAATAAACATGTTAATATAAAGACATTGTAAATGTTCCTTTTAAAAATATATGTTACGGTAATTTTTTAAAAGCTAGTTTGGGATGTTAAGTACCTAAAGATGCTCGAAATAACTACATGTAAGAGTCAACTTTGATACATGATTATATGGGTCATCTTCTGAAAACCTTGGTATCAATCGTAATTTGAGTCACTGAATGTAAATATGTTATAATAATATTTTAAAATAATTGATCATTCCTTGAAAGAGAATATTGGCTTTATATATATGGTTATTTTTATGTTTAAGATTTTAACTGTAAGTTAGTTTTCTTGGCACAGTAGAATAATTAGCTCAAAAACACTGAAAAATAATAAAGAGCAGCAACTTACTATGTACATGCATTTGCATTAAAGAAGATAATCATTTGTTATAATGTTATGCATAGAAATAAAATAAGACATCAATACAGAATTTGCTGACTTCTTCAAAAGATAGCACTGTACTTTACACTTAAAATATGAACTTGACATATGAAATTAACATTTAATACACATATAATTTAATTTTAGTGGTTTATGCATTATGATAAGATTGTGTAATTATATGAATGTAACAAATTTGTGCATGAGAATATTACAACACAACAAATTTTCTTCACTGTATAAAAATATATAGATGAACCAGTTAATTATTTTAATATTAATACTTTGTAGAAAAATATTCTCTTTTTTAATAACTTAAGAAATCGCATAGACTTTTGAATTCCATGAATTTATGGTAGATTGCTTACTGCATATGAACCAACCATTTCTTAAGAGCTAGTAAATATTTCTTTGCTATATTAAAATAATTTTCTAAAAGAGTAAAAAAAAACTTAAAAATCATATATGAACATTCCTTGGTACTGAGTTTATTACTTCTCACCAGAAACAGTTAGAATAATTACAGATGTGATAATAAAATATAATGGGAAGAAATCTGGAAAGACAGAGAACCTGCATTCTATTAAAGTATTGCCAGTAATTTATTATGTGAACTTGAGTTTTTGCATTTGCTTAACATTACTTTATTCTTTACTGAATTACCTTTTTATTTGCTTATATTATTTTTCCACGCTGCAGTTTGCATTTTTTCTACTGATTATTAAATATGTTATAGCTTTGCCAACCTTCAATATATTCTTCATTACATAAATATAATTTCTGTGGTCTATAGAGCTTATTCTAAATGTAAATGCATATGATAATGAAAAGCACATACTCTTATTTTTTTAATTTTAAATTCAGATTTAATTTTATAGTGTTTTCTAAATATAATTATTTAATATAGGTAGTTAAATGAATTTGCATGTTTTGAGAAGGATGAGGTCTGGTGTAGGGCAATTTAGACCATTAAGACAGGTCCATAACATAGAAAAAGATTGGTATTTTGTTCATTATCTATGTAATTCTAACACAAAACAATACAGTGTCAGAATACATAAGTGTAAATGTTTTTATCTGGAGTAACACAGATGTTTTAACCTAAATAACAGTAGAGGCTATAGAATTAAAAATAAAAAAAAATTGGAAAATTTTGTAGGATACAGTGCTGATATTGACTTCGAGAAAAATCTTGTTATGATGTGCATAAATGGATACTATGAGAATAGATGACAATTACACAATGAAAGATAAATGAGACGTGATGAACACACAGGCACATGGGGACACAAAAAGAATATTATTCTCTAGGTAAATACCTAGTAATGTAATTGCTTGATTGTAGGGTAGTTCTATTTTTAACTTTTTGAGGAATCTCCATACTGTTTTTTCAGCGTGGCTGCACCAGCTTGCATTCCCACCAACAGTGTAGGAGGGTTCCCTTTCTCCATATTCTCACTAACAGCTGTTATTTCTTGTGTTGTTAATTTTAACCATTCTGACAGGTGTGAGGTGGTATCTCATCGTGGTTTTGATTTGTATTTCCCTGATGATGAATGATGTTGAGCATCTTTTCATGTATCTGTAGGCCATCTGTAAGTCTTCTTTGGAAAAATTTCTATTTATGTCTTCTAACCATTTTTTATTTGGATTATTCATTTTTTGGGTATTGAGTTTTATATGTTCTTTATATATATTGGATACTAATCCTTTACTAGATATGCCATTGACAAATATCTTCTCCCATTCTGTAGTCCACATTTTAGTTTTTTGATTGGTTCCTTTGCTGTGAAGAAGCTTTTTATTTTGATGAAGTCCCAATAGTTTATTTTTCCTTTTGTTTCCCTTGCCTCAGGAGATATATCTAGTAAGAAGTGTCTACAGCCAATGTCAGAGAGGTTGCTGCTTATGCTCTCATCTAGGATTTTAATGGTTTCCTGTCTCACATTTAGGTCTTTCATACATTTTGAATTTGTTTTTGTGTTCAGTGTAAGAAAGTGGTCCAGTTTCATTCTTTTGCATGTTGCTGTCCAGTTTTCCCATTTGTTGAAGAGACTGTCTTTTTCCCATTTGATATTCTTTCCTGCTTTGTGGAAGATCAATTGGCCATATAAGTATGAGTTTACTTCTGGGTTTTCTACTCTGTTCCATTAATCTATGTGTCTATTTTTGTGCCAGTACCATACCATTTTGATCACTACAGTTTTGTAATATAACTTGAAGTCCAGAATTGTGATGCCTCCAGCTTTACTTTTCTTTTTCAAGGTTGCTTTGGCTATTTGAAGTCTTTTGCTAGGTATTTACCCAAAGAATACAAAAATACTAATCAAAGGGTTACATGCACCCAAATGTTTATAGCAGCATTATCTACAATAGCCAAATTATGGAAATAGCTCAAATGTCCATTGACTGATGAATGGATTAAGAAGATGTGGTATATATACAATGGAATGTTACTCAGACATAAAAAGAAGAATGAAATCTTGCCATTTGCAATGACATAAATGGAAAAAGAGAGTATAATGCTAAGCAAAGTAAGTCAGTCAGGGAAAGACAAATACCATATGATTTCACTCATATGTGGAATTTAAGAAACAAAACAAATGAGCATAGGGTAAGAAAAAAGAGAGAGAGAAAGTGAGAAGAAAGCCAAGAAACAGATTCTTAACTATAGAGAACAAACTTATGATTATCAAAGGGGAAATGGTTGGGGGGAATGGGTGAAATAGATGATGGGGATTAAGGAGTGCTGGTATTGTGATGAGCACCAGGTGTTGTATGCAAGTGTTGAATCACTTAATTGTATACCTGAAACTAATATTACACTGTATGTTAACTAACTGGAAGATAATAAAAACTTAAAAAAAGGAACTAAAAAAAATAATTTAAACAAACAAACAAAAGGATATTATTCTCTGTAAAAAAAGAAAAAAAGTTATTTTGGGTTAATTCAAAAAGAAAAGATGTGAAAGTGTTGAACCACTATATTGTATACCTGAAACCTATATTACACTGTATGTTAACTAACTAAATAAAACTAACTAGATAAAAACTTAAAAAGTACTTTTTTTCTAGTAAAGTATTTCCTTACCAATGTCAAAAAAAAAAAAAAAAAAAAATCAAAGCAAGGATGCTGCATGCTCCATGATGGTGCAATGTTGTATATAGAATTCTCTGGCCTTCAGACCTCCCACAAGCACCAAGGAGTCCTTGTCCACTTGTATCCTCTTTGTGATCCCTTCCCTACCAGCATTCCAGACCCAGGCAACTTCACTAGTTTGTAGCAGGAGAAATTTCCAACTAGACTGCGGGAATAAGGAGGGGAAGTTGTTTTCTGTCACTCACTTAGATTTTCATTGTTTCCCATTACTACGTATGCTCAATATAATCTACAGATGTTCACTATAATCTTATTTTACAGGCTTACAATTTATACCTTACAACTCAGCTATATTTAAATGAAACTTCCCTTAAGTATCTGTAAGAGAACTTGGTGGTTACCAGGGGTGGCGGGTGAGGAAAAAAGGGAGATGTTGGTCACAGAGTACAAACATCCAGTTAGAAGATGAATAAGTATTGGAGACCTCATGTACAGTATAGTGATTATACTTAATAATACTGCATTATATTCTTGAAAGTTGCTTAAACTAGACCCTAAGAAGAGAAATGGTAACTATGGGTCACAGTGCAGGTGTCAGCTGACTCTTGGTCAGAATCATTTTGCAACATGTAAGTGTATCAAATCAACATTTCGTAAACCTTAAACTTACAGAATGTTATATATAAATTATATCTCAATAAAGATGGAAAAATGCACCAAATTATAAAAATAAATAAATGTACATATGTTTGAATAATAATAATGATAAACTTGTACTTGAGACCCCAATTTCTCCAAGAAAATAAAACTAATACAAATCTACTACTGCTGGTCTGTTTCTTCTGTTTCTAGACATAGTCCTTTTCCAAAAATACCCATGTCCTTAATTTTTACTTGGGTTGCATTTGGGCACTGAAGTTTTCAAACGTTTCTCTTTTGCCTCACGTCAGGTTTTTACCAGACTCTATATTGATGGTGCTTGTCTCAGCTGGCTTTTGGTTGTGTAGCAGAACCCAAAACTGATGTCTTTGGCGCTGCCACGGGCTGGAGTCATGAGGACCTCTTAATCTGTGCCCTGATCTTTTGAAATCCAAACATCTTCCTGCACACTCAAGCATGTTTCTACCTGCCTCTGTAGGCCACTGGGGTCTGTGGGGTCTTTAACACCACTTGCCAACCTGTTCTGCACCATAGCAGAACACATGGCCCATATTCAAATTCTGGCTCTGTTCACTTGCACCCACATCTTACCCCACAAGGCTCAAATGTCTAGATAATTGAATAGCTCCCCAGGGATACAGGTCACATCCTAACATGAGTCTCATCCTCTCCATATCTTATGGTTTAATGAGCTCATTGCTTTCATGGTTGGAAAATTCCTCTTCCATTCTCTATTCTCTAGACTGAGTTTTCAATTTTATGATCTAGTCCATCATGCTTTTACTAAATTTTCCAGTCCATACTTTTTGGGAGGAAAAGCAAAACTTCTGCAAATCAGAAATGTTATTATTAATCATCACATTTCTTATCCAAATTGAACTCCTTTTTTTCTAGATTGCATTCTTCTGCTATATCTCTGACCAAATAAACTTCAGATTCAAATCTATGTTAATGGTGAAAGGAATTAACAAGAATTACTTAGAATAAAAAAATACATTAAATATCATTTTAATAAAATTTGGTTTCTTACTGACTTTTTCTATTGTAATATTTATGAGTTACAGATATGTAACAGAATATGTTATTTACTTGATCAAAATTTTATAGACGTACCATGAAATCCAGAATGAAAGTTTCACTCTGCAGCCTAGCTTTGTAAACTTTCTACGGTTTGTTCTTATCCCTCCAGATTAAACCAGATATGTCTCCATTATCCTACCCTGTGACCAGTTCACCATGTGTGGGCTCTGCCTCCTTTGGGTATTATATGAACTTTTGGGGGGTCCTGGTCTTAATTTAAGCATGTCACTTCACTTGCAATCTCACTTCTACAAGTATGTTAGACATTCTGTATTTCTTTTTCTTCCAATTTCAGCTTTAGGGGTATAATCAACATATAAAATTGACATGTACATACTTGTTTTTTGCATATACTTTTTGAAAATGTGCCAACTCTGCCATGTCCAAAGAATCTTCTTGAATTCCTCTTGTTTTAATTTTATATAGAATGTAATTTATATCTTTGTATAGTACTGCAATATTGTTTACATAAGATTTGTTTTTCATGTACCTCTTTTTCCTTTATTTAATTTTGAGCTCCAGAAAAACTTAGAACTGTAATTTTAAATATTTTTATGCTGATATTATTGTTTAGTATATAATCATAATATATACCATTTTTGTGTATCTACCAGACTTTCTTTCTAAACGATTGCCATGTATTATCTCATTTTAATCTTTAAAATATCCTTATGATGTTGATGGGTCCCTGGGTGGCTCAGTCGGTTAAGCAACTGGCTCTTGGTTTCAGCTCAAGTCATGATTTCAGAATGTCATGGAATCCAGCCCCTGTAGGACTCCATGCTGCATGCAAAGTCTGCTGGAGATTCCCTCTCCCTCCCACTCTCTCCCTCCCCCTCTACCCCTCCCCCTGTTCATGTGCACATGCTATCTCTCAAATAAATAAATAAAATCTTTAAAAAAATCATAAAATAAATATTCTCTGATGTTGATAATATAATTATACCATTTAAATAAATAAGTTCCAGAACATTAAATGGTATATACAGTGGATCTAGGATCCAAACCCAGGCAGTATTATTCTAAGACATGTATATGTAAATGATTTCCTAAAATACCAATTGCTTCTGTTATTTAATTTCATAAGTCATTTTTGTATTAGTGAACTGGTGTATGTGTATACGGAAGCCTTTCTACAATATGTAGTTAGCAAATATAATTAGGTCAGGCATAGTGCTAGGAAGTCAGTGCATAATGGTGAACAATTTGGAAGATGCATTTTACAAGGGTTAAGAGTCTAGTTGGGGGCATTGGGCACTGAGACAAGCAATTACAATAGAATATGATTACAAGGAAACTCCTTATTTTTTTTTCAGAATTATGTAAGAGGAGAGAGAATATACTAACACTTCCTGGATAAAATTGACATTTATGCTAAGAACTAGATGATGGGGTAAGAGGTAGATAAGAGGTAGAGGAATCAATGTGAGATAGATTAAAAAAAAAAAAAAAGAATTTGAAGTAGAGAAAATAGCTGTGTGAGCTAAATCCCAGTCAGTAAAGACCATGAAATGCCCTGAACATTGAATAAAATTAGCTTGACTGGAACAAGGCAATTGATTAAGTAAGCTGATGCTGAGACAAGAGGAGAAAGGAATAGATTTGAATGTAGAAGTAGTGGAGAATGAGATAAATTTAAAATGTGATAGTGGCAGACATTATTATATTTTGTATAATTTTGTATTTTTTTAATTATGGTAAATACACTTAACATAAAATCTGGTTGTGGAAGCTGATGATGAGAAAGGAATGACAGATGATCTCAGTCTGGAGAAGTAACTAGATGTTTGGAAGGAAAATAAATGATGGATGTTTATTCTAGAAAGTTAAAACAGTACCACAAAGTTATATATTACGAATGGATACTAGAATTCAGAAATTATGGTGAGAAATTCGCCATAGAATATTGGGGAAGAAAGGAAAGAAATTGAGGTTGGGTTTCAGTCAGAGTCAAATTTTCAATGGGCACAATATGTCCCATCGTCAGGAAGATGATTTTTTTTGTCTCTAAAAAGCAATGTAATGGCATCTTTTAGAATTTCATCTTTTAGAATTATAATTACATATAATATGCAATATAAAATATATTATAAATACCATGTATATTTCTTGTTTGTGAGATTAATTTTCTATCTTTATTTCTCAGAATCTGGTCAAATATACCTGGTTTTAGATAAGCTCACTATATCTCAATTTTTCCATTTGTGTGTGTATGCGTGAGTGTGTGCGTGTCTGTGTTTCTGTCTTTCTTACTTTCTTTCACTTTGTCTTTCATAACCAAGATGACTGAAAGAAATGGTGAATAAACATAGAACATCATTAATAACACCTTCATTGACTGAACATTTCAGGTTTTCATTGTAGATAACGGACAGTGTGGTGTAAAATATCATGCATGTGTGTTTATCATAGAGGCTAGGTCTCATTCATCACACTATTTTCACAAGGAATCATCCTTTGAAAAAATTCAGGCTAAGTATTTGCAGTGATTCCTCATCTTAAAAACAAAACAAAACACACATAAAGCAAAGCAAAAACAGAACCTAAATCTCAAAAGGCACAGGATTTTCTCTAAGAAGGAAATACAAGATCATGTGTAGAATCTAAGTTCTGATTCTCCTGTTACCTCTTTCCACCATTACTATTATTTTGTTGTTCACTATGACATAATGTGGGTTATACTTTAATGTTAGTTTCAAGTACAACTTTTTGCATATTTATTAAGTAAAAGAAAATAAGCATTCTTTTCTCATATTTTCATACACACACACACACACACACACACACACACACACACACCAGACAGAAGAGAGATCTATTTTGCTTGTTATTTCTGCTTATATGTTTGGATACAAAAGAATTAGCCATGAAAATAACATATAAAGTTATTAATACCATTAAATAAGCTATAATATGAAAAGACTCTTACTTCCCTTCAACTCTGCATTAACTAAAGCAAATACATTATTCTGAAAATATTACCAGTAAGTTTATATTGCATAACAGTGTCCATGAGAGAGGTTTTCTCATCAGCAAACCAAAATATACTCTCAAGTACTTTCTTTCATTTTCCCGTATAGTTTGATTGTAAATAGTTCCACTGATGGTTTCATGACTTCTTTTCTACTGTTATTCTTCCCCCTCCTCCCCCACAAAGTGCCAGCCCTGTCTGTTCTTCCTTCCATTCTAGTCACAGAGTAGCTTCATCAGATGTTTCACCAGGTCTATTTCTTACAGCCCATGATTCCATTCCTCTTTATTTTTTTGACACAAACAACTTGATTGTTAATTCCATTATATAACACTCTTCAATTAAATATATTTCTATTGTAGAGTGTTATTTATCAAATTATATTCATTTTATTCTTACGTATTCTAATAAATTTTTCTAATCTGCAATTATATTACTAAAGAATATAGTGCATATTGAGCAGATGTCTTAATTCATGTATTTTTTTCCTTTCTGGAAACCTTTTCTAAAGCTTATATTTTGTTGCTGTTTGTTGTTATTCCTCTAAATGGTAAGTCACTCTAAGCAACACAGTAGAATGTCTCACTCAGGTAGTAAGTGACTCAAATAATTTGCTTGGGTAACTATAACATCTTAAAGTGCATGATGTCTTACCCACAGCCCTCACCAAAATTAAAAATTAAAATTTTATTTTTAATTTTTTGTTACCTCAAAAGACAGATTTTACTCATCTGATTATGATGTGATAAGATGTTACACTAAAGAAAATATTGCAAGTAAAATCAAATAAAGTAAATGAAAATCTTTAGTATATCATTTACCAGCCATATAGTTTTGAAAATACATTTACCATCTCTAAGTGTCTGTACCTTCATGACTGAAATAGGAAAAGAACGTATGATACTCATAAAATCCCCAGATGTGTACAATGATACCTGAAAGAAGAGCATTTTAGTTTGCATAAACAAATTCAAAATCATTCTGGATGCATTAATAGAGCTCAGTATTTTTTTTCTTTTTCAAGTTTTTATTTAAATTCCGGTTAATTAACATACAGTGTAATATTAGTTCCAGGTATACAATGTAGTGATTCATCACTGACATATAACACCCAGTGCTCATCACAAGTGCCTTCCTTAATACCCATCACCCGTTTAACCCATCCCCCACTCACCTCCCTCCACCAAACCTCAGTTAAGAGTCTCTTTTATGGTTTGCATTTCTTCCCCCCACCCCATGTTTATCCGTTTTGTTTCTTAGATTCCACATATGACTGAAATCATGTTGTCTTTCTCTGTCTAACTTAGTTCACTTAGGATAATACTCAACAGAGTATTAAGCAATATTAAGCAGAAAAATTATGTTGAACTCCAGGAACTTTATTTCTAGTGTTCACATTGGAAGACTCTAGTGTTTACATTCAAAATCTCAAGACACCCTTTAAACACAATTGATTTATATTTTGCTTGATGAATATGCACCTTGAGTTCTAGAACTGAATTTTTTAATATCTAGGCCAGTGATACAGTCTGAGTAATTTAGAATGGCCTAAGAAGCTGGTTAAAATTGTACGTGCTAGACTCATTGTCAGGGATTACATGTTAGTAGGACTGGAGTGGGACAGAGACATCTCAATCTGTAACAGGTTCCCCCGAACAATCGTGAAGCACAGTTTGAAAACTAGCACTCAATGTGGATTACCTCATATTCCTTCCGAGCTTCCATTCCTAATCCTCATATAAAAGAGATAGTATGATTCACTGATTTTTTTTAAATTTCTTAAATATCTACAAAACTGATATAAAAAAGCTGTGACAATATCAGAAATTTAAAAATAAAAAGAACTATCTTTTCTTCTTTTATATTTACAACATTTTTAACTCTAGTATAGACCTTTCAAACTAAAAAGAAAAAACATTAAAAGTATTTCAGTTAACTAAAAAATTTATTTGTATTGGTTGTTTATTCAAATATGAGCTATTTGTGGAAGCTCTATGTGTTCTTGGAATCAGAAAATATTTTAAAGTTGTTTTCTTAATACTTAACATATTACAACACAATGAGTAGAGTTGGGAAGTATTCATCAGGCAGCCATCATTGGAGATTATTAACATGGACAGATGGGTTTTTCATTCCCTGCAGTAGTGAATTGCACATTTATAAGAGCGGTAACATTACAGCACCTTTAGTAATTGGAGGTCTATCCAGCTATAGGAGGACCATTTATTTTCAGCCATATGTAATACCAAAGTAAGTGTGAAAAAAACTTTCTTTTTTTTTTTAAGATTTTATTTATTTATTACAGAGAGAGAGAGAGAGAGAGAGAGAAAGCACAAGCAGTGGGAGTGGCAGGCAGAGGGAGAAGCAGACTCCTCGCTGATCAAGGAGCCTGACGCGGGACTCAATCCCAGGACTCTGGGATCATGACCTGAGCCGAAGGCAGACGCTTGACCGACTGAGCCACGCAGGCATCCCGAAAAAAACTTTCTGAAAACTGAAAATATTTGACAAGCAATCAATAAGATGCAATATGGGAAAAAATCGCATGCAACACAGAAGAAATAATATGGTATGATGCCAAGAATGATTTCATTTTGATGCATTTATTGTTAATGTGTATGAAATTGTTAAATTTTCTATTTTAAATTTGTATTAGGAATTAGAGAATAAAATCTAATTCATTAGATATCCAGAGGATCAAGGTACAACTATATATGTATCATATTTGCACCTATCTTATTCTAGATTGTTCTGGATTAAGTGCAAAAATACTGACAATAACATTCTTCTGTAAGCATGGACTTTGAATAAAATGTTTCTTGTGCATCAAAACAGATTTCAGGTACTAGATTTGGTATAAGAACAAAAGTATGGTCTGAGAATAAGTTTGTTTTTATAGCTTGAAAATATATGTCTCTATTTAACTTTTGGGACATATGGAATACTGTTATAATATCTTTTATTTTCTTTTACACTAATTTCAACATTTGTGTTATTCTGGGTCAATTTTAATTTGACTTGTTTCCTCCACATCATGAATTACATTTTCCTATTTCTTTGCATATTTAGCAATTTTTATTGCATGCTAGATATCATGAAACTTACATTGTTGGGAATTTTTAAATTCCTGTATTTTTTTATTTTTTTAAAATATTTTAGTATGCAGTTAAATTACAAAAACTAATGTTTTGGGGTCTTGCTTTTAATATTTGCTTGGCAAGACTAGAACCTCATTTTGCTGAGTGCTAATTATTCCCCACCACTTAGGCATGAACCCTCTGAGTACTCTACTCATTATCCCCTTAATCATGTTTTTTCAAGTCAGACTGGTAGCAGTAGGCCATTCCTCAGCAGCCTATTATTTGTCATCTTAGTACATGGAGTTACATATGGTGTAGATATGCAGTTATGAAATGTAAAGCTTTATCGAGAAGAATACAGAGTACTATTTAGAGCAGAATCATTGTTAGACAAATGCTTTTAACAGCATGACTAAATTTATAATACTCCACCCATGCCTGCTAAATAACGAAACTCAGCCAAGGTTTCCAGATATCTCCCCTCCTTCATTAGATGTCTGCTTGGGATGTTTGGAAAACTTGAAATTTCTTTGCTGGGGAAAAAATAAATCTTTAAATGAGAACTGCAAGTATGCTGTGATTCTGGCTCTCTCCAGTTTTTTCTTCTTTTCTCTCCCTAAATTACATTTCTCTGAGATGCTTTGAATTTTAAAAACCTCTGATATTAGCTTTTCAACCATTTTATTTTATTCTTTTAAAGATTTTATGTATTTATTTGAGAGAGAGTGAGTGAGAGAGAGAGCACAAGGCAGGGGAGGGGCAGAGGGAGAAAGAGGAGCAAAGAAAGAGGGAGGAGTAGACCCCACCCCCGGCTGAGCAGGGTACCCAATGTGGGACACAATCCCAGGATCCTGGGATCATGACCTGAGCTGAAGGCAGACGCTTAACCCACTGAGCCACCCAGGCACCCTGCTTTTCAACTATTTTAAAGCAGAGATTTCAAGTGGCAAAGTTTGTCTATTATGCCTTTTACTTTTTAGTATATTGAAGTGCATATTTCTTTAAATTTCTTTTTAACTACAAATATCCATCTTACCCAACAAAATTAAAATTCCCATCTTTCTAGAAGTAATAAGTTATGGAAATAATTTTTGATCACTAAGGAACATTATGATGCAAACTTAAGCAGATAACTTTATAGCGTATGAACTATACTTTTTGTCAAGCACTCTATATAATTAAATGAACATCTTTCTTGATTTCTTATATGTTATTGTTAGTTGTAAACAGCTTTCTCATTATGTTTTTCTTTTTAAATTCTACTTTTCTTGCTATTGTTTAAGTAGCATTATAAAAAATTACAGCATGATTTTTATTGTTTCAAAAACTCCGCACATTGTTTAAAAACAAAAGTCTTTCTAAAAGTTTCAGGCTCTAAAATAAAATTTTGTTTTATGATAAATAAATGATAAAATCATTTCTTATATAGAATAGGTCTAAGGTGAGGTGTCCCCAGCAAACTATCAACTGAAATTTGCTTTTCATACTAATGTGGATTTTAAAGATAATTATACAAAATATTCTATAATTTGAATTTAACTAGAAATGCTAATCTTTAGGGGATAAAAAGATCTTGTGTTAAGTGTTTTAGTTTCAAAGGACACCAGATGCAAATAAAATGTCATATGTGCAAACACTTCTTCCCAATGAGTAACACCATCACTCAAATTTACCACTTTCTAGCGCTTAGGTTAAGGAAATTCTGTTGGGTAAGACACTGTTATTATGCTTCAAGGAAATGTCTCAACAACCAATTTGAAATGAGAATAATCTGAGAAAGAAATAAAACAACTTTGTAATGACTTTCTTACACTGTGGCACAAACTGTCTAGCTATTCACTGAAGCCATGTCCCTTTCCTTAGGCAAACTAGCAATACCTTCCTCGATGTTAAGTATCAGCATATGAGGGACTTTTAGCCAATGAAATGTAGGTGGAAGTGATGTGCTCTACTTTGGTGTTCTTTATAAAAATCTCTTGTGTAAATCTTTATCTTTTCTCTATTTCCAGGTAGATATAGATACCCAGGCTGTAATGAAAACCACAGGTTGAATATATCAGCATTTCCACACACCTGTGTTCCTGCTGGCTGGATCTTTACTGAAGCAAAAAATAAACCTACATTGTACTAAATATGGGAAAGGTAGGATTATACATAGTGAATGTTTCAGGGAGTTCTCTTCAGATTGCCTGGAAAATATAAAAATAGGAACTGAGACTTCCATCCCATTAAGATTAGCTAGCTGCCCTGAACTCTGTTTTCCATAGAACCAAGGGGGAGGGGTTACACAAAATTCCAGCTTCTTCTCAGAAACTGGTTCCTACCATCTCTGTAAACAGTTGGATTCAAGAAAACAACCTGTTCTTTACTGGCAGGGCTAATATTAAGTTCACCCCCTATAAATGGGAGAGCCGAGGATGAGATCCTTTACAAGGAACAAAGCCTGACAGTGCATTCATCTGAGTCCTGGCCCAAGTATGCCTTCTTGCAGGATGATACATCCATGCCCTGATCCTTCTGCCCATAAGTATCAGCCTGTAAGAAATGATGCTATGGTTTAGACAAAGTCGTTTCTTGACATTGTGCCCCTGTGGTTTCAGTCTTTATAAGAGCATTGCCTTTAACAATACATTGTGATAAGAAGAAATAATTTTTTCTCTCCCTTAGTCATTCAGCAGAGTGGTTTGGAGTGTACATAATTATTGTTATGCTAATTATGCTTTTCTTTTTGTTACCTATTTCTTATATTTGTAAGTATTTTGCATGCAAGCATTGCATTTCCATGTTTTTGACTTTTTATTGATTTTAGAAAGAGAAAATTGTTTTATTTGAATGTATCAAATATTCTGAAGATAAACAAATGTATCAAATGCTCCAAGTTGTATACAAATTTATTGCTATATTCATACAACATTTAACATTCATTAGCTCCAAAACATTAATAAGCAATAAGGTAGGTAATGCAAATATGAAAATGGGAAATAAGGGGTATATAAAGGGCAAAAGTAGGTCTCAAACTAAATAAGGAAACACATCGAATAAATTTTGTGGATTAAAATCATTTTACACTCTTAAAAATAACCACAGAACTAAAATAATTCATTCTTTTCAATTCTCTTATAATATTTTAAAAGAGGTATATACCTAGTTTCAATCCACTTACACAATTTAAAGGATTGTGTTTTTTGTTGTTTTTTTTTTCTGGATCATGGGGTTCCAGGCAGTAGCTTAGTGTGGGTGGAAAAGCTAAACATTTTCTCATTTTCCCAAATTAGTTTGGCCTATTTCTCAAACTAGAATTTCTATTTCTTATTAAAAATGATGCAGATATTTCAATAATGCCTCAAAGCTTAGGATGCAGGGCTGGAAGATCCATCAAGCTTAGTTCACGTTATACCCCCTCCCAAACTCTGAGCACAGCTTCCACCCTGCTCCCAGTCTGCTCTTTCCCTGTGTCACACTGTATCTAATTTTCAAAACTGTTTCTTTCATGAAATCCAAAGGAAATTCTTCCTTTTCTCAAAATCATAGTAATTTAGTCTCTATAAGTATGTATGTGCGCACGTGTGTGTGTGTACGTGTGTGCATGCGTGCATTTCTCTTCTCTATACGAACAAAGGGAAGAATGAATACTGAATATGAAGGATCACAGCAAATCTGAGGGTTTGAGAATCAGAGGAAAAACTTAAGGTTATTTCTGTACTTTGTGTTCAATGAGGACATGAGTAAAGGTTAAAATAAGTCCTTCATGATACTTAAAAGAGTTTTCCTGTGGGAAATGCACACTTATTTTTTAAATATCTCATTTAAATGCTAGTTCTTTAATTTTAAGCACAAGGAAAAAGTAAATAATATTTATTTATGGGAGGAAAAAGTTTAACTGAGCGAGAAAATAAGATAGATATTTATAAATTTCTTATTATCTCGGAAAACACAGTATTAAAAATTTTATGGTCAAAGCACACATTTAACAAAAGCCACTGCAAATTTTTCTTCTTTGCTCTTATTATCTTATGCAACCTCAAAATGAATAACTCAGAAAAAAACTATTTTGTGTGCTTGCTCTTCATTATAGATGATCCTTTCTTCCATGCCTTCCCAGCGTTGAGAAATATCTTAAAAATAATTCATTTTAAAAGAAATCAATGTTTCCAGATTGGCCATTTTTTTAAGTGGAAAAAATTTCACACACTCATCAAAGGAAGAAATCACCAAGGAGCAAATATTCGACCATTCATCACTTTAAAAATTTTAAGCCCAAAGTATTAGTCTTAGCATTTCCATATAACACTATTGATTACTTATAGCAAAGTCCAGCTTACTTTTGGAATACTCTAAAGACTGAAAAAATCTTGTCAGAACAATTTTTATTTTCATTGAGTAGCTGTCACTATGTAGTTCAGCAATCACTTTAGCATATGAAGGATAAACTTTTAAGCTAAAAATGTGTATTAGTTTTCCATTGCTGCCATAACAAATTACCACAAACTCAGGAGTTTAAAACCATACAAACACATTGTCTCACAATCCCATAGAGTTAGAATTCTATCAAGATGTAGCTGGTCCCTCTACTAGGGGCCTCAGAAGGCCAAAGTCAAGGTCCATGGCCAGAGCTCTTATCTGGAGGTCCTGGGATACTTTGCCTCTGGCTCCTGCAGATTGTAGACAGACTTCATTTATTCCTCGGGGCTGTAGTGCTGAGCTCCCCATTTCCTTGCTGATTGCCGGCAGGAGCTGCCAGCCTCTTTCAGCTATTTTTGGCCACCTGCTTTCCTTGTCACTTTGTCCCTTCTTCAAAGCAGCTACAGTGCTAGTATAACCTCTGATCTCTCATTTCCCCTCTGCTACATTTCTTCTGCCTCCAACTGCTTTCAAGAGCTCATGTGGTAAGAGTGTACCATATTTGATAACTCGACAATCTCTCCATTTTAAAGCCGATAACCCTAAATACAAATGTCTTTGCCTTTTAGTATTACATATTCATGCATGGCAGGGATTGCATGGAGATCTCTGAGGGATCATCCTACTTACTACAGAATGTTAAAACTGATTTTTAGTAATTGTTTTTATAATCTAAGTGAACAGTCTTTCGTAAATACATTGTTTCATAGTTTTATAAGAAAAAGCTTCATGTAGAGTGTTTTAAGTTTCCCAATACAGGTTTAAAAATAACATAATATACCATACTAATTATATTTTAAGAGCTCTATAGGGCCATATATATATATATATATACACAATATATACATACACATACATATGTAAATGTATTATTTTTCTAGTTGCTAAAGATTTATATTTATTTAATACTTTTTTTCTTTTTATAGATAATATTTTTGACTGGATGGAGTACATGATCACTTATGAAGAGTAAATCCTCTGTCGGACATTTGTTTATGGGTTGCTTTTCCTGGTCAATGTTGCCTTAGCTTGAATTCTTCTCACTCTTTCTCCTGTCCTAGGGAAATATCACATGAGTCAGTCCAACCTCTTATCTGCATCTCATGATAAGGAAAATATATACTTAAAACTTTTTTTTGTTTTGTTTTGTTTTTTTGTTGTTGTTGTTCTAATTTTCTAGAAGAAAACATTGTCATCCATAATCCCTCTTTGATTTCAGTTTGCAACAGTAAGAGGAGAATTCTATCAACTCTCCGAAGATTAAGTGAAAACTAACAAAATGTGATTGGAATTTATGGACAGCAATGCCTATGTTAGAAATAAAATAAACTCCTAGCTTAAAAAATCTAAAGAATTCTAATATTTAAAATAGTATAAAGGAAAGCTCAAATAAATATGATTATTTTTATCAAGAGTATGTAGTGTTATAGATGTAAATGCTTTAAAGTGGAGAAAATCATCAACAATTTTAAACACTACCAAAATATACTATATATTCTCTCTCTATAAATGTTATATATGTAATGTAATATAAAGTGTAACATATATGACATATATATTTAAAACTTTTGATAGCAACACTCTTAAATGTTTTAACAGCAACGTTAAAAATCTCATGACTCCATTTTATCTCTACCCCTGATGCTCCATTAAGACAGTAATTTTTACATTTTTGACCAAGATCCTGTTAGAAGCACATCTTTCATCACAACCTGATACAAGCAAAAGTAAACACTCTCACAAGTACTCACATCATGTACATATGTAACTGAAACACATATTTCCAAAAGTAATGCCTTTCCTACTTTTAACATGTAATGGATACTCATTTTCTGTTTTTGTTTTATTTTATTTTACTCTATTTTATTTTACTAAAAATTCTCAAACTGATTAAACTGATTTCATGACTTACTAATAAATAGGTAACTACCTGTAGTTAAAAAAAAAAAAAAATCATCATCTTTCAGAGACTCCAGGCTAAGATATTTTCTATTTACTGCTCTCTACTGAAGTGACAATTTGTCGGTAGTTCTCACAAAATGGAATAAGGAAATAGAACTGACCTTTCAAAATTTGGGACCTGGCCTCTCTTCTGTTCTGAGCTAATCTGCCAAGAATCACTACTCTTTCCTAATGTAGCAACATAAGCAGAGTTCCTCACTCTCTTTATGCTAATCAGACACGAAAGGTTCTTGGTTCCCTTAAGACCTTCCTCTCAAAGGCTCTTCATTCCGGCTGCATTTGCACTGCCATCATCCCCAAGTGTGCCCATAACCCATTTCAGATTAACCCAGTGTCCCTCAGAGCCACTTGCCTGAAATTCAATTCCAGGGACCCAACTTACCTATTAGCCAGAAACCTCAACTCTTTAACTTAATAAAGAAATGAATTTACTGGGAACAAAGTAAATGACTCAGATTCAAGAGGAAAATTTAACAATCTGGTGTAGAAAGTGAGAAAGAACCAAAGGAAACTGCACTGCAGTCAATGCCACGCTGAAGATCCTGGCACAGGTGCTACTGTTCTTATTGCTGATGCCACCGGCCCTAGGTGGGGCCACAGCTTCTGGAACCCTCAAGGAACCCTCCTCCTCCCCGGACCGGCTTCCTTGAATCCCGCTGGCGTCCGAGTCGTCCCAGGTACAAATGGGTTCAGATCCTGTGCAATAACAGACTGCTTGATGTTTATTTTATTTGAAACAATTGATATCTTCTTAATGCACACTTTTTTCTTGCATAATTCTTCTGAAGTATAATCCTTTGCCTATTCTTTATTACAATCCTCTCTCCGTGCTTCTCTCTTGTTTAGGATGGATTGTTTCCACGTTAGTCACAACTTCTCTTCAAAATGAAAACAAGGCGAACTAAACTGAGAAGTGTGGAAATGGGGTAGAGGAGTGAGCTGGGGGGCAGGATGCTTGCAAATTTTTCAACAACTCTGCTATAAACTCAACCTCGTTGTGTTCAGGATTCCACGATGACATCCCAGATTTCATATGCTTGTGTGATTTGACAAATTAGCATGTAAATATTTCCCTTCTAAATGCGATTATCAATGATAAAATCCAAATACCTCTTATTGTCTCTCTTTTCATCTTGTGACAACCAGCGCGCAGCCTGCTTGTCATTCCGGCATCATTCTGACCTTTTCTCCATTTTCCCTCTCCCTTGAAAATGTGGGAATAACATTTGCCAGAATATCCTGCAGCTGGTTTCCAGTTAAGTTGCTCTAAAAGAGAGTTACTCACACAAGCTTTGAAAGGCAGGAAGGAGAAGGCCATCCACCCCCCACATCCACCCCACCCCCCCCGCAGGGGCAGACAGACGTGCAGGCTGAGAGGACAGCAGATGTGAGGTTTGCGGTGGCTTCTGGCATTCACTGCTGAATCACCTGCTGAGGTGCTGCACCTGGCCGAGATCATTAGCAACATTTTTCTGTGATCGATGCATGTAAGAAATAAAACATCATTAACAATTTCATCCTCATATATGATCAGTAATCTGAATAATAAAACTGTTAAACATCCGTTATTCAAAGTCACAATAGCTAGTTTTCTTCTCCTTCACATGTTCAGCATAGTTTACATAGATGATGATAGATGATAAAATAAGTTAACTTTGTCAGTATATATTCTTAATCTAAACATTAAACATTACCCCATGTGTAATACAAAATAAATAAAATATTTTTTAAAGGATGTATAGGGGAGCCTGGGTAGCTCAGTCAGCTTAGCATCTGACTTTGGTTCAGGTCATGATTTTGGGGTGGTGGGATCAAGCCCTGCATTGGGCTCCATGCAGCAGGGAGTCTGCTTCTCCCCCTCCCCCTGCCCTTCCCCCCACCCCGTGCTCGCTCTCTCTCATATAAATAGATAAATCTATTTAAAAATAAAGAATGTATAGAGTTCTGACACATTATTATTCACTTGAAAATTTCAATTTGACAATCTTTAAATTGATGAAATACAGAATTTTAGATTTCCAGTGTTAGTTGAAACTCAAATAATGTTAATATGAACAAAGGTTGCCAGCAATTTAAAATCAATATAGAAGGAACAAATAAACCAGAAACAGTCTTATAAATGCAGAGAACAAAGTGGTGATTGCCAGAGGGGAGGGGGAATTGGGAGGGAAGGGAAAAATAGGTGATGGGGATTAAGAGGTACAAAATTCCAGTTATAAAATAAATAATTCACAGGGATGAAAAGTATAGCAGAGAGAATGTAGTCAATAATATTGTAACAATTTTGTATGATGATTACACTTATTATGGTGAGCATAGTGAAATATATAAAATTATCAAATCATTAGGCTGTACACCTGAATCTAATACAACATTGTGTATCAATTTACTTCAATAATAATAATAATAATCCTATCTAGAATAAGAAATAGAAAGCTTGATCCATAAATTTAGAAGTTGTTTCTCCATGATAGGAGACATTCCAGCAATTAAGCCAATTCAATAAAAATCAGAAAAAATAAATTTTGGTTTACTGAGAAAAATAAAAAATTAAGTAAAATTTAATTTAAATGAAATCAGTGCAGAACAATAACATCCCCAAATCTATTATTTGAGACTATATTTTTCAATGTGTTTCAGTTAACATTTGTGAAAATATATTTGTGACTTAGCTTATAAATTCTGAGGAAACATAATTTACCTCAAGTCTATGAATATTTAGTGAAAACCTAGAAGATATATATAAACTGTCAGTGAAATTGATGTTAAATTTAGATGAGACAATTTCTTTCTAAGTAAAAATTATATCATAGTCATATTACTTGCTAGAATAGACTTTAATTCAAAATCTTGGTAATAGGTGATCTCTTTAAAAAAAAAATCCTCAAACTTTGCTGGTATTTCATGCTGTTACCATGTTAAAAGAAAGAGAAACAAACTTTTTGTCTTCTTTTTCTATATGGTTATGTGAAAAACATTATAATATGATCACTAAAGCCTTTGAATATTTTTGATCGTGGAACAACCAGTGAATAATGTCTTATATTTGATAAACTCAATTTTCCAATGATGAACAAAAAGAATGTAAAACTAATTACAAAAATATAAATTCAGATTAATTGCACATGCCCTTAAAATTCCTTTCTTATAGAAATATATACAGCAGTTGATTACCTCTGCCTTATGTCATTATGTGTTTGCTAATACAATTCCATTCTCCTGTAAACTTCTGAAGTCATTGAGACAGTCCTTGGGTTATGAAAGTGACCTGAAATCCAATACCACGCCATGAGTTATATTTTCAAACTTAGAGTTGCATTTTCCCTTAGAAACACTGAAAATATTAAGTTTTGAGGTAAATCCAAAGGAATATCTTTTAGGCTTTGATAAACATAATGCTTAGTAATTTTAAGAACACTTTAACTTGAATTTGCCTTCATTTCTAAATAATATTGATAATTTTTAATTTCGACTTTTCATGAACACTCATGTATTAAAACCAAACATACTTCACGTGAAAATGCAGTATATTATTAGTAACACCTCTTATCTTTTTTTTTTTTTAGAGATTTTATTTATTTATTAGAGAGCGAGCGAGAGAGAAACAGCATGAGAGAGGAAAGAGTCAGAGGGAGAAGCAGGCTCCCCGCTGAGCTGGGAGCCCGATGTGGGACTCGATCCCAGGACTCTGGGATCATGACCTGAGCCGAAGGCAGTCGCTTAACCAACTGAGCCACCCAGGCGCCCATAACACCGCTTATCTTAAAAGCCCTTCCCAATGGCATTATGGGCTCATATCTTTGTGTTTCTAGTGTGTGCTAATTTCTCAAATAAAGGAAGGAATGAAAAAAAAAAAAATCCCTCAATTACGGCATCCATTTCGTCAGGTTTGTGTTTACACACGGACTGCAAGTCCGTGCAAATAGCTTCCAAATTTATCCTTTAGATTTTGCCTTGTATATGAAGATGTTTATTCCATATATGAAATTTAATTCTCATTATGTACAAAGTTCCTTTGATTTCTTCAGTAATTTTCTACCTGCCTGCCGCCCAATACCACACAACACTGCAAATGCTTTTTCCCAAAGCAGTTTTGATCAGATTCTCCATAACCTCACATCACTGATTGAATGATGCATTCTTTTTTGTTTTGTTTTGTTTTTATTCAAGGCTTTTCATGACAATGAGACAACATGTCTTTTCAGCCTTTTCCTCCTTTCTCCTATTATGCCTTATTGTCCAGTCAAAAAGGGCTAATCCAACTGTCCCAAACCATACATTGGGCTTTGTTTTGCCTCCATGCATTTAACTCATACCTCTTCTGGGATTTGACAATCCATCCATCCCAAGGAATCAAAATCTGTCCTGACAATTTTTCAATATTGACCTCAAATATTACTTACTTCTCATAGTTTTCCCTAAATTATTCTCTTTCTCCTTGATATATATCAGACATGTGCCAATCTTTCCTATGCCATTTCATTCACTTTAACTTTTTTATGGTACTCTCATCTTAGTTTGTATTATAGATATTAATATTATATTGAGAGCTTTTATGGTTTACAAAAGATAGCAGAATACCTTGTAAAAAGTAGTATTTAAATGTTTTAAAATTTAATGTACTTAAGAGAATTATATTTTTAGGTGTGAATCATAGTAATTATTCTTGTTTTAAATCTAGTCACGAAAAAGAGAATAAATATATCTCCAGGGACAGCGAATGGATGAGAAATAATTTGTTTCCACAGCACAGACACAATTGTCTCACATTTATGGGACAACTGTAACTTGAAGACTTGCAGAGAATACCTGCAGAACAAAACAGAGATAGATATTAAACCAAAATCATAATTATAAACTTTTCCACTCCTAGCTTGCTCTTATTTTTATTTTGTTTTCTTTTTAAATGAATATAAGTAAGATACTTCAAATTACTTAGATGCAAAAACTATAACAATCCATCATAGCTTTCTCTCCTTGTTCTTTACATGCTGTTCCTTGCATGGATATCTGCTTCCATTTATGTTACTTCTGTAATGAATTGTGGAATATTCATTTTGGAGATTCCGCTTAAATGCACACTATGCCTTTGGGTGAGTACAAAACTAGGACCCCTCTGTGAAAGGATTAAAAAGAGGCTGCTCTGGAATGGAAAAATTAGAAAAGACATCTTTTCTTTTGACAAATGCTATCTGACAGCAGGGTTCATTGATTAGTACATAGATCAGCTGAATTTCAGCCCTTACTTGCCCTCATCCAGCTACCTTGTGCAGGCCACAACCTGGACAACTGTGTATAGCATTCCTGCTTAACATGGGCCTTCCTTCCCATTCCTATTGTTATTCTTCAAGCTGCCTGTTACAATATAGTTGTCATTACCATTGGAGTAGTTTTTTTTCCCCCAACATAGAGTTGTCACTGTGTTTTCCTTTTTTCATTGCCAGACTTTGTGGAATGGCTCTCTGATATCTTCAATGGGTCTAAATTAGTTTTGCTTCATCATTCTTTTTGTTTTATTCTGTTGGCTTCCCTTTTTCCTGCATTTTACTGCATAGCATTTCTTTACTCTATCCTTTCTTTATTTTAGTACATGTTCTATTCTCAAAACTATTTTTTAGTTTTCAAACATTGGCATGGAAATATTTTTAAGAGCCAGTCTATCCATTGCATTTCTACTTGTTATTAGCAGTCCTGAGACAGTGTAGGGGCCTGTAGCTTGTTTGTGTGACTTTCAAATTCTCTCCATTGAGAGCTTAGTGGACCATGTATGATAGATTTCTTACTGATTTTCAAGCTGAGAGGACTTGTTTTTCTTTCTCTAAATTAATTCCCTAGATCTCTGTTGTCCAATACAGTAGCTACTAAAAGCATGCAATATTTAAATTAACTTAAATGCATTAAATTAAATTAAAACACTAGTTCTTTAGTCACATTGGCCTTAATCCAAGTGCCCAGGACAGTACACATATAGTACATTTCCGTCTTTGCAAAAAGTTCTGTTGGACAGCTCTGCCATGTACAAATTTAAAAATGGCTACATATGTTTTCAACTACATTTCTTAAGGCTTTTATCATACAATGTTGTCTCTAAGGCTGTCCATTTCAGCGCCGAGTCCTATATGATTCATGAGTTGTCTGACGAACCAGTCCTTAAATAATGACTTGCTGTTTTCTGTAGAAGTGAGGTCACCACTTCCCAGGAGAAAGAGAATATCGATTCCTCTGATCTGATATTAATACAACTTCATATAAGAGCAAATGACCTCCTTATAATTTAGCAATTATAAAAGCTCTGAGTTAATTTGTGTCTAGAGAAGAGAGGAATACAACAGTATGGATACAGATGGTTTTAGAAAGTTTGTTTGCATCTGGTCAAAGAAAATTGTTATTTTCTTACTTCTGTGTAAATATACTAGAGTAGCTCAGGGACGCCTGAGTGGCTCAGTCGGTTAAGCATCTGCCTTCTGCTCGGGTCATGATCCCCGGGTCCTGGGATCGAGCCGCACATCGAGCCCTGCACCTCCCTCCCCGCTCATGCTCTCTCTTGCTATCTCTGTCTCTCTCTCAAATAAATAAATAAAATCTTTTAAAATATTATAAAAAATACATATATACTAGAGTAGCTCAAATGAATATTTCAGATTATACCATATATTAGCACAATGGAGGCAGCCTATGACAAATTATTTTGATTATATGTTAATTAAGATTTGATAAATTTAGAGCTAACCTAGGTATAGCTACTAATTATTTACAGGGGAGTTTGATATATGTCATTTTATTCCCAGCAAAATATGTAATTGCAATTTTGTCTTTGTATGCATATGGAAACAGGTTTTGATAGTTTAAGTAATTGCATAAAGATTATATATGCAATATGAAGACTATCAAACACAGCACTCTCTGCAAATCCAAATTGCTTTCTACTACTTTATTTATATTATCCATTTCTTTTAATAGTTTTTATCACTTTATTGACTTAAATCATTCTTGGATATAAGAAAACTACATATGTTAAATAATTTCTTGTACTCTACAATATTTGCAAAATGAAGAGAAAAATCTTTGTTCAATACTTCATTATCATTAAAGCTAAGAGATTCATATAACATTTTATCATAGAACTTTACATAGATTTATGTGTAAATCATTCATTCATTGAACAAGCAACTAGACAATTATTGTCTTCCATTACTAATCTAGACTTTGGACATAAAAAGGTGAAGGTGTACTCCCATTGAACCCCAATAAGGTCTTCCTCAATGGAGAAAGAGCATTTACCTAGACCGAGCCAATCGATGGAATAACACAATTAATACCACGCTATGGACAGAAGAAGTTTATGCTGAGTGGGAAGTAGTTTAATAATCATGTAGAAAGATTTTTGTGAAGCATCAACAAGGAATTTCAGGCTTAAACACTGCATTTTAGGGAAGTAGTGCTTCATATACTAGAGGTAAGTCAAGAAATCTTTGGCATGTTCATAACTACAACTATTTATAACAAAGTGAAGGTACCAATTAAATTATATAAAGCTAGTAGCTTAAAAATAAAGCATTTTGATAGAGGGTAATAGAAAATGACACTAGAGAGGCATGTTAGATCATGAAATGTCCTACATGGAAGCTAAGGAAAACTTTCTGTCAGCACAAAACCATTGGAGAATTTCATATAAAGAGGTGATTTGATAACATTGGTGTTTTAGCTATGTTATTCTAGGGCCGTGTTTAGGAAGGTTTTAGGACGAAATATCCTATTTAAAAGATACTTTGAATGCTTCTTTGGAAGTTTTCAGAGTGATTTGATTCAATTGTGGATATTAGTTTCTAGTTTATGGACTCAAACAATCACATCAACATGTTTTCAGTCACAAGTAGAAAAGAACTCTACTCAAAGTGGCCTAAACAATGAGGAAAATCGCTATCACACAGTCTATGTACCAAAGGATGATGATTGGTTAATGCAGTGACTTAATAAAGACGCAAAATACTCTGGTTCTTTCCATTTGGTTTTCTCCATAATACTTGGTTGTCAGCTTCATCCTCAGGGTGGCTGCCTTCATGTTTCTCTGAATAACATTTCATGACAACACATTCATAAAAGAAAAGGGGAAGGTAGTTTGGCAATCTCCCTCAGACAAAGGAAACCTTTCCACTATATCTTCCAACAGATTTTTTTCTCCTGTGTCATTAATGAGGACTGCTTCGTTTGTCCAGAGGGAAATGGCACTACTGTGACTGGGAAGATCAACTGGAATCTATCCTTTGAGGGGCAATCTTCTTTACAATTTATAGATGTTGTGCCTATAAATATTATTTCACAGATCAATGATACTCTTTTCATTTTTTAAAATTCTTTTGTCTCTATTTGTTTCATTTTGTGTCTTTTCTATTGCTATGTCTTTGAGTTCACTCATGTTTTTCACTCCTACAACGTGTAATTGCCATTAGACAAATTATCCATATCCAAATGATCCAAATTAATGTATCCAGGGTACTTTTCCTCTGAGACACCATAAAATTCACCTCAAAAAGTTTAAATTGAGTCTTTCTCATATTCTCCATAACTCTACTTAACTTTCTGAACGTATGGAATAATAATAAAAGTTGTTTAAATATCCTTATCTGCTAATTCTAACATCTGTCCTGATTCAGTGTTAGTTTTTATTGAATGAGTATTCTCCTCATTATGGTGATATTATATGATTTTTTGCATGCTAGAAAAACTTTAGTTGGATGGGGGCACCTGGGTGGCTCAGTCGTTAAATGTCCACCTTCAGCTCAGGTCATGATCCCAGGGTCCTGGGATCGAGCCCCGCATTGGGTTCCCTGCTCCGTGGAAAGCCTGCTTCTCCCTCCTCCGATCCCCCCTGCTTGTGTTCCCTCTCTCACTGTCTCTCTCTCTCTGTCAAATAAATAAATAAAACCTTTAAAAAAAAAAAAAAAAAAAACTTTAGTTGGATGGTAGACATTATGAAGTTTACATTGTTAGGTGGTAGCTATTTTTTTTCTATAAATATTCTTGTGTTTTGTTCTGGGGTGCAGTACTTGAAAGTTCTTGAAAGCATTTTGATCCTTCTGGGTCTTGCACTTCTTTTTGTTCAGTTGGTTTGGAGCAATGTTTGGTCTAGAGCTAACTATTCCCCACTACTGAGGTAACACCTTCCTGAGTAGTCTGTTAAATTCCCCATGGATTATACAATGTTACTGTCAATCCTTAGCCTGGTGCTTCCCTGGGCCTTGAGTAGTTCCCTTACATGAATTCACTGATAAATAATCTTCTGGATACTCAAGTTAGGGGGCTGCAAAGCCCTCTCTGTGCTGCTTTCTTCTCTGTAGTTCTTTGCTCTGAAAACTCTAGCCGCCTTGGTTTCCCTTGACTTTCAGGTCTTTCTCCTCAGCTCCAGGAGTCCCAATAACTCCACAGCTTGCACCAGAGCCTGGACACTTTCTTAAGGTGGTAAGAGCAGTTTAGGCTGTGCCTCATTTGTCTCCTGTCTCTCAAGGACCAATGTCTCTCATTGCCTGATTTTCAGTGTTTTTAAGATAATCATTTTTTTTTTAAATTTATTTTTCTGTTTTCTTCTGTTGATTCAGGCAGGGAGGGGGGGACAGATAAATCTATTTCTTTTTTTTTTTTTTTTTAAGATTTTATTTATTTATTTGACAGAGAGAGAAATAGCGAGAGCAGGAACGCAAGCAGGGGGAGTGGGAGAGGGAGAAGCAGGCTTCCCGCAGAGCAGGGAGCCCGATGTGGGGCTCGATCCCAGGACCCTGGGATCATGACCTGAGCCGAAGGCAGACGCTTAACGACTGAGCCACCCAGGCGCCCAATAAATCTATTTCTTGTAAGTCCTTCTTTACCAGAAGCAGAGTCCTCCATACTCGGTCTCTTCTTGGGTTCTTTTCTATTTCCCACAGATGTGTTATTTTTGATGCCTCTGGTAGAGATTTTTAGACCATAATTTCTACCTCTCTAATTTTAGATTTCATACCCATTTCTAGAACTTTTATTTCATTTTTATACTTTCCATTTATCTGAGAAAGTTTGCAGTCTCCCCTTTTATTTGCTCAATATGCTAAGTATATTTTAAAAGTCTGTGTGATAAATCCATTATTTTAAGTCCTGGTTTTATAGTGTCTCTTGAATTCTGATCATGGTGTCTATTTTTGTTGAGTGCTTGTTTAGGTTGATTAAAACAGTAGTCAGTGAATATGAAAATTTTTAAACACAATTTGTGGCCCATGATGATATTAACATTACATTTGCTTCTTGTGGACACTGGGTACTAGCAATCTCAGGCCATTTAATAATATTTAAGGGATCCAAAGTTTTTGAGGTTGGACCGTAGACCCTGCCAGGGCCAGTTTCTTTCCAGCTTATTCTTATAGTATCTAGAAGTATAAGAATACCTTTTTGAGTATCAGTTAAAAGACTGGGATACTTACTAGGAAACCCCTCTTTGGAAGCCCTAAATTAAAAATGTTCTTCCTTTAGTTTGTCCCATTCGTTTTCTGTCAGGTGCAATTTTGTCCCCAGGGGATATTTGGCATTTATGGAAGACAATTTGATTGTCACAACTTGGTAGAAGAAGGATGTTGGTGGTAGTGTCTAGTGGGTAGAGACCAGGGACACTATAAAACATTTAAGTTGCACAGAACAGTCCCCACAACATAATATTATCCAATGTAAGATTTTAGTACTGCAAAGCCTGAGAAACCCTTCCTAGCCCTAGGGACTATGAAAAGTCCCATTCAGCTTTGCAGCTTCTTAATTGCTTCTTTTTGAATCAGCAGAAGAATACAGGGGAAAAATGCCCCCAAATGCTATACTTATATCTCTGATCTTTCTTATCTTGTCCATAGTTCTTTCCTATCTTAAGTCTCCAAAGTCTTTGACCTGATAATTTTTTTTCCTGTATTTTTCAGATTGACAAATTATTCTCAGTAGGAGAGCAACCACTAACTGAGGGAATTAAGTTCTATAAACCCTTGACATTTATAATATTATTTCCCTACATAACAAAATGCACCCATTTCCTATATTCACATTAAACTTTGTTAGAAAATTTTGAAATAATTTGACACTAGATGTAACCCAAAAAACCGTATAAAATACTATATATAAATTACAAATGCCATTTTTTAGATATTTTAAAACTTTTTTTTTTTTCATTTTGCTCTTTCATTTTTACTTTGACATTTGGAGCAAAATTATTCTTCCAACTTCAAACACATTCCCCCCATGGTTAAAAAATGGTATTAAAAACCTTAAATTTCACAGAGTTCTGTTATTTATATGAATATATTAACTACCACATTTTTAATTTATCACAAAAGAAATGCTCTGAGGAAAAAAAAAATCTGCCAGTGGCATGCACCAGTCACTCAGATATGAAGTGGTTTTATTGCTGTATTTTACAAGACTTATAAATAACTTTAGCTATCTCAGAGCTGCATGTGTTATAGCTGACATATAATTGACAGGGGTAGTTCTGTCTTAAAAACACTAATTGCAACAAGCATTTTCCAAGAAGCTCATGAATACAAAGTATCTCAGCTCAGTCAGTGACACTGTGCAATGTATATTTTAAAGTCTGACCAGTCCCATTTTGATGAAGTGACTATCAAAAGGCTAACATTAAAGAAAAGAGTACTTAAATGGTAGGTTTTCTAAATTATGTATTGTATTTATATAATTTAGAAGTACCTCACAATTTCTTACTTTAAACTTAAAAAAAAAAAATTCTCTTTTGTTTTAATCCTTTTCCAAGGTTAGAAAAGACAATGAAATACAGTTCCAGTAATTTGTCTTATTTTTCCCCAAGACATCAAGATACTAGTTTATTAGGTTACAAACACAATTATGTAAGTTTCAATACTTTAGCCTTCTCCTCCTTGTTCTTATATTTTTGCATTTTTTTTTTACATCCTATCAATATATTCACCACTGCTACACATATAATAGTGTCCAGCAGCTCCCCTGACATTTGGCAGAGGTCTAGGTCTGGATCCTTTATATTCTAGTTGCTCTTTTAAACCATGGCTTTTTTTCTGTGACCCAGAGCATTCTGGGCTCAGTCATTGAGGCAGTAGGCCAGCTCTAGAGCAGACTCTGCTCCTGTCTGCATCATCAAGGTGGAAGGGGCATACAGTAAATTTTATCTCTGATCTAATAAAACCCAACAAACTCACATAATACCATCCGTCAATAAAATCAGCAGAATCGTGGAAGACTGATCTTTCATATTACCATTAGAATCTGGATCTCAGTAGGTACATGTACTGGCTTGAAGAGTTTCCCCTCAAAACCTGTGTCATGTCCAGCTGGAACCATATAAAAGGGAGAAATTTGGACACAGAGATAAAACACACATGGGTAACACCATATGACAATGGAGGAATGACACGTCACCTACAAGCCAACAAATGCCAAGAATTGATAGAAATCGCTAGAAGCTAGAAGGGTCAACAAAGGCTACCCTAGAGACTTCTGGCTCTGCCAAAACCTTCATTCAGACCTGCTAGCCTCCAGAATTGTGAGAGAACACTTTACTGTTGTTTTAAGCCACAGTCTGTGCAATCCATTAGGGCAGCCCTAGGAAACTAGTACAGTACACATTTAGTATTATAAAACAATCAGATTATATAATGTTACCATTTTATATTTCAATTATAGATTTAAACATTATGAGCCAACAGAAACTGGAAAATTTTCTCATTCCAAAATAGAAACATTAAAAAAAATTTTTTTTTAAATGAGCATTTTTGACAAATGCATACCTACACATTTCTACTGATATTTTCTATATTCTGAAATTCAATGCTTCTTTATTATAACTTGATATGGTTTTACCACAGAAAGGCATTTTTAGTTTATATCAGAATAAACTAGTTTTTCCTGTTAAACAAATAATTCATTTATCTTTACAGTCAACCTCAGAATAGTACACCATATATACAATAAAATGAATATTATAAATCTTCAAAAGGGAAAAACAAGAAGCAGTAATCCCTTATTTTACCAGAGACAATATTTAAACCATACTGCCAAATAGATAATCTATGCCAGTTATAATCTTTTCAGTTGTAATCTTTCAGTTATAATCTTTTGGTTATAATCTCTCTATGCCCATAAGCCATTCAACTCAAATCAAACTTCCTGTAGGATTTCCTGTAGGATTGCATCCTTTGGTAGCAAATTGAACTTGTTATTAGATCTGTTATTTGTCTTGGAGTGATTTATCAATATATTTTTATATATAAATATTTATAAATTTAAAATCAAGTATTTGGACACAATGCCTTATTAAAATTTTCCAGTTCCGTTTCTTTAAGTATTCACACGCAGTTCTGTTCTTCATCATCACCATCCCTAAAAGCTGACATGTAATGAGTATCTATTATGTGCTAGTCATTTTTATATTATCTCTTCTCTTTAGCAAGTAGGTATTATGATTTTCACTTTTTGGTAAAGTGTCTCAGAGAAATTGTTATTTTTCTTAACTCAAAGGAAGAGTAAAGAGAAGAGCTGGGATTCAGAGGCAGCCTAAAGCCTAAGCCTGCATTCTTACCACTTTACTAAACTGCCTCTGATTCCCTCATATTACTTAGTCAACTTCAAATACACAATTGCTCAGCTGATACGACATAGCAATGGGCAGAATCAAGTAGCTTATACTATACAGATAATTAAGAGGGAGAGATTTTTGCCCCTCTGGGTCAGAGTGGAGAAATGAAAGGGACAAAAGGAAAGATTTTTTTCACTTCTTTTCTAAACCAAGCTGGGCTTGAAAGCCTGGATAACTAAGTCAGTGCTTTTAGAAGTCAAATAAACAATGAATCATGGAACACTACATCAAAAACTAATAAGGTACTGTATGGTGACTAACATAACATAATAAAATTAAATTAAATTAAAAAACAAAAAAGTCAAATAAATATCAAGGCTTTAGAAATGTGATTTTCCACTTTGAATGTTAAAAATTACGACAATTTTTCCATAATTAGAAACATACCATAAATATACATCAACAATGTACATCAATATGCTATTAATAACAAAGAGAAAATTAGTACTAGGGAGGAGGGGCAGCTATCAGATAACATATTAACCAAGGTGCACATAAACTATATTATCATAATTGCTGTTTTGAAGTCCTTTTTTACTATTTAACTTTTAATTTCTATCATTTATGTAATTTCTGCATCAGTTTTATTTTCTCCTCATTAGAGTTTCTACTTTCCTCCTTCTTTGCATACCAATATTTTTTTGTTTGGGTACCAGACATTGTGAATTTTACCTTAAAGGTGATAGAATATTTTTATATTATTATATTCTTCAAGTTTGTTCTGGGACATGGTTAAGCTTTTTGGAAATAGTATAATCCTTTTGAATCTTGCTCTTAAGCTTTGTTAGGCTTCTAGAGCTGTGTTTAGTCTAGAGTTAATTTTTCTCCTACTTTTACAATAAGACACTGCCCCCTAATTATAAAGTTTCCTACTTTGTTTGTTGAGAACAGGCATTATTACACTTCTTTAAATGCCAGATACTGTAATCTCTAAATTTAGAGTGGTTCTTTCTCTGGTACTAGGTAGTGTCTTTTCTTCATGCTCTGATCAGTAATCAATTGAGTATTCAAGGGGGTCCTTCTGAATATATTTGAACTTCTTTCTCTGGGTAGCTCTCGTTTCTGTATTATTCTTTCCTGCAAACTGTACCTACCTTGGCATTCCAAGACTGCTAGCTTTACCACTTTAGTTCAGGGAGACTGATGGACTCTGGATTTTCCTCCCTATGCTATAGCCTAGAAAGTGGGCTACTACATTGTTTCCCATCCTTTGTCATTTCCTGACACCCAATGTTTTGAGTGCTGTTATTTCAAATATTTTGTCTAATTTTTGTTTGTTTGGTTTTGTTTTTAGGCAGCAGTGTTTTATTATTCCATCTTGACCAAAAGTAGAAGGTCCTAGCATTGTTTTATGATATTGAAAATGTATGTCTTTCCCTTATATTATCTCACTTACTTTAATATTTATGGGATTGACAACCCATACAAGAAATGTGTGGTTTTCTTTAATACTGAAAACAATTTTATACATTTGTGCACATAATATCACTTCATTCAAGTATCTATATGAATAGGTGGTTTGGGGAATATCTGCAGCTTGTTTGCACTTCATATTTGGAAATTTTTTTAGGTATTAATTTTGGGTTTTATTTTCCTTTAATTTAATACCATTTTTTTTTTTTTGTAACACAGCTGGTAAGTTTTGACATATATTTGAGACCTAAGTAATATTTCTTTGAAGTCACTCTTCATATTTCTTCAAGTTTTGATCTATTCCATAAGACTTGGCAATTTATACTCAAACTGATGTAAGTAAATTAACTCAATTAATAATCAAAGCGATAGCAACAATTCATGATTCAGTTCATTACAGAAAGACAATAACCTTGTAACATTTAATACCCTGTAAACTGACAAGTTGATTTTGTGAGTTATGTATTCTCAATCCCAATATCAGAGAGATATATTTGAAGTGAGGAAATATGGTTAATTCTAATTGTAGGTGAACAAACTGAGATTTCAAAACCTAGTGTTTTTTTGTTCTGAGTCACAGGAGCAAGAAATTGATGAAGAATAGTTTTGAACACAGATCAAGCTTTTAATCCAGAGACCAGTCACCATACCATACTGCCATTTTGTAGAATTTGTAAAAATTTTTAAATGAAAAATATTTTAATCTTATTATTCAATTAGTAACTAATTTGTACTCTTTGTAACATTTAAACAATCATTGATAAATTTATTCTGAATAAAATCATTAAGATATATAATTTGGATATTTCAATTTGTTTTGACTCAGTAACTTTAGATTCTTTATGCTATATCTAGAAATATAATAGTAATAAGAATTTTTCTGATATTTTTATTGTTATACATAGCGTATTTTTCTTTATTTTGAAACATAAAAAAGCTCAGAAAGAAGCAATGCTTGAAACACCTGGGTGGCTCAGTCAGTTGAGCATCTGCCCTCAGCTCAGGTCTTGATCCCAGCGTCCTGGGAGCAAGTCCCACATCGGCTCCCTGCTCAGCAGGGAGCTTGCTTCTCCCTCTGCCTGCGCCTCCCTCTGCTTGTGCTCTGTCTCTGTCTCTTTCTCTGACAAATAAATAAATAAAATCTTTAAAAATAAAATAAAGAAGCAATGCTTTATAAAATATGAATCAGTTATTTAAGCTATGCTTACCTGAAATCTATTCTAAATGTCTTCCAACATTAGAGATAAGATTATGTTTGCAATATAAAGAAATAGGATTATAGGAAACTGAAATTAGAAGACACTTGCAAGGAAATAAAGAGCCAAAATATAACAATAATAAAAATAGACTATAGCTACTTTTCATGAGTTAAGGTGCATTTACTCTCCTATCTGTAAATGGTCTTTACAGATTTGACAAATTCTAGAGTCACTTGAATTGGTATAGACTGCCAACAATATATATATCAGGAATATCTTTGGTTCCTGGATGCTTGGGTGGCTCAGTCAGTTGAGTGTCTGACTCTTGACTTTGGCTCGGGTCATGACCTCAGGGTCATGAGATGGACCCTAGGTCAAGCCCCTGTCTGGCTCTCTGTTCAGCAGGAAGTCTGCTTGAGATTCTCTCCCTCTCTCTCTGCCCCCCCCCCCCCGCTCATGCACACACTCTCTCTTTCTCTCTAAAATAAATCTTTTTTTAAAAAAGAGTATCTTTGTTGCCTGACATTGCACTTCCCTGAGTCTACTTTAAGCTGTTTTTCTCAAGGCTTTACATTTCAGTAAAAATTATAGGACCTGAAAAAGTCACATTTTCACTTAACAAGGCATTGTTTTCTGCCTTCATAAAATATTTTCACCTTTAGGGCGCCTGGGTGGCTCAGATGGTTAAGCGTCTGCCTTCGGCTCAGGTCATGATCCCGGGGTCCCGGGATCGAGTCCCGCATCGGGCTCCCTGCTAGGCGGGGAGCCTGCTTCTCCCTCTGCCTCTGCCTCTCTCTCTCTCTCTCTCTGACTCTCATGAATAAATAAATAAAAAAATATATATATTTTCACCTTTAAATAAATATAAATAAATAAATAGAAAAAATAGTGTTCGTTACCATTTAATTTATTTATGTGTAGTCTTTTTTTAATATTTCTTGACAGATGCAATAAAGAAATACTAGTGTGAATTAGAAAATGGAAAATATTTGGAGATAAATTTAAAAGAAAAATAGAAATGCAAAGATGTTGTGATTTTATTATTTTTTGGTATAATTTTAGCTAATTAGCTCAATATACCAAGTTGTTGTGCCCAGGTCACTTATGACTTTCTTCTTTTTTCCTTCTACTGACTGTTAACGCTTTTCTTCCCAGGTTAGGTTTCTTTGAATTTTGCAAAAGGCTGCCCTTTTAAACTTTATTTATTTATTTATTTATTTATTTGAGAGAGAGAGAGAGAGAGAGAATGAGAGATAAAGCACGAACAGAGAGAGGAAGAAGCAGACTTGCCGCTGAGCAGGGAGCCTGATGTAGGTTTTGATCCTGGGATCATGACCTGCGCCAAAAGCAGATGCTTAGCCAACTGAGCCACCCCAAGGCAACCCTTTTATATAACATATTCTTTCCTAACCCAGTTAAGCTGGCTACTGAGAGGTAGAAAAGGATTTAGAGAATGATTGGGAAATAACAAAAATGTAAATAATTTTTGTAAATTCAATCTGGGAGAATACTTTAGTATGTTTGAACATTTCTGGCACTAATCATGTAGTCAGTCATTCTTGGAGTCTCACCCTGAGCTTGTCACTTATCTGAAGAATACTCATCTCTCATCTATCTAGAGTCAGCTCCCACAACACCAGATGTACAGAGAGAACAATATTTCCAAATTCCCTCCAACACCACCTTCTACCTTGTTTATCATTAATAGCATCAAGATGGATTATTTGCCTTATAAGTTTTGCCCAAAGATATAATCACTCAGTCTCAGGAAATTGGAGTTGGGATATGGAGGGTCTTGTTTCGGTTATATATGAGGCCCCGTCGTAAAAGATATGGTGACCCAGGGGCTAAGATTGCTATATTGAGGTCACAACATTGGGGCCATTCAGGTCAAATCATGAAGAGGGAACTTATTAGCAGAAACAAGGAATGAATAAACAAATGTTCAATGGAGGACAGGAAACAGATCATTTGACCCCAGCGAGTAGGATAAAAGAAGAAATAGATGCATTAATTTTTCTGGAGGTGTACACTTTCTGTTTTTTATAAGGTCTTACTATGGTTTTTGCTCATAAGTTCCAGAATATATCTCAGTTTACTTATAATATTTTACTTAGGCTCATTTGGAAAGATTTCTGTTTCTTTCAAACAAATGATTCCTGATATAGAAGCCAAACATTAAATGCCCTATCTTCTATTTGGTAACACAATCTTTTCTGCCATTTTATTTTCTTATAATGTATGTTTAAGCATTTTAGGACTGCTTTCTTTGGTTTTAACTGTAGAATTACATTTCTTAGCCTTGAAAATGATGATGATGAAAAATAATCTCAAAGAGAGAATATCTTGTTTATCAAAACTGTACAGGCTCAAAAACAATTGAAATTCATAAAGTTGGAGCTGAAAAAATATTGAGAATATTCCCCAGATACTAGTCTTCTTTCTTGTCAAATGTGGAGGTTTGTATAAAAAAAAGTACAATGCTGTTCTATTTTCTATTATTGCAAAATTCTCCTTGGAAGAAAATCTTTTAAGATACCTAAATTGCAGAGATTGAAGTATGCTCTGTTGTTAAACAGTTTATGGCTTCTAACTATTCCAATTCTATAATTATAGTTGTTGCCTGATATAATATTATAACTGCCTCCTGCATATTTCTGTAAAGCATGGATACTTGTAGAATTTCTTGGTCAAATAAGAAAAAAGATATTTGACACTTTCTTCTTCCTTCATGGCTGAATGAGAAGACAAGCCACAGACTGGGAGAAAATATTTGCACATCATGTGTTTCATAAAGAGCTTGTGTCCAGAATACGTTCTTTATTTTTTTTAAGATTTTATTTATTTATTTGTTTGAGAGAGAGAGAGAGCAGGAGAAGGAGCAGAGGGAGAGGGATACGCAGACTCTACACTGAGCCTGAAGCCTGACGTAGGGCTCGATCTCAGGACCCTGAGACCATGACCTGAGCCAAAATCAAGAGTTGGAGGCTCAACTGACTAAGGCACCCAGGCACCCCCAGAATATGTTCTTTAGATAAAACTCTAAAAACTCAAACTCTTAATGAAAGTTATTATAAATCATATGATTGCTTTTTTTTTTTTTTTTTTTTAGTGGGAAAAGATTTGGAAATGTTTCCAAGAAGATAGATGACCAACAAACCCTTGAAAACATGTTCAACATCATTAATACTGGGCAAATGCAAGTTATAATCACAGAACAACTTTATTTGTAATATCCATCAACATATAAATAAACACAAGTTGTAGGGTTTCCATACAATAGAATACTACACAGCAGTAAAAATAAATTAATTATTGATTCATTCTACAATATAATGAATCTCAAAATAATTATTATGAGTGAAAAAAATGAGACTACAATAAAGTATATATGCTCTGGAATTTCTTTTATATAAAATTCAAAATCATGCAAAGTGACCCACTTTGACAAAGCAGATCAGCAGTTGTCTGGGGATAGGGTATAGGGACAGGAGGGAGGCATTGCAAAGAGGCAGAAGGAAACTTTAGGTAATAATGGATATGCTCATCATTTTGATTGTGGTGATGGGTCAAGAAATTTATATGTATATCCAAGCCTTTCAAATTGTACACTTTAAGTATGTACCTCAAATTTCATGTTATCACTAGACAAAAATAAACAGAAAATGATGTCCGTCCAGAAGAGAAAAGAAGGAAAACTCCTTATCTCTTCAGGAAGGTGAGAAGTGTGGTTTATTTTCACAATACTTGAAGACATCCCAGAACCACAAATAAAATGCAATGAGAGTTCATTTTTTATCAAAGCAGACCTCTTATTACAAACAAGTGTTACCATAGTTATACTCACATTTTGGTCAAACCTCCCATAATTGAAAGTTGCAAGATTTTTTTGCAAATGCTGAAAGGACTTTAATTGGATTGGTAATTTTTTTTTAAAATTGTTGTAGAACATAATAATGCAACTGGGTTCAAGTAAGATATTTATATAGCAGCCAATCCTTAGTATAAAAAAAATCAGTCTTTAAAACACTGTAGCTTAATAAAATGCAATAGAAAATAAGCTGTAACCAATTCTTGTCTGACTGCATTTGGATTCTGTAGTGGTAACTCAGTGTGCTTTAAAGTACAAACATCATTACCCCGCCTCTCCACTAGCTTGGAGAGATAAAAGTTACATGAAACCTGCATTTTGTATCCAAAGAGAGGTCTAAAAGCTTTTCAGTGCAATGTCACACAATTTCAGGGTGTCTTTAAACTTAACTGATGCCAGTGAGAGCCATCACCTGACTGTAAAGGGCCAACTTCTCCTCAGGGCTTGCTTTTTTTTTTTTTTTTTTTTTCTCATGAAGAAGCTTTCTCAAGATGTATGCTCCAGCAATGCTTTTATCACTTCACTTTCATTTTCTTTTTCAAGGAAAAAAATGGCCCTTTTCTACTCATGATAAATAGCAAAGTCTTTTCAACTGGACAGAATAAGATAGGTTCCACAGAATTCATTATTGTCTCAAGGAAATACTACTGATGGCAGGGGAAATAGCCCTTCCACTCTAAGTGGTTCAAAATTTGACTAGTTAAATACAATGTTGCTCTAGGATAATTTTTGATATATATTTGTTAAAGAAAGGGAAACAAAGTCTAATTGCTGACATGTGGAATAACTTTTATCATCTCTCAAAGCAATCGACATGGCAGAGTCTAGAACTGTTAAAAATATTAATTAATATTCATTTTGTGATCTTTTGAGAGATAGTAGTTATTGTTTGGCAAAGAGAATATTGCTTATTCTTATACTTAATCAGTACTGTCTTGGAATTTCCTCAGTAGTTGTCAAGAAGCATGAAATTATATGGAAGAGGAGAAAGAAAACAAAAAAACCTTCCCATCTTCCTACTATAGACTACATCTTTTAAAAATTTCTGTTGTATCCTGCATATATGTTAATTTTTTATACTAGGTTTTGAAATGTTAAAAATGTACTAAATTAAAAATATAAAATTTGTATAAGTATAGCTTTGAACACTTTTAAACAAAATTATTCACAATATAAAAGATATGTCAGAAATTAAATAAGGCTTTACACTCATCTCTTGACACCCACCCAGGTAATTCACCCATTATAGTACAAAGTAATTATGTAATATTAGACATCCACAATGCAAAACTGTATCTATCACAACACACTGATGATCTAATCTTATTCTTGCTTATCTGCCCTTTGTTAATGTGCCCTTGACCCTCATGCCTACATTTCTATATCCAACCTCTTCTCTGAACTATAGATTTATAAATTACCTTCTTTCTGAAAACCTCCACCTGAATGATTAATAGGTGTATTAGTTTCTCATTGCTGCTGTAACAAATTACCACAAATTTACTGGCTTAAAACCACACAAATTTATTATAATACATTTCTGTAGATTAGAGCTGTGTCATAGGTGTCCCTGGGGCTAAAATCAAGGTGTCAGAAGGATGGGGTTCCTTTCTGGTGGTTCTATGACAGAACCCATTTGCTTGCCGTTTCCAGCTTCTAGAAGCCACCTGAATTTCTTTCTTTTTTTTTTTTTTTTTTTTTTAAGGTTTTACTTATTTGCGAGAGAGAGAATGAGAGACAGAGAGCATGAGAGGGAGGAGGGTCAGAGGGAGTAGCAGACTCCCCACCGAGCAGGGAGCCCGATGCGGGACTCAATTCCGGGACTCCAGGATCATGACCTGAGCCGAAGGCAGTCGCTTAACCAACTGAGCCACCCAGGCGCCCTCTTTTTTTTTTTTTTTTTAAGATTCTATTTATTTATTTGACAGAGACACAGCGAGAGAGGGGACACAAGCAGGGGGAGTGGGAGAGGGAGAAGCAGGCTTCCCGCAGAGCAGGGAGCCCGATGTGGGGCTCGATCCCAGGACCCTGAGATCACGACCTGAGCCGAAGGCAGACACTTAACCAACTGAGCCACCCAGGCGCCCCACCACCTGAATTTCTTGATTTACGGGCCCCTTCCTCCACTTTCAAAGTCAGCATTATGGGACTGAGTCCTTCTCGCTCTGCCATCTTCCTAGGTCTCTCTCTTAGGCCTCTCTCTCTTATTTCTAAAGAACCTTTTAATTACACTGGCCCTTCCAGATAATACAGGCTAATCTCCCTATTTTCAAGGTCAGCTGATTAGCAACCTTAATTTCATTTACAACCTTAATTCCCCTCTGCTGTGTCAAGTAACATATACATAGATGTCAGAGATTAGGATGTAGACATCTTTAGAGGAGTCATTATTCTGCTACTTCAATAAGCAATTAAGATACACACAATTCTCTCCATCCCTCTTAATAGATCAGTTCCTCCCCCATCAGTCTTCATCTGAGTAATTACTACTTTAAGGCCAATACCTAAAAATAATTCCTTGGTTTTTCCCTCTCCTCCATATCCAATGCAGCTGCAAACCCTGTAGGCTCTAACACCAAAATAAATCACAGTATCTCATTTCCACTGGGAACATGCCTGGATTATCTTCACTAGGAGGATCATTGTAGCCTACGACCAGTCTCCAATTTTCCACAAAATATCCAGGGTAATGTTTAGCCATAATTCTATTCACATTACTCATCTGCTCATGATCATAAACTCAGGGGTCACTGTGAATAACACCCTCCCAACATGAGAAATTTCAAGGATTTAGAGATTTCCTTGCAGGAATGAATGACAAAGACAGGCTAAATTTTTGATGTTACAACAAAGTCTCTCCATCTGGGATTCTGTGATCTTGCTTCTCCACCACCTGAAATATTTGTTCCCCTTTTGTCTGTCTCCTTTGACTATAACCTCTGAGGAGACTTCTTCCTGGAATGGTCTATGAAAGGTTGCCTTCAATACAGACTGTCATTCTTGTTTACATTTTTCTATTTTCCTTAAAGTCTATATCACTTTCTGAAATTATATTGTGTAAGTTTGCTTGTTTAGCAACTGTCTCCACAATAGGATGTAAGAACCAAAATGGAAAATACCTCCTCTTTCTCACTCACCACTGAATTCCTAGGTGTGGTCCCTCAAAAATCTCCAGTCCCATTTGTTTAATGAATAAATATTTACCTGACACACCTGACAGGGATGACACATTTTCAAAACATTTAATATTTTACCTGGCAACACTCATTTCCCTAGGACTTGTAATCCATAACATACCACTCCATAATGAACTGTCTACTGTTATTTGTTATTCCAACATCATTTTCTGTCTGATGGGCTTGTACCCTTACTGTTGGCTTCTGAAGGCTGCAGAGCTCATCTTATATTGTGTCCAGCATATCGTTCTGCAACTAGCGATACTTTTTGTTAAGTATATCTTGCACATTATAATTCCAATTATTAAAAAGAACTTTTATTTAAAATATTTTTATATTTTTAAAAATCATTTAAAAGTAAGGATTTTTTTTATAATTGAAAGGTGATATACATTTCATGATATACAATTATATTAGCTTTATCCTCTTTGATAGTAGTTTATTTCAGTTTTGCTTTTACGCTTTTTTTTGTATAGTCACAATTTTCTATAAGGAACTTATGTTATAATTTGAGATTGATAACAGAGCTCATGATACAAAAGAAAAGCCCTACACTCTGGAATTAAATATGAAAGATGGGAGTAGGCTTTGGAGTTCCTGGCTTTCCTGTGGTCAAATAATGCGAGGACTCCCAGGAATATAATTTGAGTAATAAAGGTTATTTGATTGTATTTCCTTTCATGGGATGGAAGGAAAATCAGAAAATACTAGTTATTGACTTCCCCTCATTCTCTTTGGCAAAAAAAACGGTAATCTTGTTACCCCGACAGCATAAAATGCCACAACAATCTGGCCACAACTTGTCTCCAGTCACAACTGTCCAAACTACAATCCCCCAATTTTTTTTTTCTACCCTAAAGCATTTCCTATTTCACAAATATGTTGTTACTCTTTCATGACTTTATATCTTTCCATAATCTTTTTTTCTGCCTGGAATAGCTCTTCCCATTTATTTGCTGGAACACTGCATCTACTTTTTCATTGAACTCAAACTTTTAATATCACCGTAATACCCTCCTCATTCACTAAGATTTTTTTTTTTCTCTTTACCTTCAGAGCTGTTTAGAATAAGTTATAGCACTTATACCATATTGTTTTTATGTACATATTATGAAGACCTATCTCTGGGGTCAGAAAACTATAGCCAGTTGGCCAAATTCAGGTACTCATCTGTTTTCACAAATAAAGTTTTAATGGAAGATAAAATCTATTTGTTTAGATATTTTACACTAGAGGTAGAGTTGAGTAGTTAAGGCAGAGACCTTATGGCCTATAAAGCCTAAAATTTTATCTGCCCCTCTACAAAAAAAAAAAAAAAAAAAAATGCTTAATAATTCTCATATATATATATGGCCAGCCCATGATTCATTTTTTTGTCTGCATGGTACTTCCTTCTCTATTTTTTTCTGGAAATAATTCTCATCTTCTTTTAGAATAATGTCTCTTTCTTGGGGTGCCTAGGTGGCTGTCAGTTAGGCGTCTGCCTTCAGCTCAGGTCATGATCTCAGGGTCCTGGGATCGAGCCCTGCATTGGGCTCCCTGCTCTTTGGGGAGCCTGCTTCTCCCTCTCCCTCTGCCTGCCGCTCCCGCTGCTTGTGCTCTCTCTCTCTGTCAAATAAATAAATAAATAAAATCTTTTTAAAAAAATAGAATAATGCCCCTTTCTAATTTCTGAAAGAGTCCATGTGCACAATGATTGGTCCAAAGGGTAGAAACATCACCTAAGCTATCTCATCCAGACTCTTGTCATGAAGTAGTTAGCATTGGAGAAGTTGGTAAATTAACCCTTTCCTCCCTGGTTTTGTGTGTGTGTGTGTGAGTGCGCATACCTATATATCTACATGTTTTATATATATGCACACATGTAATACACACACATATATACATGTATCATGTACAATGTACATAAGGTTTGGGTTTAAGAATACTTCCTATTCACCTATTGTCAATTTAAAAGTTAAAAAATTTTTATTTTCAGTTTTTTAAAGAGAAAGACCATGTTTTACATAACAAGATTCCCAAGACCTAAGAGGAAACCTAAAAATAGTAAGCTTACTGTTTGCTTCTCTTGTTTTCTTTTTTCTATCTACTTTCTTCCTCTCTTTCCAACTCTTATGTAACATGCTTCAAAAAAATACTTCAGTGAATATGATTATAACACATATGTGAAAAAAGTTTGTCAAAATAGGAAAATTTAAGGGGTGCCTGGGTGGCTCAGTTGGTTAGGCATCTCCCTTTGCTCACGTCATGATCTCAGGGTCCTGGGATCAAGCCCTGTGTCAGGCTCCCTGCGCAGTGGAGAACCTGCTTTTCTCTCTCCCTTTGTCCCTCTCCCCACCATGCTCTCTCTCTTTCTCACTGTATCTCTCAAATAAATAAATAAATAAAATATTTTTTAAAAAATAGGAAAATTTAAATTCTATGTAAAGAAGAAAGTAGCAAAAACAAACATCTAGTAAAATTATGGTGTGACTATGTAAACAATTCTGTGTACATTCCTTGACAGAAGCAATAAAACAAATACACAGAAATCATAGACTGCTACATAGTTTTCATTATTTTATTAAAGGATGACTAATAATTCTCAACAGGATCAAAAATTTTAGTAGGTTGGATTTTACTTAAATTTATTCTGGGGAATCCCAGGAATCTCTTAGGGAATTTTATTCAAAGCTCTCTGCGTCTGTTTTAGGGCAGATAGTCTGTTTAACTTAAACATCCAGGTGTCCACAGCTTCCTTCTATTCTTGCTGAGGTGACACACCCTCTGAGATGTTTGGCGCAAGATTTCCACTACATGAGTCACCTAAGGTAGTGGATGGAGGCATTGACTCCCACAAGTCTATATCTGCACTCAGGTGGAAGACCTCAAATCCTCTTTCAAGAACTCGGATCACAGAGCATTGACCCCTATCACCACGCATCTGTTGAACATCCTGAAATTGTCTTTCAACCTTTGTCTTATTATATTAATAAAGTTCTTATTAAACCATAGTCTGAGTTTCACACTCAAAGAAATATAAAAGAATACAGTTTCTAATCTGAAAAGTGAGAGAGAAGTATAGTTGAGCTGGAGGAATTAAGATTTAATACAATATGTTATGAAGTCTAGAAGAGGGCTGCAATTATCAAAGATTTTATGAAGGACATAGGACTTGAGGTATGACCTAAAGAACAAGTAGCAATTTCATTTGTGTGTAAAATAGGTAAGGAGATGCAACAAGACTAGCATGAATAAAAAACATTAATGGGGTTTAAAAGCCAAACTGACTGGAGTTGTAAATACAACTAATAAACCAATAGATAAAATAACTCGTGGTTTGGGGCGCCTGGGTGGCTCAGTCGTTAAGCGTCTGCCTTCGGCTCAGGTCATGATCCCAGGGTCCTGGGATCGAGCCCCGCATCGGGCTCCCTGCTCAGTGGAAGGCCTGCTTCTCCCTCTCCCACTCCCCCTGCTTGTGTTCTCTCTCTCGCTGTGTCTCTCTCTGTCAGATAAATAAATAAAATCTTTAAAAAAACAAAAAACAAAAAACAAACAAAAAAAATAACTCGTGGTTATAATAATAATCTAAAACCAAAAATAATTAGATCACTTATTCATTAATCTCTTATTTTAGGCTTCAAAGAAATTGTCCTTGACACAGGGGTTCAGATGTTTGTTTGTTTGTTTGTTTAAAGATTTTATTTATTTATTTGGGAGAGAGACAGCACAAGCGGGATGGGCCGAGGGAGAGGGAGAGAGAGAATCTCAGACTCCATTGCTGAGTGTGGAGCCCAACTTGGGGCTTGATCCCAGGACCCTGAGATCATGACCTGAGCTGAAACCAAGAGTCAGATGCTTAACCCACTCTGCATGCACCCCTCAGATGTTTACTTAGAAAAGAAATTCTGGCAGGGCAGTGTGGTAAAGAATTGGGGAAAAGAAGGCAGCTTATCAAGCCAGTATCTACTGTGGGTCACTGGAGTTTAATCTGCTAGGAAATCTCTGGGAGCCAGTGTGGGGTGCAATACTCAGAATTATCCCAACTGAGAGGTGAGGACACTGAGGTTTTTATACACATAGTCCAGTATGTAACTGGTTATGTCTTCTCACCAAGGTCACAATCCTCCAGCACCTCAGGCCTGCTGTGTGGGTGGACAAAAGATGCAGCTATACTGCAATGGAAGCATGAGGGCTGGGCACAGGCTGGCCAGTGTCTCCTATGACCAAAGCACCATGCTAAGGGCACCCTGCCTTATTTTATACTCACAAGGTAATAGTTACATTCCCATTTTACATCTGAGAAAACCAGAGCCATCAGTGAGTTTAAATAATCTAGTTGCCAAGGCAGTAAGTGGCAAAGCTAATTATTTGGAATACAAGTCTCTCTGATTCTAAACACTTTTCACTAAATCCATACAGTATATTGTCCCTGGAACAATAGATCTTCATGTCTGTGTCAATCATCTGTAGGTCCCACTTCTGTATTTGTTAGATTTAATTTATTTAATAAAAAAATGATTGTCTGGATGTGCATGGCAATAACTCCAGTTTAAATCATGGGTATTGTTAAATTTTAAATTTCTTCATTGGATGATCTCATTTACTTCTAAACCTCTACTACATAAATTCAATTTTTCTATGAGGTTTGTTTTACACATTTTGTTTTAATGTGATTGATATGTATAAGAAATAATTTGAGGGGCGCCTCGGTGGCTCAGTCGTTAAGCATCTGCCTTCGGCTCAGGTCATGATCCCAGGGTCCTGGGATCGAGCCTCACATCAGGCTCCTTGCTCAGAGGGAAGTCTGCTTCTCCCTCTCCCTCTGCCTGCCGCTCCCCCTGCTTGTGCTCTCTCTCTCACTCTCTCACTCTGTCAAATAAGTAAATAAAATATTTTAAAAAAAGAAATAATTTGAATATAACTTAACTTTGCATTTACTTATGTGCAATTCCCTCTGATATAAATATTTGATGAATACAGAGAACTGCATTCAGATGAACAAAGCAAGAATGTGTTTTGAGTAGGAATATCAAAAACATAAATACACACACACACACACAAACACACACCTCAAACACTTAATGCTATCTCAGTTAACTACATGTGAGCTGTAACTATCCACATCTGGTATTACAAACTCCCCTCCAATTACAGATAACCATTCTTTAAACACTCCAAAATAATTCACACACAGCAGGTGACAGTTCTTCCAATGCCCACTTCCACAAGCAAACTTCAGGTGTTTTTCAAGATAAAGTGCCATATTTATTGTGGCACTTATGTAGTTCTTAACTATTTGACATATCTGTAACTGCTACTATTCTTCTAGTTTTCTATCTTTTTTATAAGTGGGTCTCTGACGAAGTTTTTAAGTGTTGTGCCCCTAACCACTTTTTCCCCACTAGGCCTGTGATTATTGTGTGCGTGCTTTTAGAGTGTGGTTATTGTTAAGAATGTATTATGTCCCATTAAAACAGAACTGACCATATTTCTTTTTTTTAAGATTTTATTGTATTTATTTCTGAGAGGGAGGGAGAGAGAGTGGGGGAGGGGCAGAGGCGAGGGAGAGAGAGAATCCTCAAGCTGACTCTGTGCTGGGTGTAGACCTGACTCAGGGCTCAATTCCAGGACCCTAAGATCATGACCTGAGCCAAAACCAAGAGTCAGCTGCTTAACTAACTGAGCCACCCAGGCACCTGGACTGACTGTATTTCTAAATGTATTGTCTATGTTCAATACTTCTCATCTCACTCCCTATATTTCACATTCTAGTTAATGCCACCATAAAGCTAAAAATCTTAGTTATAATTAAGATGTACATTATTGCATATCAATGCCATTAGAGAAATTATCCCAAGATTTGGCCCCATATCTTGATCATTATTAGTTTCTCTCCATCAGTGCTGTATTTATGTTTTTCTGGTAGAAAGACCTCCGTATTATTTTGCTTGACCTCTCATTTGACTTCAATATGCAGTCTAATTTTCTAGTAGTTGTGTCCAAATGCTTTGAATCATACAACTATATAATCACTATTTTTGTATATGAAATACACACACTATATACGTATGTGTATACGTATATATGCACATATATATATGATTTATATTTGTGTACCACTATGGAAATATTACTATATTGAAAAGCTAAGTATAAATTAATTGAAAGAAGTAGATGAAATAAGCAATAATCTTAAATAAAATTCATTTAATTTTATATAGTGTGAAAAACACAGTAATGAACATGCTGCTTAATTTAATCTGAAAATTCTGGTTTAATTAAGTATGATACAATAATTCTAATATTTGATTTGATTTGATTGGTTTTAATAACTGTTGTAGATGAGAAGGATATCAGACTGTATTGATCCAAATAGAATAAGTGCCTCACTGGCTTCATTATAATAATTCATTGTAAATTCTACTCACCCACTATGAAAAATTTCATTTGGAAACTTTTGAAATTAAACCCACAAATTACTACCTCCCCTGATGTCAATCAATTGTTCCTTGAGAACTAATCATAATGTGCTACATTTTAATAATTTTAGCAGATGGGCTTAAGCTTCACTGAAATTTTTCATACCAAACAATTAAAAGAAATTAGAACATTTCTACACCAATTGTTTCTGTAGTTCTCCCATTATGAAATTTTCTTGTGGATGACACATGCATGTTATTTTTGGTATCAAAATTAGTGTGTGATTGATAGAGAAATGCAAATAGAAGAAAATAATACAAGTTTCTTTAGGTAGAAAATACAGAAACTGGCCATCAGATCAGAGCACCCACAGTCTGAGGGAAAATTGTTGGTGGCCCCACAAGGAACTCCAGTGACACATATGCTCCTGACAGAGAACAGTTACAGTTTTTCTTGAAATTTAACTACAATACTTTGTTTTCCTGCCTTCATCTCCCTCCCCACTGTTCCAGAGATTCTGGCCTCATCCATTACATACTCATCAAGTACAAATAACTAGAAACAATATTAGATATCCCTACATGTTTCTTTCATGTTTACTTAAAATAGGGTGAATTAAGACTAATTTCCCAGCAGCCCTCAAGCAGGCTGAAAGTTTATGTCTTGCCAAGGTCTCTTTAAGCTGGTGAAAACTCTACCAATCATCTGTTTTCAAAATTCTCCTGAAAGGCAGTTACTTTTATGTTAAAGCTAAAATGTGTGCATTTATTCTTCAAAATTATCCATTTGTGGTATATTTTTTACTTTTCCTTTCATCCCAGAAAAGCTAACGGATTTGGAGCATACGCTTTTTTGTAAAATATGACACTTGTAGTTAGGCTTGTCCAATCTTTTGAATGCCCTGTGATGATGTCCTTCAGCACTTTGTGCACTTTGCTGCATTAACAAGGTTATGAATAATTCATTGAAAAAATTTCACATAGTGCTCTGTTCCTCACTCTGTGAAGATATTCCATAACCTTCTTTTCTCAAGTTAAAGAAACCATTTCATCAATGGTTATCCACGCATAGTTCTTACCCAAACATTGATTTTTGTTAAAGAAGCCTTTACCTGTATTCTTCTCTATGACTTCTTTGCTTTAATAGGTCATTAAAAAGCCATCTTAGAATATTTTATTACTGTAAGTGAATACAGAAAATACCATAAACTGAGATATTCTAGCAATATCTGAACATACTGCAACCAGGTAGCAAGTCTTTCATACTGTACTTTACCCTAAGACTTGATTCTTCATATCCCCTGTGATGTTTTCTATGCATCTTCTAGGAGCATTTGCTGACAAAAAAATGCACTTCAACCTGTCATTATATTGTTTTTTGTATGCAGCCAATTTAATATATTGAGAAAAGCAAGTACTTTCAGAGTGGCAGATGTATATCTTTCATCCCTATTAAGTAAGAAAGATAAAAAAAAAAGATATTCACAATCTTTTTCATTATATTTAGTGAAATTTTCTAAGGTATTTAATTTAGTGTGGCAGAGTTTGAAATTGAAAGAGAAATTATGCCTGTTTCTCTTTGTTTTCATATTCTGGATGCTTGCTTTTAAATTTCTATACAATCCTACTTGTTTGACACTATCATTAGCTACTAGTCCAAATTACTGAGTCATTGTTATACTATCCTCTTTTGCTGGACCGACTTCATTTTGAAGAGTCATTTTCCCAACAGAACCCCTACATCAGGTCACTCACAACTCAGCTTACACAGAGAGGGGAGGAGCCTCTGGCCAACGGACCTTAAGGTGACCCCATGATCAGCTTCCTGGTATTCACAACCTTAAGGAACGGTGTCTTACTTCCACCCACGAATGCAGCAAATGTGGTTAATGTATATGCTTACATGTGTGTAATTACACAAGAGTAGCACTGTCTTACTAGAATCTCTCCTCTCTCTTTCTCTCTCTCTGGCTGTGAGGAAGCAAGCTGCCGTTAATCTTAAAACCACAAGGAACTGACTGCTGCCAAAACCGTGTGAGCCAGGGAAGAATATTTTGTCCTAGTCTAAATTACATACAGACCCTCTCCTTAACCAACATCTTGATTGCAGCTTAGTGAGGTACTACACAGAGAATCAGTTTGTTGGCATATAATTTTTCATAATATTCTCTTATAATTGTTTGTATTTCTGTGGTGTCAGTTGGGATCTCTCCTTTCTCATTAATGATTTTATTTATTTGGGTCTTTTCTCTTTTCTTTTTGATAAGTCTGGCCAAGAGTTTATCAATTTTCTTAATTATTTCAAAGAACTCCTGGTTTTATTGATTTGCTCTACTGTTTCATTTTTTGTTTGTTTGTTTGTTTGTTGCTATAGCATTTATTTCTGCTCTAATCTTTATTATTTCCCTTCTTCGGCTGGCTTTATTTTTTGTTCATTTTCTAGGTTTTTTTTCTAGGTTCATTTTCTAGGTTCATTTTCTAGGTTCTGCTTTAGGTGTAAGGTTGGGTTGCATATTTGAGATTTTTCTTGCTTCTTGAGGTAAGTCTGTATTGCTATATACTTCCCTTTTATGACTGCTTTTGCTGCATCCCAAATGTTTTCATTTGTTTCCATGTAATTTTTTATTTCTTCTGTAATTTCCTCGTTAACCCGTTCATTCTTTAGTAGGATGTTCTTTAACTTCCATGTATTTGTGGTCTTTCCAAATATTTTCTTGTGGTGGACTTCAAGTTTCATTGTGTTGTGGTCAGAAAATATGCATGATATGATCTCAATCTTGTATTGGTTGAGGCCTGATGTGGGACCTAGTATGTCATCTTTTCTAGAGAGTGTTCCATGTGCACTTGAAAAGAATGTGTATTCTGTTGCTTCAGGATGAAATGTTCTGAATATATATGTTAAGTCCATCTGGTCCAGTGTGTCATTCAAAGCCATTGTTTCCTTGTTGATTTTCTGCTTAGATGATCTGTCCATTGCTATGAGTGGGGTATTAAAGTCCCCTACTGTTATTGTATTATTATGAATGAGTTTCTTTATGTTTGTTATTAATTATTTTGTATATTTGGGTGCTCCCAAGTTGGGGACATAATGATTTACAATTGTTAGATCTTCTTGTTGGATAGACACCTTTACTATGATATAGTGTGGGATTGAAGTTATTTTAATTATTATTTGTTTGAATATGGGAGGTGGTTTGGTATACTGTCTACTCTTTTTACTCCTTTGTGATGACTTATGTTAATTGGTTTTTGTCCAGGTATATACAATATACAATATACTTTTCAGATTATAATATTGCAAATGATCATGGAAGCCCCTGGGGGACTAAAAAATATCCACCATGATTCCTCACTTTTTTCTCACCACTTCATTGATTAAACTCTAAGTGCTTAACCTAGCCACAAACACAGGCTTGCTGTCCCTACATTCTGTCCTGACATTAATGCAACCTAAATTTCTTCATATCTTCCAAGAATTTGAATGTATAAAATGCCAAAGAATGCCAATGCATTGCTACCTTATCTGTGGAAGAGAGATTAGAAAAAAGTCAACATGGGAAGTGAAAGTGGTTTTAAATGATTGGAGTTTAATTTTTTCAAATTTTATAAAATCTTATGATTATGTGAATATGTTGTTAATCCCCACAGTGTCTTGGAGAGGCCCATGCAAGTGAGCTGCTCTGATTTAACATTTATTATATCTTTATAGTGTATCTCTCTTTGCATATCTCTCCATTATTAAAATCACTATTCTATAATACTGACAGAATTTTTTATTCTAAAAATTAAACCAAAATTAAACTTTCTTCAATGCATAATGCTATAAACTTCTCAATACTCAAGGTCTAAATTATTAAGAAAACATACAACACCTTTTACAATCTGCCCTCAACTTTTATATCCAATCTGATCTTCATAATTCTCCTCTATCTCTTTATGAATTGCATCTACACCACAGTCATTTAAAACTTCTGCTTGTCTTATCTTCATTTCACTGTACTTTGGTGCAGATTATTTTTTCTGCCTGATCTGACCTCTCTACTCTGTCCCCCATCCAAAATGAAGACCCATCTACAGTGTCAACTCACTTCTAAACCCTATTCTGATTTTTTTGACCATGGTACTTATTGCATCATACTATACTTGCTCATTTACTAGTGTGTATTCCTCTTGAAAGTGTGGGCTCTTTGTGTGAAGGAATCCTGTCCTACTCTTTTGTGATGTGTCTCACTGCCTAAGCAAATGTTTTTCCCTAAGGCAGTGCTAAGTAAGCATTTTTTTCTTTTATTTTTCTCTCATTTTATACATATTTCTAAACCACGATCATGTTGGGAAAGGGGGACAGTCAGCATAACAATCAGGTAAAAAATACTTGTGTCTTCACACAGTGTGGCACCATTCCAGCCCTGGAGTTCCTGCCTCACTTAAAATGAGAGAGAAATATTTTCTTTTTTATTTTGCTTAAACCAAGGTTGGTTTGGATTTTCTGTCATACTTCTTTGATCATTTTTTTTTTTTTTTTGGCAAGAAAATATCTATTTTTAAAAGTTCAGGGAAATATATGCTAGAAATATTTTGAAATAAGACTATTTGATCTGTATTTAACATTTTGGACAAACCTAGCTAAAAATGGTAAAGTGTTACTTTAAATTTTATTTAAAGCCTTTTAGCACATTTTATTGTAATCATCCTGCATCACTGTGAACAGTCTCTTTGCACCAACACTGTGGAAAAGATACATTCTGAGCTCAATGATAATATATTCCTTTTTTTTTTTTTTTTTACTAGGAAGTACTTTAATCATTTTTCTTAGGAAAAAAAAAAAAAATCCAGACACTAACAGTTCACAACATTTCAACAACAACAAAATACTGGTTGAGAGAGGTTTCCAGGAACTGGGTTCTCTGAAGTCTTAGGAAGAAAAGCTGGTATCCTGCTTCATTATAGATGGATGGCATATTCCTAGGCATCTCTCTGATTTCTAAATATTTTAATCAATGCCATAAATTTCTTTTAAAAGCCATTAGTACACAGATAATGTACTTATAAAAATCCAGTAACTTAATAGAAAATTTAATCTTAATCTGACAATATTTAATTTACATAATGTAAATTCATAATACACTAGTCTTTACTGTGGTAACAACCTCAAATTTCAGTGGCTTACCACAGGAAATATATACCTAACTTACTCAAAATCCACTGTGCATCCAGGAAATACTTCAGGACAGTTGTTGTCTATGTGTAGACCTAGTGGTCTAAGCAGCTTCACCTGATAAGTGGTACCTTCTTATCACATTATGTTTTCCACAATCACCAAAGCAGAGACTATGTGGGCTGAAGAACAGGGCACCAGACATTAAACATGTCCACCTGGAAGGGCACACATTTCCTTAACCATTTCAGAGATGACATCACAAATGTGAGACATGCAAATAGATTGTATGCCTAGAAGGAAGAGAACTATAAATATTGGTAAACTGTACTAATGTCCACCACACATGACATTTATAATATGGACACATATAAAAATGACTTTTTTTAGATGATTAGAAGAAAGTTATAGCAAAAGGGATCATATTTTATGACATGGGTAGAGGCATGTAAATGATATAATGGACAGTTCTGATATCGGATTAAAAAATAGCTCTTAGCACTCTATTCTATTTCGAAAAGACCTAGATGGCCAATGAATTCAATCCCATTTATCATTCAAGCAAAACTTTAAATTTTCAGGTTACCAAAGACTTTCAATGCTATCTTAACAATTACCCATGAAAACTTTGAGACAGACAAAATTAACCATCATTGTAAGTCATCTTTTTTGTTGTCAAATTGAAACAGAGATAACACAAGCTTATTTGACCTTCAGCAAATCTAGATAGAATAAAAGTTTCATATTTAATGCTGATAACATGTCTATCTTAATTAAACCAACAAATTTAAATTAGTTTAAGTGCCTCATATGTTTCACCTAGTTCCAATTAAAGATAATCAATTTGTCTGCATCCCTGCCAACATCTGTCATTTCCTGACTTGTTAATTTTAGCCATTCTGACTGGTGTGAGGTGGTATCTTGAGGTGAGGTGGTATTGAGGTTTTGACTTGGATTTCCCTGATGCCAAGCAATGTTGAGCACTTTTCCATGTGTCTGTTGGCCATTTGGATGTCTTCTTTGGAAAAATGTCTGTTCATGTCTTCTGCCCATTTCTTGATTGGATCATTTGTTCTTTGGGTGTTGAGTTTGATAAGTTCTTTATAGATTTTGGATACTAGCCCTTTATCTGATATGTCATTTGCAAACACCTTCTCCCATTCTGTCGGTTATCTTTTGGTTTTGTTGACTGTTTCTTTTGCTGTGCAAAAGCTTTTTATCTTGATGAAGTCCCAATAGTTCATTTTTGCCCTTGTTTCCCTTGCCTTTGGTGATGTTTCTAGGAAGAAGTTGCTGCGGCTGAGGTTGAAGAGGTTGTTGCCTGTGTTCTCCTTTAGGATTTTGATGGACTCCTGCCTCACATTTAGGTCTTTCATCCATTTGTGTGTGGTGTAAGGAAATGGTCCAGTTTTATTCTTCTGCATGTGGCTGTAAATAAATAAATAAATAAATAAAAGCTCTGTGTAGAGAATGAAGGACCATCTCATTGGTCTCTTTTCTCTTCTTTGACCCCAAAATATTAATTCTTTAAGTGTTTGTATTACATTACAAATTCTTTATAGGTGAAAACAGTGTCAAAGAGCTTAGGTGGTTAGGCAAAAAAGAATGTAAACACACACTGGAAGCACAAATCTAAAGGATGATCTTCCATAAAGGCCAGAAGTGGAGTAGGAACAATCTAATAGCTGACATGTACTGTGCACGTATGTGCCAAATGATTTTAATTACTTTTCATGTATTTTTAAATTAAAAAACTCACAATGCTGTTGTGTATATATATTATATATTTTACAAATGAGGAACTTGGTAAAATAACTTGCCCAGTCAAAAGCATAATGGGTGGTTGAGACCAACAATAAGCTGCTGTAGGCTGTGAGCAATTTTTCCATTTGCCACCTCCCTTACAGCTTAGAGTCATCAACCACAGATCTAGTTAATGCATATGCTGTCAATATTTTCACATCACTCCTCTATAATTTCATGAGCTAAGAATTTACTTTATTCATGAAATAACATATTTTCACTTCATATTAAATTTAAAAAATTTCAATATGTTGACTTATTTTATTTCATGACTCTGTATGGCAGTTATTATTATCCTCATATTATAGTGGAAACATGTGATGCTCAAAGAAGTTAAATAATTCACATAAGTTCATACACCAAACAAGTGAAAGATTGAATCTCAAGATTGAATCCAGTACTTTGGAGTTCAAAATATATGATCTTTTTGTACAACCACAACAGCACCACCACAAGAAGTAAGACCTAAATCTAAAATAAAATTGATTTAAGAAAAAATAATAATCAAATAGTTTTGATTTAAAGACAGAGTTGTTGGTAAATTATTTCCAATTTAATAATTAATAAAATGTTTTTTGATTTCATATTTATTTTGTATTTTACCTTGATAGCATAAGTAGATTGAGAAGATAAATGGGATATGATGGCACAGTGATGCTATACATTGATAGAAATGCTATGTATGAAAGACGAGCCTTAAAATAGCCACAAGCATACACTCAGATTTGCTGCTAATGCTTGTGATGCATTTGTCCAGTTATTTTGCAGACCCATCTTTCAATAGTCCTGAAATTAAATAATAAGTCTAATGTGGAGAGAAATAGAAAACTGCAGCTGGGGAAAAAAAAGATATTGGGTTGTTTATGGAAATATATTTATGGAATATTTACAGAAATATATTTATGGAAATATGTTTATTGGCCAAAATATTTTAGCACTATCCTTGGGTGGAAAAAATTATTTTGTTTCCTTATAGACATCCTCAAACTACAGTTTACATTTTGAGGAACTGAGCTTTGGTCTCCTGTGGTTCTTCCCAATAGGTATGTATATAAAACTAAACATAAATGCTAATTTCCATATATTTAAACAAAAGAACAGAGTTTTGAAGGACATATTAGTCCATGCATTCTTATTTTAGAGATGTGATAATTAAGGCCTATAGAGATGTCATGACTTTCCCAAATAACTTCATGACATGTGAAGATCTATCATATAAACTATAAATGGGTATAAAATTGGCATGTAGCATCATATTCATAATTATATAAAATAGCCAGAATTGTATAAAATGTTATTTTAGTTGATAATCTACTATGAATGTATAAATGTGTGAATGTATCTGGTTTGACTTCAAACCACAATTTGAAATTTTTTTAAAATCACAGTTTGATTTTATTATACAAATTACTATATGTTTGGGAAACCAGTTAATTTCTGATTCCAAGTCTTCCAAACTCCTCAAGATAAAAAGATCCTAACATTAGTAACTCATAAGAATTACCCCCAGCCATTCAAGTATGGGTTTCTGTCAAGGCTTCTGGGACTTAGAAGTGCCTTTATGTTAATGAAGTAAAAAAGGCTGCTCTTGTATTCCCTCTCTCGCTGTGTCTCTCTCTGTCAAATAAATAAATAAAATCTTAAAAAAAAAAAAAAAAGGCTGCTCAAGGTCATTGGTCATTTGTTCACACGTTTGGCTGCTGTGATGCCGCTCATTACTGTCTTCATGGCCTCTCATATATGACATCTTACACTTTTATCTCCAGGTTGGACAGGAGGACCTTTTGGGAAGTTAAAGGACTGGTGTTTGTGCTCTCCCCTCTCTAGATGGTCCATGTAGGAGCCATCCCATGAAGCGTTCGACATGCTCTAAAATCCTCGGGATTTCTCTTTTTCTCTAAGGAATGAGAATATTTATCAAGTTTTGACAGAAATTCCCTCATTATTTCTATCCACTTTAGTCCTCTGAGAAAAAAAAAAATGCAGCCCTGACAGCTGTCAGCTTGTCCTTGGTCTGGCACTAACAGCTGTAGCATGATGTTCCCTTCATAACATTGATAATTCCAAAGACCGTCATTAGACACCATCACTATGAATGTGTGGAGCAGAGCAAAAACAGGATAACTCCTTAATCATGTCTAAGCCCAGGCAAAAACAAGAAAACCATGCAAACCACAAAAATGACCAAACATTTTCTTGGCTTGGTTATCCTTAGTGAACAATGCCTCTTTACCAATTACATCAGCCCAAGTTTGTTTCTCTTACCTGCATTGAGATTTCATTAGAGGTTTTAAAATACTAATCAAGGGACACCTGGGTGGCACAGTAGCTTAAGCATCTGGACTCTTGGTTTCAGCTCAGGTCATAATCTCAAGGTCGTGATCTCAGGACCCTGAGATCGAGCCCCATGTAAGCCTCCGTGCTCAGAGCAGAGTCAACTTAAGATTCTCTCTCCCTCCCCCTCTCCTCCTCCCCTCCCCCCCAAGAAGAAATAAATAAGTCTTAAAATAAAATAAAATACTGATCAGGTAACTTTTCCTAAACAAAATAAATGTTAGAGCATTATTACTCTTTAGTACTATCATAGTAGCATAAATGTGACTCAATCATCAATTTGAGAATAGTTTGGAATTCATATCACATTGATTTATATATTTTTTTCTCAGCACATTATAGCTTTTTTTTACACAGAATCAGCAGCTGAAAGCCAGCTTCCCTCACATAGCTGGAGGCAGGACATCCAGCTGAAACATCATTGTACAGTATGATCACATATCCACAGATCTCTCTGGGTCAGTTTAACTTGATATTCCACTTTGTAAGTGCTTATTTCACAGTTATTTGTGTGTGTGTGTGTGCAAAAGAAACAAACTACTCCACCTGCTCCTCGTAGAGATGTTTCTTTGCTCTTGTTTTCCTCACTTGGCAGCTGCATTCCTGCCTCATTTCCCTTTCTATCAAACTATAGTCACATTCTATTTTTTAAGGTGAGGAATAGGATAATCTTCATTTATTAGGAATTTTACCACATTATTACTTTGATTATGATTTTATTAGTGCTCTGTTTTCAAGGTTTCCTAGTTTTTAATGCCTTCCTAAGTTGACTATTTCCACAGAAAGTTTTTTTTCCCAAAGTACTTTTGTAATAGAGCAGAAACTCCAATGTTCCTGTAATTATAATGAGTCTGATTTTAAAAATTCAGACCAACAGACTTTCTGACATAATCACAAATATGTCCTTAACTTTTAAAACATTTTAACTCCTCTTTAGGAGATATATATTGATCCCTAAACTTATTTTTTCATCAACAGCAAATAATGAAATGACAAATGCTCTGAATTTACACAAACTCACCTAATGACAATTAATGCACTGACCTGCAGCTTTTGAGACAAAAATAAATTTAGAAACTAGAGTTAAAAGCTCTGGAAATTTTATTGCTTCTTTATTTTGTGTAATTATTGGAAATAGTTGACCCACCATTCTGTAATAATTAAGTGATTCTATTATAAATTGTTTGTTCATTTTATGATGTTAAGAAAATCTCAGATCATGCTAGAGAAATCTGTGGGAATACAGTTGAAAAGTAATGTATAACCCTGTCACCATGTCAATAGAAGCTTTAAATTCCTTAAAATTCTTATGTTTTTTTTAAAGTAAAACCAAATGGAGATGAGGTAAAAGTTAATGTTGAATTCATAAGTACTGAAAGAAAAGAGAAAGAATAACATAATTCCTTTTCAGCAAAGCTTTAAAAATGAATAAAACAAAACAATAGCATTGAAAATACTGCACCATAGAAAATGATTGGCTATTTCAAGATTCATTTCAAGTTAATAATAGATTTTGTTGCTCTGCTTTTTCAGTAATCCATTTATTTCATGCCCAATTTAGAGCAGAGTCGACCACAGAATCCCTTATAAATGATCGATGAAGTTACTTTTTATCTTGTGAGCTGCATCAGTCCGACACTAGCTAAACCTAGAGGATCATAATGTAGTGTTGAGCTAATGTGAGCAGAAGTTTTTCTTGTGTCCTACTGAGGAAAATATTATTACTTTAGCAACACACCTAGTTATGAATGCAATCTATTCAGCTGTTACATTCAGTTATTACAGATCCATTTTAGTTGGCTCAGTTCTGAATATTTTAGTTGGACACACTCTCTTTTTAGTGTTTAACAGTAAATTTTCTAAAATGGAAAGAGTTATAGTACACCTCAAGTAAGCTGGCAAGCAAGCCATCTCTCTTTTATTGGTGTGCTCCACAATATACCAGCTTTTGAAAAAGAAAAAAAAAAAAAATCCGTCAATTATTCAATGAACCAGTCAAGCAAATATGAAACATGTGTGTGAATTTTAAAATAACTATTGAGGAACCTTGAACCTCATGATAGCTAGCAATAATAATCAGGGTTTAATGTGAGGGTCTTGATTTAATTAACAATGGCACATATAAATCTATTTAGTGGCCAAGAAGCACAAAGCCTCTAGGAAGTCTCTTGGTCTTCTTCAGCTAGGCTAAAATGTCTATCTTTCTATTACCCTAGTTATCTTTTTTTTTCCTTTTGTTTCAACTACATTGGAATTGTTGGTTTACTTTTCATCAGATTAACTTAGCATAGCTTTTTGAGGATATAGGTCTCAGGAATAGACATAGGTCTTAGAAATGGAAAAAAAATATAGAATTAAACTATTGTGACCTTTCATTTTGTATACAATGTGCATTTTTAATGAGTTTTAAATAAAAGTCAATTTATTTCAATGTTATTGGTTATAATTTGTTAAGTTTGGAAAATAATATTGGTCTTATGGCACTTACACAAAATATTACCTATCTTTATATACAGAAGTTATATAGCTGTGCACTATCTACAACCACTTATAGGCTGACGAGGCTCTTGAAGAAAAAGAGAGTTCTCTCAGGTGAATGCAATATGTTCAGGGGTTGAGCAGGTATTAAAACCTACCCTGGGCCGGGCGCCCGGGTGGCTCAGATGGTTAAGCGTCTGCCTTCGGCTCAGGTCATGATCCCAGGGTCCTGGGATCGAGCCCCGCATCGGGCTCCCTGCTAGGCGGGGAGCCGGTTTCTCCTTCTGCCTCTGCCTCTCTCTCTCTCTCTCTCTCTCTGACTCTCATAAATAAATAAAAAAAAAATAATAAAAAAAAAAAAAAAAAAACCTACCCTGGGCCTTACTAGGTATCTCTCAAAAGTTATTCTTATCCTAAAAAGGAAAACTTAGATCCACGAAACTCTCTTTCCAATCTTTTTTTTTATCCTCCAGAGAATTATCAAACAACACATTCATTTCCAATCATAAAAAGCACATATTAAAATGGAGCAACATTGAGAATCAAGACACTATTCATCCTCATCATCCAGTGACCTACTCCCAAGGGGTGAGCACTTTTGGTCATTTCTTAGTTCTATAATATTTACTTATTTAAAATATAATGCTTTTAACTGCACATATATAGAATTTGGCCAAATGTTACCCTACTCTCCACCTTTCTTTAACAATCTCCTCAACCCAGATGAATATATTAACAGTTTTGGTCTCTCATTTCATCTTCAAATAGCATAATTAAAACCCTATTTTTATATGTACCACAGACTACATTTCTCTCATTTGTGCAATGATCCCACCTTCCCTCCTCCTTTTCATCCCCTTCCCCTTCCTAGACCTTCACAGCTATAATTATAATTTTATTTTGTCAAAGTTATAACAGTTGTAAAATGCTCCAAGATTGTTCTTGAAGTTGATTGTAAAAGTTGAAAATCAGTTCATATATAAATGGAATATTACTCAGCCATCAGAAAGGATGAATACCCACCATTTGCATCGACATGGATGGAACTGGAGGGGATTATGCTAAGTGAAATAAGTCAAGCAGAGAAAGTCAATTATCATGTGGTTTCACTCATATGTGGAACATAAGGAATAGTGCAGAGGACCACAGGGGAAGGGAGGGAAAACTGAATGGGAAGAAATCAGAGAGGGAGACAAACCATGAAAGACTCTGGACTCTGGGAACCAAACTGAAGGTTACAGAAGGGAGGGGGGTGGGGGGATAGGGTAACAGGGTGATGGGTATTAAGGAGGGCATGTGTTGTGATGAGCACTGGGTGTTATACACAACTAATGAATCGTTGAGCGCTACATCAAAAACAATGATGTACTATATGTTGGCTAATTGAACATAATAAAAAAATAGAAAAGAAAATCAGTGAATATCACTTATATTACTGTGATATTTAAGTATGCTTTACTTTGGAGATAATTATTCTGTTAGAGTTGCTTTGGTCAGTGTCATGATCTCTGACCTCTGTCATTCACTGGAGGATGTTCCCAAGATGAATTTTGAGTTTTCTCTTAATTGTCTAATTCTCCCAGATTTCAATCTCTCTATATTCATTCTCCTTATTTCCTTGAAGGGTTCCTTGTGGATCTTACTATCCGGCCCATTGCATTCAGGCCCACTCACAGAGGCCATCCTGTGCAGGATGGTTAGACACCATGTCACCCTCTGTGATGTATGTACTCTTTTCAGTATCTTGTATGATCCTCTGCTTTACTAACTCATTCTTCATTATATGGGAGTAGAATTGTGGAATGTTGCAATTGCCAAAAGAAACCAAATGCTTTATTTCTCATTGTTTTGTACAGAGGCAGCTGCTCAAAAACAGAGACAAAAATAGTGACATTTGTGGAAAAAAAAAAAAAAGGAAAAATAGTCTAAAAGGTAACAGAAAGTGATGATTTAATACAATTAAAAAAATGCCTTCCCTAGGTGAAGATGTGGCCTTTTAATTGGGCTATAATGATTATTAAAACAAAAGTAAGGACACTAGTCTTACTAGCAGCTAGCATTAATAACTTACATACATGTGGCAGTGAACTTCACTGAGCATTTTCTATTCATCATCTGTTTACTTAATTCTTTTCTAGTGTACACATGAAGAGAAACTGGGTCAGTGAAGAATCACACCTTATATTTTTTTTAAAAAAGGCAATATGTTAGCAATATGTTATAAGGTCTCCTTTCCACATGGTATCACCAGCCCTCCTCTCCCTACCGATCAGAAAATAATCTCAAAATGTATTAGTTAGGCAAAACAACTCTAACATTTCAGGACATATCAAAATAGCTTATCTTGCATTCATATGACAGTACAAGGCCTGGTGTGTTAATGGAAAGGCAAATGTGGGGAGATAATTTAAGGCCCACAGGTCCTCCCTATGTATCTTTCTGCTGCTCCTTAAGGTCTCATCTTCATCTGTAGTCCACAGGCCAAAGGAAAAGGAGTATGGAGAGAACTATTTGCTTCCTAAAATCCTTGACCTGGAAGAGCTACACATCACTTTCACAAATATCTCCTTGCTGAGATCTAGTCACATGGGCACAATGAACAACAAGAGCAGGCAGCTAAGAAATGTAGATGAGCTCTGTGTTGGGAAGAGGTTAATGCTGGTCAGTTAGGAGTCTCTGCCTCAGAAATCTCCTATGAGGCATTGTATAAAAAGGACTGTTTAGCAGCTGAGAGTTGAACATGCACTCTGTTAGGCTATATACTGACACTCTTATGTTTGCTCTCTATAGTAGTTGGTTCTTAAAAAACAAAGTCTTATTTTAAATTCTAGTAGGCAGCTTTATTTTCCACAACATCTGTTACATGGTTTTCAGTGTACATAAAATTTAAAAAATACCATGGGGGAACGTTTGTCTTGTACTCTCGTCAGGTACACTCTGTGCAAAGAACTGGATAATTTTTTCAATAACATCCTTATTATAGATACAGATTTTTTAATCACAAGGTTTTTTTCATAATACTTTATAGAAAGTTATTAATATAATAAAGTGCATTTCACTAAATGTATTTGTATGGAGACAGCCAGATGCAGTCCAGGTATACAGTTCTTTTATGGTATTCCTTAAAAAGATATGGATTATTTTTAAAAATGAGTGGCAAATTATTCAGACAATACTTCTCAAAAACAAATAAGTTTCTAACAAGTGCAAGGTGAAGTAATGTTAAGAATGTATGCTCTACCAAGTGTCCATCAACTGATGAATGGATAAAAAAGATGTGGTATATATATATATATATATAAAATGGAATACTACTAAATCATCAAAAAGAATGAAATTTTTGCTGTTTGCAGCAACATGGATGGAGCTAGAGAGTATTATGCTAAGCTAAATAAGTCAATCAGAGAAAGACAAATACCATAGTTTTCATTCATATATAGAATTTAAGAAACAAAACAGATGAACATATGGGAAGGGGAAAAAAAGAGAGAGAAGGAAACCAACCATTAGAGACTCTTAAGGATAGAGAACAAACTGAGGGTTGATGGAGGGACATGGGTGGGGGATGGGCTAGATGGGTGATGGGCATTAAGGAGGGCACTTGTTGTGATGAGCACTTGGTGTTATATGTAAGTGGTGAATCACTAAATTCTATTCCCAAAACCAATATTACGCTATATGTTAACTAATTAGAATTTACATAAAAATTTGAAAGAATAAATAAAAGCAAGAAAAATGAAAAAAAAACACTATAATATAAAAAAAAGAATGTATGCTCGAAAAAAGATCTAAGATGTGGCCTTTCTCTGTTGGCAAATAATAAAAGAGCTGCAAATTTTAGACAGCTTTGTGTAGTGTTGATGCTCCATCAGAATAGTCAGATGGACAACCAACTTTTGGACAAAAAAAAAAAAAAAAGGATCTCACCCATCTCTTCAGGAAGCCTGGTAATATGCATTATTTTTCTCAATTCATTGTATTGTTCTCAGAAAAAGGGCTATATAATTGCAGGCTTTGCAAGCTTTGGAGCATTCTTAGGCCTAGAATTATTTTTTGCTATTGTTCATGAAGAAAAGGTAAACTCTCAACTTCTATGCCACAAGATCAATATATTTTTTAAATATGAATGCTTTTATCTTTGATCTGACTATGTCTATCATTAAATGTGTACTGATTTCAAGCTTTGCTGTGAAATAAAGCAATGCTTTATATGCAGTGCACCTGAATAGATCTGACCTGAGGGTTGCCATGGACTGCCAGTGACTTTTGTGGCTAAACGAGAGGAGTGTGTGGAGCTAAGCTTATCAGTCTTTTTTAGGCATCCAAACAAAGAAATATGGGCGGAATGTGCCAATTAGCAGTGAGAATTGAAGTATATAGATGATGTCTGAGGGAAAGAGGCTAAAAAGCCACACTAACAACATTCACGTAACAATCATGGCTGAACAGAAACTTTCAATTTATAGCAAGGGGAGAATGAAACAAATGTGAAGATAAAAAAAAGAAATGCCATGTGAAAGAACAAGGGCCCTAACCCTACAAGCCTGGCTATAAGTGGCAGTGAATGCTGAGCCTCTAATAAGGGCTCTATTACACACCCAGAACAAGCTGTGAATCCAAACATCTGTCCTTCCACATGGACCAGAATCTCCATAACTATCTGAGGTGCTGCTCATCTAGGTCACTGCTGGAGTCTTCTAAACATTTTCTTGAGCTCTAAGCTACCCAGTCTTGACTATTATTCTAGGAAATGCTATGGCCAACTAAACCACCAGACTTTATAGTCCTGGTATCTATGCTGATTACTCATGGTGGGGTTTTCTTTTATTGTATAACTCCTCCCACACTTTCATCCCCATACTGGCCAGTAATGCCTTTTGTGTTGCCCAAACCCCTTCTCATATACACCCAGATAGTTTCACTGTACACTCTGGAACCTCTGGTCCTTAGAAAATACTTTCTCATTCCTGAGTTCTTTCATCTTTTTGATGTAACTAAGACTAGTTATGCTGCTTTCACTGTTGCCCTCCTTTTCAGGTGGGAACAGAGTCCTGCTGATTATGTTGCTCCCGGGCCTCTCCTCTCCACTTATAAGATAGCCTGGCCCCATTGAGGGTTAGGCCACTCAGCCACTCAGCTATAGTAATCTCTCTTTGTTTTCATTTAAACTTACCTTCCTCTTTATGGTTTTGGGAATGTAGCTTAAGTCTTCTTCCCTTTGTGCAGACTTGCCATTAGGCTCCCTGATTTAAATCCATCTGGAATATCAAACAATACTCTGCCTCCTAGTTACTTGACATAGCTCTATCCACAGAGTCTCCCTGAATGATACTTTCAGTTTCTTTTAATAACATTGAGGTCCTTCAAGTTCAAACATGTCACATCTTAGTTCCTTTTTTTCCTCAATTACCACTGCCGTAACTGTAACTCTTCCTTAACTTGGAGAACTTCAATCTTGTGACCCCTAAGTTTTCTGTTTTTTCCCTTGTTTTTTGTTTTGTCGCTGTTGTCCAATCAACTGTTTAATAGAACTCTTGGCCTTCCTGCTTTGGTACAATGGCAGATCTCCTGAAGCATACTCTTACCAAGAACCTTAACCTCCATTCCCTGTTGTCCTTCCTTTGAAGTCACCGGGCAAAACTCCAGTAATGGGAAACTCCAAATGTATGTTGTTCTGCATTCTCTCTTCCTACTTCGAGGTTGCTGTATACTCCTGGAGTAAGTCATCAAACTTTAAAGATTTTTGCCAGTTGTGCCCTCAGTCTTGCAGGACAAAGATCTGTTTCACTTACATTCATCACAATAGCTATTTAAACAGTTTTCCAATTTTGGTAAGCATCACACTGTACAAATCCTCCTCTAGCAGCAGAAAAAACTCAATCTGTTTGTGGAGAAAATGCAGCTAACCCTTGCACAATGTAGGTTTGAATTATATGTGTCCATTTATGCCTGGATTTTTTTTTTCAATAAATACAGTACTCTAAATGTATTTTATCTTCCTTATGATTTTAAAATTTTCTTTTCTCTAGCTTACCTTTTTTTTAAAAAGATTTTTTTATTTATTTTAGAGAGAGAGTGTGCTTGAGCAGGGGAGGGGGACAGGGGAGAGAGAGGGGAAGCAGACTCCCCACTGAGCATGGAGCCTGATGCAGGGCTCAATCCCAGGACCTTGAGACCATGACCTGAGCAGAAACTAAGAATCGGACACTTAACTGACAGCCACCCAGGTGCCCCTTTAGCCTACTTTATTATGAGAATACAGTATGTAATAAATATAACCCACAAAATATGTATTAATTGACTTTATGTTATCAGGAGGTTTCCGGTCAAGGGTAGGCCATTAGTGGTTAAATTTTTGGAGAGTCAAAAGTTACACACAGATTTTTGACTGTCTTGGGGTCAACATCCCTAATGCTCATGTTGTTCAAGAGTCAATTGTAATATCTAACCTCCTGCCATTAAACTGACAAATATATTTGCATTGCTATTCACTCTTTTCTGTTTCCCCCTGATTTTCTTTTCAATAGCTGATGACCTGTGTCCTGGAGGTCATGGTCCTGAATACCACCATTCTCCTCATTCTTTAATAGAAGTTACACTTTTTAATATTTCATTGTATCTTATGTATTAGACTACTACCTATTATCTCTTCTTCCTTATAAAAAATACATGCATTTATAATATCATCATCCTTATGTTGGCCCCCACAACCATAGCTTTCATTTATCCATCATAGTCAAACTTATTCAGAGATTTACCTACTTTTGCTTCTTTACCACTTGTTAACCTCTTAATTCACAGCAATCTCATTTCCACTTCCAGCAACCTAGTGGAATGGCTGTGGATTAGCTTTGAGCTACTTATTGATGGATATGCCTCAGTTTTATCCAGTTAACAGGCAGAATATCAGAATAGCAAAGGAATAGTAATTTTACTAGTTTATGATGCTTGTCCTTGGAAAACATAATTACTAATTTCTTGCCAGAGTTGAAATATGTTCCTTTTACTTTATTTTGGATTTAAAGATTCATGGACTATTTTTTTGTTTTAAATAGTTATAGATATCTTAGGAATTCAAAGGAATTGAGAAGGAGACATTAACAATGTCATCAGAATTGGAATCCTGGATTTATTTAACGAATTTTATAATTTATAGATTTGTTTAATACAGATTGTGAGAGATTGCCATTTTCCCAGCTCCATATAGAACACTTTAAACCAGATCATGATGTGGTGATTCAAAAACCATTTTGACCAAAAACATCTTTTTTGCTGTCTGGAAAAAAAGAAAATATAAAAACTGTATAATATGAAAGGTATTACAAAATAGATTGGATACTTTTCTCTTTGTCAATCTACTTAATTTTCCTTTCAAAAGAACATATTTTTTCCCCTGATTTATATACATTTACTGAAACTTTGCCTACCTGAAATAATATGGCATGCATCCAAAATACTGTTATTAAAGTATGCATGAAGTCAGTTAATAGGTTGCTTAAATGACTTTACAGATTGAAAAGCAACCGTATGCAGCAGGCAGAGTGATAGTCTCTCGATATAAAGGTAATGAAGTGAGTTGGAAGAAATTGAATAATATCTATTCTGTTAAGATTATCTTCTACCTTAGCAATAATTATAATGGGGAAACATTTACATCACATAAAAACTTTTTAAATGGGAGTTTTGGTTAAAATAGATATACCATTTCAGAACTCTATGAAAAATCAACACACATCTAACATTAAGTTTACAGAACTAATTGTTTTAATTTCAGGTGTAATCATCAAATCACTTATCTGTATATTTCTTTACTATCATCTTTATTGTTACACATAGCATTTAATTTATATATAGCATTGTATTGATGTTCTATGAATGATGTTAAGTGACCTAGACTTTGTTCTATGTGAAACAATAAAGACGGGTGCTAAAAAAAATATTTGCTTTTAGTAGCTATTTATGTGCTAAAATAGCACTGTCTTATTTTGGTCTTTCTTTGGGGGTCATGATTGTTATTTTTAACCTGCTCAAATGAGCAGGAAATACTGGCTTTTTAGTAGAATCAGGGTATAAAATTACTATAATGACCTCAACTGTTAGTCTAATGTCTAATTGACTTGAGTTGTTGAGTGAGAAAATTAACATTATTAACATAAGTATTCTGTGATGAAATGCATGCATGTTCCTAGTTCAACCTGGAATGATTTATATATTTATCTAAGACCATAATCTATCCATTTAAATGCTATTCTAGGCATTTATGATGTGCTAAGTTTCTTCTAAAGATCACTGCCATTTCTTTAGACAGCAATAACTGATAAAACGTACAATTAAACTTGTTGGTCAAATCAATAAAGAGACACAGGCAACACTTCTAATTAGATTGCTTAAATAAGTATTTAATTTGTATGGACAAAGTTGTTAGTTATTTAAAAGCCATTTGATGGCTCTAACAGAATTTATTGATATTTTCTCTGTAGTTAACTAAGAAACATGGTGCTAAAGTATAGTTTTGAATTCATTTTATTTAGACATTGATGCTATCAGTTCTTTAAATCTAAACAAGTATATTTAGGCTTACCCTTCTTTTCTACAGTATAATTATTAATTTTAATCAAATATCTAATCTGATTTTAGCATTTTCAAATTGATAGTATAAAACAAGTGTAGACAAATATTTTACGTAAAGGGCAAGTGATAAATATTTTCAGCTTTGCAGGCCATATAGTCTTGGAAGCAACTTCTCAAGTCTGCTGTTTTTAGCAGGATATCAATCAGAGGCTCTATTTAAGTATGTGGGCATGGCTGCACTCCAGTAAAACTTGCTTGCAAAAATTGGAGCCTACTGGCCTGTAGTTTGTTGAACCCTGGTATACAAACTAATATTGAAATGAACATAAATGAGAAAGTAATTGTTGTCTAGCATGTTGCTTCTCCATAGAATGTTACACATTTTGTATTAAAGAAGTAAAGGTATCTCTGTCTAAAAAGTTCGAATTATCAAACATTACTTCCTAAATACTGAAAAATTTTTAACAGCTTATCTGCTGGAGAAGTCAAGATCAAAATTGAAAAGTGTTAGAAAAAAAAGTAAGACCAAACATATTGCAAGTCCCTTAGTTGTTCACATTGTTAAGTCTTCTGAATCTTCTCTGAGTTTTCATTTTGCCACTATAACTGAAATAAACATTTTATAGAGATAAATATTAAATATTAATAAAATTCAAGATTTTAAAAGTTATTTGGGGATATTTTATTTTTGCCTTTCATAGGGTAACCTTTTTTTTTTCCCCTTAATAACTAGCCTGGTGATTTTCTTTTTTTAATAACTAGTCAAACTTAGATATTTCTGAATATATCATTGCTGGTCAAAATTACAGGTAACTAACAAAATTTTGAGCACCCTATCATTGAAAAAATGCATTTTTGCCTCCCATTATAAATAATCAGCTTATTTATCAAATATTAATTGGGTACCAGTTATGGCTACACATCTACTGTGGCATCTACTGGGGACTTAATCTTATAAATATCCACAATAAAAAGTGGAGGAAAATGTTCCCCAAATCTATCCTCTTTTGCATTTTTCTCGCCTTTCTATCTATGTGCAAGGTCTCTAATAGTCTCAGAAGGAAAGAGACAAAATTGTGTTAAATGTGCTCAGTGGAAATTTCAAGAATAAGAATCTCATTCAATTTGTTCTAGGAATGTTTAGGCATTAGGTATAATATCTAAAATAAAATTTATGTTTGAAGTCTATTGTATTTTAATATTTAACATGCATTTAGTATATTGCGAATCCAAGATGTGTCACTACTGAATGTACTACAGAAATTGGAAAATCAGATAAGACCTGGCTAATTTCTCCATGGTATTCTCAATCCTTGGGGGGAGGAGAGGAGGGTATGTGTGTATGTGTGTATATGTCTGTATGTGTATCTGTATTCTATAGTGTTCTGACAATGGACTGATTTCTTAATCTTTGTACTAGATGAGTTAACTAAATACAAGCACCATCCCCTTCTGTTCAGGATCATATAACTATCACTGTTGTAAATTATGTAATTGTGAACAGAAAGATAATCTCATTCTCATATATGAATCTGGAGGAGGTGTACAGGTTAAGAAGTTGAGGGAAAAATGTGATTTTGATGAAAGAAGTTCTAAAGCAACTCTATTTTGGTTTCCTTGATACCTCATAGAAAGCATTTTTTTTTAATCTCTCAGAAACAAAATGGGAGTGTTTTCCTTGAACATTCTAGTTGTTCTTCCTTACCTCTAGGCTCACTAACTGGTGCAGGGGGAAAAAAAAAATAATTCTACAGAAACTAATCTGTAGCTACCTTGTTGGGTATGGTTTTCTGTAGAGGAGATGGAATTTTGCATCCATGAACAACACTCTCAGCTGTGTCTATAGGCAGTAAATGAGTACTATCAATTAGAAATACCACTGTGAAAGTATTTATACAGGCCCCCCCAAAAAATGTAAGATTTTTTTTTTTTTTAGAAACTGAAGTATTCCTAAGGACAAACTTTTGGTCTCCTATGAAAGAATATTGATTTTATTAATTACCCAGAACATTTGAGGAAGTCTTTTTTAAAAACCATTTATCCACCTGTTCTGAACAGCCTCTTGTATTAGCAAACATTTAACTTTCCAGCAGGAATTTGGGAAGAGAAACAGCACTAGAAAAAAAATCATAAAAATACCAAGAAATGAGCAAGGAAAGGGGTGTTATTAAAAGTCAAAGAAAGCTACTAAGGATATTTTTTTAAAAATCTGTTTTTGTTTTTTTGGTTTTTTGGGGTTTTTTTGAGAAGGAGGGAAGGAGGGGGTGGGCAAGGGAAGGGCAGAGGAAGAGGGAGAGAGAGAATCCTAAACAGGCTCCATGCCCAGCACAGAGTCCCACATGGGGCTTAATCTCATGACCCTGAAATCATAACCTGAGGCCAAATCAAGAGTTGGACGCTTAACCTACTGAGCCACCCAGTGCCCCTAAAAAAACTATTTGCTTAGTTGTTTTGAAAGTATAATGGATACGAATAATTTCCTTGAATTATCTTCTACCCTACTTTTCACAGCAGTAGAATTAAAAGCAAATGTTTACTAATATTAAAACAACTGACTCAGGTACAAAATTATGTTAAACTAGTTAGTTGGCATCAAACATTCAAAATAAGTATACCAAATATTAGTGAAAATTTAAGCGCACAAAACACCTACTTCTGCTATGGATTTAAATTGAAAGGGAGTTTGCAGTATGACACATTAAAGATTATAAGAAGGTTTCAAAATCATCTCATAAACTTTTACTCAGTATTTTTTCTTGTTTTCCTTGTTTCTATATAATTATGGACACCTGCTCTGAAAATATGTTAAATGCTGACCTTACCTTAGGCTTAAGATATCTGAAGTAAAGCTTACAAATTAATTTTTTTTCAGTATATAAGTAATCACATTGATAATTTGAAAATTTCTTTTTTGTAGATAACAACTTTATATTGTCAAGAGTCAGTATTGTAACACAATTACTTTGTGAATTTTGTAACTTGTCATTATTTTCTTCTATAATGAAAGCAATTGATGCAGAGACCAGAGAATCTTTTCAAGCTTATATGCAATTTAGTTTTTTGTTTGTTTGTTAATCACTGAACCCAATCTAGCTGTGGTCAAGTAGATCAGTATGGATTCAAAAGATGCCATGCCGTTTTCCCTGTACTAATATATTGTGACCCATTGATCTACACACTTTTCTCCTCCTACAAGGTCTCTCACCTGTCGTTATTTCTTAATACCAAACTGGGGCGCCTGGGTGGCTCAGTGGGTTAAGAGGCTGTTGGCTCAGGTCCTGATCCCAGGATCCTGGGATCTAGCCCGGCATCCTTTGGCTCCTGGCTCAACGGGGAGCCTGCTTCTCCCTCTGCCTGTGCCCCCTGCTTCTGCTCTCTCTCTGTGTCAAATAAATTTTAAAAAAAGAGTCTCTAAACTACAAATATAGTTCACACCTGCATCAAAAGGCTATTGTTAAAACAGGACGCCAGGAATGACTTAGTCATAGGGGTACTTCTGAATTTAGGAGTTCATGTGGATTTCATTACTCAATTAAGGAAATGTCATTTGAAGGAAACAGCAAACTTGAATTTGAAGCAATGAGTTGAACAATTTTTAGGAGAGAAAAACAAAAGGTATTACAGTAATAAATAGGCCTTGGAAGACGAAAGGGAATGAAGAAGGACTCCTGTGGTAACTTCTTCCAATAGATGTAAACTTCAGGAAACAACAGAGAAGATGGAACCTCAGAACCAGGACTAGAATGAGAATGTAAAGAGGATAGTAGGAAATATGGTGAAAGTAATTAAGATCCCAAGATAGACATTCACTTTGCACCTTCATCTTCCACTTTCTTTTCTCTACAAAAGTCAAGATAGGAACCTTGTTTTATCTCGCAGTATTAGAAATTTAGAAATCTAATGAGGACAGTGAGACTGGCACCATTATGAGCAAATCTCTCCATAAGTAGTAAGTTTAAGGAATCAAGGGTTACTAATATTTCTGTCCTGATTAAAAGTTAATTCTTACCAAAATGATGGCCAACTTTTCTGAATTTACTTTTATTATATTTAAATTTATTGCACTTCATTTGAATTTATTTCCCTTTATTTGCAGTTTGATTAATCTTCATTTTGCTCTTTAATGGTAAACATCAAAAGTATTTAATATTTTACTCCCAACTTAACCCCCTAAGATAAACACACACTTATTATCTGTTTTAGCAGCTATTTGGCAAGAGTCACTGGGGAATCCTCACCATAAATTATGTGCTCAGAATCTATAAAACCCTAGCAACTTATGCAAATCTTAACATCTCTTCCCCCAGGCCCAGAGCTTCTTGAGAGCAGAATATGAGCCAGCACATATGATAACTAGGGGCTGTATAAGTACCCTATGTATAGGTAAGGAATGAATAACTACCAGATACAGTGACTAAATGCTTCTCTATTCAATATTAATACAACATGCAAATCCCTTGAACTGATTCATACTTAGTTTGACTGATTACTGGTAAGGGTCATTTAGATATCTACCAGAAATTCTTGTTCATCGAGACACCTTGTAATAGGCATGTGCATTTTGACCACTGAGATTTTTTTTTCTCTTTCTGGATTTATATAACATAAACAGTTTTTATAAAAAGGAATTCATTTTCCTTTCCCTGAGACACATTTTCCAATCCTAAAAGTAAAATGTTCTCAATGCTAAAGCTGAGCATTTTTACATATTGTTTGGTATTTAGTGCTCAGGTGTACATGCATTTTTAAACCACTCAATGAATCAACCAATTGTGAAATACTGTCTATTAAAATTTCATATATTTTCAAATGAAGCACTAAATTTATTATATGCAGGCTAAATTAAGATAGGAGAATCAAGGCTGAACATAATGAATTAGCAAAAAGGTGAAAGAATCAGTGATTCAACATTTTCGATTAATAGTGTATTCAATTTCTACAAAACTGCTAGACTTCGATAAGAGCATCCACATTTATTGATATTAATGAGATAATAAAGTTCTCTATAAGTCATCATTCACATGGTGCCTGGCATTCCTAGCAAGATTCAGTATCTTAAATGTATACATAAACTGTGTAAAGTACTATGACAGGCTGAGGAACTCAAGATACTACTTGATTCTTCCCTCTCCATTAAATATAAATACTTAAGTCTGGGTCTCTTCAGATATGTGAAAAATATGTTTTTTTCTTTTACCATCTATAAATGTGATAATCACATTTAGAAAAGTTTTACAATATTGGAATGAAACTATCAAATTTCTTAGTTTAATAAGGACTCAACTACGTTAATAAATGATAAACTATACACATTATTTCTTCCATATAACAGTAGAGTTTATTTCCATGCTTTGTAAGTTGAGAAGAGATCTGATCCATTTAAAAAATTACTTGAATACCAAAAAGTTGGTGTGGGCATGGAAAACAAGGAGTAAAACTGATAGATTTCTTTCCAAAACTAGTAAGAAACAAATGTATTATTATAGATGCTATGTCATAAATTATGACAAAGTTAAGGGCTAACATGACACATACTTATCGTTTCTCAGCTCTTGAGAGTCAACAATCTGGCCACAGCTTAGCTTGGTCCTTGACTTCAGGGTCTTTCATCAAGCTACAATTAAGGTATCAGCAAGGCCTTAGGTGTCATTTCTAGGCATGATTGGGGAAGGATTCAATTCTCAACTAATTTATGTGTTTGTTACCACAGTTCACTTGTTCTTGGGCTGTTGGATTGAGTCTCATTTTCTAGCTGGCAGTTGACTAGTTGTCACCCTTATTTCCAGCCACATGAGCCTCACTGACACTGCAGCATGCTTCATCAAACCAGCAAGGGAAAGAGTAAATAGCATCTGATAGAAAGAGGTTATAAATATATTTTAACCTAATCACAGAAGTGGCACCTTTATAATATTCCATTGTTCAGAAGCGAGTCACTAGGAATACCAGGACGTGGAGATCACTGGAAGCCATCTTAGAGTCTACTCACCACAGAATATTGATGGTAAAAGAATCCCCTTGCAGTTAAAAAAAGCAACATATTATCTTCAGTATAAGACATATGTGTCTGGGGCACCTAGGTGGCTCAGTCAGTTAAGGGTCTGTCTTCAGTTCAGGCCACGATCTCTGGGTCCTGGGATGGAGCCCTGCATCAGGCTTCCTGCTCAGCAGGGAGTCTGCTTCTCTCTCTCTCTCTCCCTCTGCCCCTCCCCAATGCTCATTTTCTCTCTCTCAAATAAATAAATAAAATCTTAAAAAAAAAAAGATGTGTTTGTCTGCCTGTGTGTATACATATATGGCTAAATGATCATGTTCAATTTTATTTGTTTTAATACTTGGAAACTATAAAGAAAATCAAGTTGCAGGATTATTTTCTCATAGGCAGGATTATTTTTTTTATTTGACCACCCAAAGTCTATTTTTCATAGATGGTATAATGCTGCATTATAATGCATAGGAATGCATTTTGCAAATGTAGTTGAAGAAATATTGAGATCATGCATATGCTTTTAAAACGTCAGACTCCATACTCCCAATAGGGACACCATGTAATAAACACAACTGTCTAAACTGTAACACCAGGCCAGCTTCTGATCCACTATTGAGCTAAGCTACATGAAAGTGATAAAGGAAGTAATAAGTCAAATACAGTAAAAGGAAAACTGTAAAAGTCTTCAAAATAGACCAAAGAGATTACTGAGTATCCTCAATGGAAACAAGAAATTGTCTAGTTTCACCACTGAGGTTACCTGATTTCGTTGGGTTTCTGAGACTTGCCGTATCTTTGAAATACACCTGTGAAACTGATACAGATCTTATGTACCTCTTTGTGTCATGAGTGTTTTATTTATTTTTAGTTTTTTAAAGATTTTATTTATTTGAGAGAGAGGGAGAGAGAGAGAAAAAGAGAAAGAAAGAGAGAACATGAGCAGGGAGAGGGGGCAAGGGAGGGGCAGAGGGAGAAGCAAAATCCCCGCTGAGCAGGGAGCCCAATGTGGGGCTTGATCCCAGGACCCCAGGATCACAACCTGAGCCGAAGGCAGACGCTTAACCAACTGAGCCATCCAGGCGCCCCTTCATGAGTGTTTTAAAAAACATTTACATTTGAGTTGTAACATACATGGTACTTAAAATATAGTCAATGATGTGTCAACTGATTATCCATTTCATAATTTTTATATGCTCCAAGTTTGTTCTAAGGCGAATAATACAGATTTAAGTCACTGAGAAATGATATTAAAATTTGTAATCAGCTATTGTAAATCATAGTGGAAAAACACTTAAATTGTAGTACTAGAGAATGAAGGGTATCTTTTAGAAATGAAAAAAATTAGACATTTAATTAAAATATTAAATTATTGTCAAAATAAAGATCATAACCATAAAATGTAATTGAAAGTTCATTACCTTGTACCCTAATATATTCTTATGTATTTTAAAATATATATTTTATTGTATAAAATGTATACTGTGTATTTGCCATTTAAAGGATAAATGAGTATTATTTTATTTGAGTGGATAAATGAAGATGATAAGAATTGTTATAAATTATAAACTTGAAGGAATGTATTTATCATATATTCATCTTCTCTGTGTGCTATTTACTCTCCTTAAATCTCTGAACTAGTAAGTTTTTGATAACATTAGGGCTCGATACAGTGATGGATTTCAATATACTAGAATGTTCTTTATATTATGTAAGCATTCTTTGACTCATTAAATTGTAAGGTGGTATTGTCAGCTTATTAAACTTATGATTATGTATATAATTTAGTTGTATACCTATAGGTGATTATCAATATTATATATTAAGTGATACAAAACATCATGTATTATAAAAAATGAAACTGTAGATGGAATGTACAGCTAAGCACTTTTTGGAATGACTGTAGCTCCTGCTATTTAACTCTGGGGTGGGAGAAGGAATAACATAGTATTGTGGTAAGAGCATTCCCCTGGAAAAACAAGAATTCCTTTAGCTGCATAGTGCTGATCACCATATTACCCTAGTCTATGTTCTCAGCATCTGTCAAATAAAAAGTAGGAAGACTTGCCTTTATGAACCATTGTATGTAACAGTCTTACATTCTAGAAATCTTCATAGATGAACAAAAAACCCTTGGGGATTATAGATATCTTTTATTTTCTGCCTTTGTGTTCTGGAAATAGGTTTTAAAAATTCTAGTTTTCTGTCTTTTATTTTTCTAACTCAAGCAAGTGAATAAATATACAATTTGAGGGCAGTTTTGTACAATGAATTATCTTCTACAAAACACTTAAGAGTAGATTTGAGAGTACAGAAAGTTTTCAGTGTAATAAATATGATGATAATGACTGAAGCAACTAATGAGGTTTCAAAATTGTGGATGAATCTTTGAACAGTGTTGAACATTGATTTTAACATACTGTATAAAATACACTCCGGGGCACCTGGGTGGCTTGGTCCGTTAAGTGTCTGCCTTCGCTCAGGTCACGATCCCAGGGTCCTGGGATCAAGACCCGCATCTGGCTCCCTGCTCCACAAGGAGTCAGCTTTTCTCCCTCTCTCCCCATGCCCCTCCACCCTGCTCGTGCTCTCTCTATCTCACTCACTCTCTCTCAAATAAATAAATAAAATATGTAAAAATAAATAAATAAAATAAAATACACTCTGATAGGTGCCTGGGTGGCTCAGTCAGTTAAGCATCTGACCAGCTCAGGTCATGATTTCGAGGTGCTGGGATGGAGCCCAGTGTCAGTGTCAGGCCCCTGCTCAGCCAGGAGTCTGCTTCTCCCTCTGGCCCTCCACCCACTCATGCTCTTCTCTCTCATTCTCTCTCAAATAAATAAATAAATAAATAAATAAATAAATAAATAATCTTTGAAAAAATACACTCAGATAAATTGGTCTTTAATCTTTGTAAATATTGAGATGACAATTAGCCCTACTAAGCTTTCTATACTTTCTACCATGTACCTTGAATTGCCATTTCTTTCCTCAAAGCAATTCTATCCATATATCTAAATATCGATGAAATCTAAAAATATTCTGGAAAAGCTTTTCATGCTGCTGTTATTTAGAATAGAAAGCATGAATAATCTCTTTCACCATTAATTAAGCAAGAAAAGTAGAAGAATCTCTGGCCCCAACATTATTTCATCTCATTTTGGTTGCAAAAAGTACAAAGAAATATACAACATCTTGTATATACAGTTTTTATCCTCTAATGGATATATTCTTGTCTGTAAAACCAAAACCATAGAAACTACATTCGAGGTTCTTAATAACAGAATTGATTTCCTGATTGAAATATCCCTTAGAGTGAGAAATATGATATTTTATATGCGTAATATAGTCATTTTCAAATTTACTTGGTGTTTTTATTTAAGAAATTCAACTTTCTGGGTTAAATGTTGTCTTAACAGAAAGGAGATCTTGAAAACGTAAACTGTCAGTCTAATAGTTTTAAAAGTGACGTTATGTTCAATATGGTCTATTTTCTAGTAAATCATTGTAAATAAGCTCATGAAATGTGCTACATGTATCTCACAAATAGAATCTGATCAAAAGATATGTGATACTGACAATACAGTCCTTTCCCATCACTAAGTAAATTTTCCTCTATTATTTTTTTGCAGTGAGGAGTCTCATGACTTTTTGTTTAGAAGAACAACTGAATCATTCCAATGACAATATTGCAATATAAGTCCAATTGCTCTTTGAACCACAGGATTCTTCGTATTGGATTACACCTTAGCACTAAATGCTTTTTTTACTCTCCTGAATTTTTGCATTGTAATTTGGCGTGTTTAAATTAGTTTATCCCTTTCATCTTAGTTGATTTTCAAAACTGAAAGAGAAGCAAAACAAATGCATTGACTGTTTTGGAAAAACAAAGAGAATATTTACTTTAATGAAAACTATGAGATATTTGGAAAGCTCCTTTACATAACAGTATCATTAGTATTAAATTCTACAGATAGAAATCTATTTTAGTGTTAGTTCCAACTGACGCCAAAAAGTTATGCATTTATATTCTTTAATTACACACCTGAAACAAATAATAAATGCTTAAATAAACCAGAAAGTGTAAGTGACTGATACAGATATTAGAGGTTTAGGATAATATAAAAATAATGCAGCAGAAAAAAATCTTTTTTCATATAACAAAGCCAATGAAAATACAAAAGAATCTTTACGTATTATGAATGTAAAAACCAAATCTGGTGTTGGTTACTCTTCAAACCTAAGTAAGCATCATCATATATGTATAAACTTGAGTGGTCGCATAATGCTGTTCTTAACTGACAGCCATTTAGCTCATTACAGCTTTAAGTGGGAAAATGGTTGCATTCCAAATTTCCATTTATAATTAAGTGTTTTGCATTACTACATATAATTTTACACAGAAATCTTTGGCCGTTATCCACAAAAAGGATATGAACACATATTCTTTTAAAATCACCATTTGTTACATAGTGTTTATGGTTCAGCTTAATCAAAATAAAGAATCTCAACTTTAATTAGACACTATAATTGCTTGTGCTAGGAAGACCTCAGAAAATTTGACTCTCACTGGGGCAATAGGTTTATCATCCTGCTGGTACCCTCATTAATGAGTTAAGTTACTTTTTAAGCAAATTCATCCTGTTGGTATGATAACAGGGTTTTTAAGTTTTTCTTTTTTTGTAATTATCTCTTGCTGTTCTGAAAGCCAAACACCAGCCACGCCACAAGAAGAGAGCAGGTGCTCCTCAGCTGACTCCATATTCAAGCCATTCTAGACTTGCTACCAGAGGTGAGTTGAAAAAGTCTCTAGGTAATTCTAGCCCCCAGCTTTCACAGCAGCTCCAGCCTTTGATTTTGCTATGGAAGCTCCAGACTTCACAGAGGAAAAAAAGCCATCCAGATCATTCATTCTCTTCAAATCTCTGAAATAGTGGGCGCCTGGGTGGCTCAGTTGGTTAAGCGACTGCCTTCAGCTCAGGTCATGATCCTGGAGTCCCAGGATCGAGTCCCGCATCGGGCTCCCTGCTCGGCAGGGAGTCTGCTTCTCCCTCTGACCCTCCCCCCTCTCATGCTTTCTCTCTCTCAAATAAATAAATAAAATCTTTAAAAAAAAAAAAAAAAAAACTCTGAAATAGAACTGGTAAGGATAGTAAAATGTATGTTTTTGAGTTTACCATTGATGAAGGTTTTATTTCTCACTTAATGAAAGTAAAATATTTTCTAACTCAAGATCATAAAATGTTTTAAAATAAATGATTTCCCGGGGGCGTCTGGGTGGCTCAGTCTGTTACCCGTCTGCTTTTGGCTCAGGTCATGATCTCCAGGTCCTGGGATGGAGCCCCATGTGGATCCGGCTTCCTGCTCAGCAGGGAGTCTGCTTCTCCCTCTCCTTCTACCCCTCCCCCCACCGACTCATGCACAATCTCAATCTCTCTCTCTGTCTCTCAAATAAATCTTTAAGCAAAAAAAAAAAAAAAAAAAAAAAGATTTGAGATTAACCAGTGAACAAAACTTCATGTTTACATTAAATCAGATCCATCCCTCACATGGAGCTGCTACAGAAGTAAACCCAACCTGGCCATTATCACTACAGAAAAATATTTCCACTTAAGACTGTTGCAAATAAACACTATGCCAAATAATCTGCCTTCATGGACTCCCCCAACTCTTTTCCAAAGGTTCGGTCTTAACCACATATATCTGCCCTTAAATCTTTTTGTCAGATGTACACTCTAGTCATAATTTTTTTCTCATGCCACTGAAGTCTACTATTTAGTCTTCATTAAAAATATTTTCCACATATAATGCTCTATTCTTTTATCTTTCCAAATTATTTTAGTTAATTGTCCAAAGCCTCACATTTTAATGGTTGTCTTGATGATGCTCAATATACTGGGAGGAATGTTTCATGATTTCTACATGCTATCATAATGTACTGAATAGAATACTAAACAAAAGGGCGCCTGGGTGGCTCAGTTGGTTAAGCGACTGCCTTCGGCTCAGGTCATGATCCTGGAGTCCCGGGATCGAGTCCCGCATCAGGCTCCCTGCTCGACAGGGAGTCTGCTTCTCCCTCTGATCCTCCCGCATCGCATGCTCTCTCTCTGTCTCATTCTCTCTCTCAAATAAATAAATAAAATCTTTAAAAAAAAGAATACTAAACAAAAAAAAAAAGCTCTGTTCTTAATTAAGAAAGTCACATTAAAAAAAAAAGATTGATAAAGCCATCTGCTCGAAGTCATTGATATGAACCAGAAAAAAGACAAAACATAATTTGTCTTTAGCATCATAGACCAGTTGGAACAGTTTGGAGACCAGTAGGTGCTTTAAGAAAGATATAAACTATAAAACAAGGTTATTTTATAATTATGTTAGATTATTGTGTTTTGTAGTTAAAACTTAAGATATGACTTCTTACCAGAAAAGGGACAACAGTGGCCTTTTATGAATAAAGTTTGATATGTGAAGGAAGAGATCTGGAAGTAATCATGTAACTCATTACAGAACAATAAAATGAATTAAAATCAGTTTTTCATGGCTGCCAAGCATACAGTTTTGTTATCCTAAAATATTTACTTTGTATCTCAAAGTATTGAAAATATTGTATGCCAATGTCCTTTTGCAATTCAACACAGAAAAGGTGTTATACATGGATGTATCCAATAGAAATGAGAATGCGTATTTGATTTGATTTGATTGGTTTATTTTTATATAAGTAATTTTGTTTGTCATTATTTTCCTAATATCAAATGGTGAATAATAATATGTGACTATAAATACTTCCCCCTGAAAAATCTATTTTTTAATTCAGCTAGCTTAGTTATTCCTCAGGGTCATTTTTTATTTTTTTTATTTTTTTATTTTTTTAAGTAACAGCAAATATTTATTGAGCTCCTTATTGCACTGGTCTAGGAGTGCTAAGAACACTGACTCTGACTTTGGTTCTCCATCTTGTTCATACCTGTGCAATGACCTCCCTTGGGGTTACATGATCCAGACCCCTTGAAGGTTAATGTAGGCCCTGAACACAGACTTGTTCTGATCCTCCCTAAAGTGGCACACGGAAGGCACCCCTTTAGATAACTAGTAGAAATGACTGGTGCAGAGATGGCGCCAATTTAGATAGCTACTGTTTGACTTGACCACGATGCCCCTCACTCAATAAAAGCTGTGGATTAAGGTCCAGAATGCATGGAGAAAAGCTGACTGGTGCTTGAACGGTTTGTCTGCCGAATTCTCCTGTCAGTAAGTCACCCTGGATAAAACTACCTGTAAATGTTATGGAGTGGCTTGCATTGTTTTTCAATCTGGAAGTGCCTTCTCCATTTGGAGGATAATTTACAGACTTTCCGCCACCTTTTTTTTCTTTCTTTAAGGAAAACTTATTTTTTTCATGTTTTGCATGCTTTTGTTTTTAATATTTTTTATTTTAATTTAAATTCTAACTCAAGTTAGTTAACATATAGTGTAGTATTGGTTTCAGGAGTAGAATTTAGTGATTTATCACTTACATACAACACCCAGTGCTCACCCCAAAAGTGTCCTCCTTAATACCCATCACCCATTTAACCTATCCCCTACCCACCTCCCCTCTAGCAACCCTCTTTTTTTCTCTATAGTTGAGAGTCTTGTATGGTTTGCTTTCCTCTGTATTTTTATTTTATTTTATTTTTCATTCCCTTCCCCTAAGTTCACCTGTTTTGTTTCTTAAATTCCACATGAGTGAAATCAGGTGGTATTTGCTTTTCTCCGACTGACTTATTTCACGGCATAATACACTCTAGTACCTCCCACATTGTTGCAAATGGCAAAATTTCATCTTTTTGATGGCTGAGTAATATTCCATTATATATATATACACACACCACATCTTTATCCAGTCTTCAGCTGATGGACATTTGGGCTCTTTCCATAATTTGGCTATTGTTGATAATGCTCTATAAACATTAGGGTGCAGGTATCCGTTTGAATAACTATTTTTGTGTCCTTTGGGTAAATATATAGTAGTGCAATTGCTGGGTCATAGTGTAGTTCTATTTTTAACTTTTTAAAGAAACTCCATACTGTTTTCCAGAGTGTCTGCCCCAGTTTGCTTTCCCACCAGCAGTGCAAGAGGGTGCCCCTTTCTCCACATCCCTGTCAACATATGTTGTTTCCTGACTTGTTAATTTTAGCCATTCTGACTGGTGTGAGGTGGTATCTCACTGTGGTTTTGATTTGTATTTCCCTCATGATGAGTGGTATTGAGCACCTTTTCATTTGTCAGTTAACCATTTGTATGTCTTCCTTGGAGAAATGTCTGTTCATGTCTTCTGCCCATTTCTTAACTTGATTATTTATTTCTGGGGTGTTGATTTTGGGGAGTTCTTTATAGATTTTGGATTTGCAATTTCCATTTGCAAATATCTTCTCCCATTCTTTAGGTTGCCTTTTAGTTTTGTTGATTGTTTCCTTTGCTGTGCAGAAGATTTTTATCTTGATGGGGTCCCAATAGTTCATTTTTGCTTTTTTTTTTTTTTTAAAGATTTTATTTATTTATTTGACAGAGAGAGACACAGTGAGAGAGGGAACACAAGCAGGGGGAGGGGGAGAGGGGAGAAGGAGAAGCAGGCTCTCTGCTGAGCAGGGAGCCCGATGTGGGGCTTGATCCCAGGATCCTGGGATCATGACTTGAGCCGAAGGCAGACACTTAACGACTGAGCCACCCAGGCACTCCCTTTTTTGCTTTTGTTTCCCTTGCCTTAGGAGAACTGTCTAGTAAGCAGTTGCTATGGCCAAGGTCAAAGAGGTTGCTGCCTGTTTTCTCCTCTAGGATTTTGATTGTTTCCTGTCTTACAATTAGGTCTTTCACCAATTTTGAATTTATTTTTGTGTATGGTGTAAGAAAGTGTTCCAGTTTCATTCTTCTGTGTGTCACTGTGCAGAAGCTTTTTACTTTGACGTATTCCTAATAATTCATTTTTGCTTTGATTTCCCTTGCCTCAGGAGACTGGTTTGGAAAAATGTCAGGAGACCTATCTAGAAAGAAATTGTACAGCTGATGTCAAAGAAGTTACTGTGTTTTCTTCTAGGATTTTTATGGTTTCAGTTCTCACATGTAGGTCTTTAATCTACCCCAAGTTTATTTTTGTGTATGGTGTGAAAAAGTCCAGTTTCATTCTTTTGCATGTAGCTTTCCAGTTTCCCAACACCATATTATTGTGGGTTCATTTCTGGGTTTTCTATTCTGTCCTATTGATTTATGTGTTTGTTTTTGTGCCAGTACCATACTGTTTTGATTACTATAGATTTGTAGTGTAACTTGAAGTCTGGAACTGTGATACCTCCAGATTGCTTTGGCTATTTGGGTCTTCTGTGGTTTCATATAAATTTTAGGATTGTTTGTTCTAGTTCTGTGAAAAATGCTGTTGGTATTTTGAAAGGAATTGCGTTAAATCTGTAGACTGCTTTGGGGAGTGTAGACATTTTAACAATATTTGTCTTCCAATCCGTAAGCATGAAATGTCTTCCCATTTTTTTGTGTGTCTTCTTCAGTTTCTTTCATCAGTGTTTTATAGTTATAGTCTTGTTCATAGGAAGGTCTTTCATTTCTTTGGTTAAGTTTATTCCTAGATACTTTATTATTTTTGGTGCAATGTAAATGGAATTGTTTTTCTTAATTTCTCTTTCTGCTGCACCATTATTAGTGTATATAGAAATGCAAAAGATTTCTATACATTGATTTTTATATCCTGTGAATTTACTGACTCCATTTACCAGTTCTAGTAGTTTTTTGGTGGTATCTTTCAATTTTTCTATATATATAGTATCATATCATCTGCAAAGAGTGAAAGTTTTAATTTTTCATTCCCATTTTGGATGCCTTTTACTTCTTTTTGTTTTCTAATAGCTGTGGCTGGGACTTCCAGTACTATATTGAAATAAAGTGGTGAGAGGGCATCTTTTTGTCTTGTTCCTGACCTTGAAGGAAAAGCTCTGTTTTTCCCATTAAGTATGGGTTTTTCATATAAGGCTTTTATTATGTTGAGTATGTTCCCTCTAAACCTACTATGTTGAGGGATTTTATCATGAATGGGTGTTGTTCTATATCAAATGTTTTTTCTGTGTCTACTGGAATGATCATATGGTTTTTAAAGTTTCTCTTATTCATGTGATGTATCATATTGATTGACTTGCAAATATTGAATCTCTCTTGTGTCCTGGGAATAAATCCCATTTGATCTTGGTGAATGATTTTTTTTAATGTATTGTTTAAGTTGGTTTGCTAGTATTGTGTTGAGGATTTTTGCATCTATGTTCATCAGAGATACTGATCTGTAGTTCTCTTTTTTGGTGGCGTCTTTATGTGGTTTTGGTATCAGGGTAGTGCTGGCCTCCTAGAATGAATTTGGAAGTTTTCCTTCCTCTTCTATTTTTTTTTTTTGCAATAGTTTAAGAAAAAAAGGTATTAACTCTTCTTTAAATGTTTAGTAGAATTCCCCTGTGATTCTATCTGGTCCTGGACTTTTGTGTGTTGGGAGTTTTTGATTAGTGATTCAATGACCTTGCTAATAATTGATCTGTTCAAATTTTCTATTTCTTCCTGCCTAATTTTAGTAGGTTATATGTTTCTAGAAATTTGTCCATTTCTTCTAAGTTGTCTAATGTATTGGTATACAATTTTTTCATAATATTCTTACATATGTTTGTATTTCTATGGTGTTGGTTTTAGTTATACACACTCATTTGTGATTTCATTTCAGGCCTTTCCCTTTTTTTTTTTTTTTTTTTTTTTTTTGATAACTCTAACTAGAGGTTTATCAATTCTGCGATTTTTTTTTTTTTTTTCCAAAGAACCGGTTCCTGGTTTCTTTGATTCCCCCCTCTCCGCACCTCCCCCCTGCCCCGGCCTAGTTTCTATATCCTTTATTTCTGCTCTAATCTTTATTATTTCCTTCCTTTTGCTGGTTTTGGCTTTTGTTTGTTGTTTTTCTAGCTGCTTTAGGTGTAAGGTTAGGTTGTTTGAGATTTCCCTTGCTTCATGAGATAAGCCTGTGTTGCTATAATCTTCTTCTTAGAATTGTATTTGCTTCATTCCAAAGATTTTGGGCCAATGTGTTTTCATTTAAATTAGTTTCCATGTAATTTTTTATTTCCTTGATTTCTTGATTGACTCATTGACTGTTTAGTTGCATGTTGTTTAACTTCCATGTATTTGTGCTCTTTCCAGACTTTTCTTGTGTTTTATTCTCAGTTTCATAGTGCTGTAGTCAGAGAAGATGCATGGTATGATTTCAATCTTTTTGAATTTGTTGAGACTTGTTTTGTGGCCTAATATGTTATCTCTTCTGGAGAATGTTCCATTTGCACTTGAAAAGAATGTGTGTATTCTGCTGTTTTAGGGTTGAATGTTCTGAATATATATGTTAAATCCATCTGGTCCAGTGTGTCATTCTTTGTTGATTTTCTGTTTGGATGATCTGCCTGTTGATGTAAATGGGGTGTTAAATCCCCTACTATTATTGTATTAGTATTTATTAGTTCCCTTATGTTTGTTATTAACTATTTTATGTATTTGGGTGCTCCCATGTTGGGTCCATAAGTGTTTATAATTGTTATATCTTCTTGTTGGATTATCTCTTTTATTATTATATAGTGTCCTTCTTTGTCTCTTATTACAGTCTTTTAAAGTCTATTTTGTCCAATATAAGTATTGCTATGTCAGGTTTCTTTCAACATCCGTTCACATGATAAATGTTTCTCCATCCCCTTGCTTTCAATCTGCAGTTGTGTTTAGATCTTAAATGAGTCCCTAGGAGGAAGCATATACATGGGTTTATCTACTCTGTCATCCTATGTCATTTGATTGGAGCATTTAGTCCATTTTCATTTTAAGTAATTATTGATGGATGTGTATTCATTGACACTTTATTTGTTTTGTGGTTGTTTCTATTTTTCTCTGATCCTTTCATCTCTCACAGTTTGTTGGTTTTCTTTAGTGATATACTTGAATTCTTTTCTCTTTATTCTTTGCTTATCTATTACTGGTATTTTATCTGTGGTTATCATTAGGCTTCTTTATAACATCTTTTGCATATAGAAGTCTATATTAAGTTGATGGTCACTTAAGTTTGTACCCATTCTTTACTCCTCCCCCCATCCATGTTTTAGGTATATGGTGTCATATTTATATCCTTTTATTCTGTGAATCCCTTGCCTTGTTTTTACAGATATATTTATTTTTCTTACCCTCATTTATGGTCTTTTCTCTTCACTCAAAGGAGTCCTCTTGAATATTTCTTGTAGGGCTGGCTTAGTAGTCATGAATTTTTTAAAATTTTTGTTTGAGAAATTCTTCATTCTTTTTCTATTCTGAATGATAGGCTTGCTGGATAGACTATTCTTGGCTATAGTTTTGTCCCTTTCAGCACTTTGAATATGTCATGCCAGTCCCTTCTAGCTGGTAAAGTTTCTGCTGAAAAATCTGCTGGCCTTTTAGGGTTACCCCTGTATGTAACTGTCTTATTTTCTGTTGCTGCTTTTAGGATTTTTCCTTTATCACTGCTTTTTGCCATTTTAAGTACTCTGTGTCTTAGTGTGGAACTCCTTGGGTTTATTTTTTTGGAGGATCTCTGTGCCTCCTGGATCTGGATATCTATTTCCTTCCCCAGATTAGGGAAGTTCAGCTATTATTTCTTCAAATACACTTTCTCCCCCTTTTTCTCTCTTCTTCTTCTGGGATCCCTATGATGCAAATATTATTACACTTGATGGAGTCACAATGTTCTCTAAGAGTATTCTCAATTTGCATAATTGATTTTTCCTATCATTTGTTCAGCTTGGTTACTTTCTATTACACTATATTCCTGGTCATTCTTTCCCTCTGCTTTATCTAGCCTGCTAATTATTCCCCAAGTGTATTTTTAATTTCATTTATTGCATTCATCTCTGATTGGTTCTCTTTTATCTCTTTGCTAAGACTGTCACTGATGTCTGCCATTCTTTTCTCAAGTACAGTGATCATTACTTTGAATTCTCAATCAGGCATATCACTTATATCCGTTTCACTTAAGTCTCTTGCTTGGTCCTGTTCGTTCATTTGGAATATATTCCTCTCTCTCCTCATTTTGTCTCTTTGTGTCTCTCTCTGTGTGTTAGAAAAGTCAGTTACATCTCCTGCTGTTGAAGGTAATGGCCTTATGTAGAACAGGTTTTACAATGCCTTGCAGTGCAGTATCCCTTGATCCCAAGGACCTTGTGCTCAGGGAATGTCTCCTGTTCATGGTGCATGTGCCCTGTTGTGTTCTTGCCTATTTTCCCTTCAGTTCAGTTGTCTGCAGTGGCTTCCTTTGCCAGGTCTGGGGTGTTTTAACAAGGCACACACTGGTCCGCTGGCTAATTGAGACCTGGAACCACCCCTGCATTGTGAGGACCTGCCAGCCTAAGTGGATCTGCAAAGGGCATGTGGGCAGGTCCTACAGTTCTAACAAGGTGTTCCTCATGCTTCCACAGTGCTAACTGCTGCCATAGCTGCAGCCTGATAAAACTGAGGCTGCACGAAAGTGTCGGTAGGGAGATGCAGTGTTGTCAAGGTTACATTACTCTTGGGGGAGGGGCCCTGCAGAGCTGGGATTGAGGCATATGTGTGTGACTGGAAAAGGTAGATCCCTGGAAGCAGGGGGGTGGGGCTTGGTGCAAGCCTTTGGGTAGTGAGTAGATGCAGCACACTGGTTCCCACAGGTGACCATGTGTTTATGCTGGGGGATGGGAGAGGCAAATGGCATCTGCCAGCTTCTTTGTTTCTGGATGGACCTTTCTAAGATCCCTATCTCATGGAGATGCATTCTGTGATGAGTAAACCCCTCTCCTTCCTGTCTGCCCCTGGCATTTTTCAAACTGCTGGTTCTGTGCTATATCTACTCAGGCTGCTTGTGGTGCTGCCTATTTAAGATCCGAGACTCACCTTCCTGATACCCTCAGGGCTCTCCCAGAGAGGAGAGTGCTGATTTTAAGAATTCCAGGCTTTACATCTAGCTGTTTGTAAGAACCTCTGAAATTTGGTCCCTCTAGGTTTCAAAACTAAATGTCCTGGGGGTTCATCTTCCCTGTGTGGAATACCTGGCATGATCATCTTTCTCGCCCTTCACTGTGCTCCCAGTTCCCTTCTGTCCAATAATGGCCACTTTCCCTTTAGGTCTCAAATCATGTCTCTGCCTTCCTTACCTTCCTCTGATGTGGCCTCTTCTCTGCCTTTGGTTGTGGAGTTCATTCTGACAGTCTTCAGGTCTTTCCTGGAATATTTAAGCAATGTGAGTGTTATCTAGGTGTATCTGTGGGGCAAGGGTCCTCCTACTCTGCCATCTTTCCTGCAGCTCCTATCCATTTTATAAATTATTTTTATCTTTACCTCTCATACTACATTTCTGCACTGACATACATATTATATTTTCAGCCTAGCAAACAAAGAAGGCAAGTACTAATTAAATTGCATTATTTAAATATGCAATGGGGAATTTAATTATTCAGGAATTAGGTATGGCAAGTAAAAGTTTTCCTGATTGCATCCACAGATATATCTATTCAAAAATAGCCACAAAATCTTCTTGTTATGTAAGTCATGAAGATTAGTTTAGCTCCATTTTGGCCAGTCTACTTCAGATTTCATGATGTGCACCTTTGGAAACAGATCAATGACAAAATATGCTAGCTTTTTCCTTTCTCTTTCCCTCAACTCTCTGACCATGGCCTCCCATTGGATAAACTCAAGGGGAAATGGGCTGATAGAAAAGCTGGGGCTAGCTTTCAGGGTACACTCTTTACAAATCCAGAGTACAGGAGGCAAGAGTGTGGTCACACTCTGAAGACAATCAGTCCCTGAGCCAGTGCAAAGGGTAACATGAAATGTTTTCATTGAAATAGCTTTCCGTAGATTTCATTCTCATTGTATTTGATAAAAAACTGTATAATTTTGGGGGTGCCTGGGTGGCTCAGTCGTTAAGCGTCTGTCTTCAGCTCAGGTTGGATCGAGCCCCACATCGGGCTCCCTGCTCAGCGGGAAGCCTGCTTCTCCCTCTCCCACTCCCCCTGCTTGTGTTCCTTCTCTCGCTGTGTCTCTCTCTGTCAAAAAATAAATAAAATCTTAAAAAAAAGAAACTGTATAACTTTGATTGTATTTTTATTTTTCATGAAATAACACTATAAATACATGTTTTTAAGAGTATTTTTCTGGATTTTTATTGCATGCAAAATGATCAGAAATTTTAAAATAACAAAAATAGATAATTAAAATTTAAATATAAGTATAGACAGCCTAATTTCACATCATCTCTCCAAGTCTTGTCTTTAGTAAATTTTTTTTTAAATAGAGACATGTAAATATATTTAAGCAAAGATGCCAAGTAGGAAGTTGGTATTTGAGTGTGAATTGCATAGAGTCAGGACTACAGTTCCCAGCACATGGTTAAAAGACAGTGTGGAAGAGCCATAGAAATATACTATGAAGGTAGAAACAAAGAGATGAATAAAAAGTTTTTTGAAAGGTTGGGGAAAGAGTGTCACTCTGAAGAGGCCAAATACAAAGAAATTATTCCAGAAAGTGAGTGAAAATTGCGTCCTTTATAAAGACTTATTTTTAGGAGAAATAACAACAGAGATCTACCTTCTTAACAAAATTTAAATATATATTCTATTGTTGACTATAGGTACAATGTTGTAGGAAAGATCTCTAGAGTTTATTCATCTTGCCTGACTGAAACTTTATGCCTATTGGTTGATAACTCCCCATTTCTGCCTACCCTCTGACCCTAGCAACCACCATTCTACTCTTTGACTCTATGAATTTGATGTTTTTGGATACCTCATAGAGGGTAAAACATACAGTAATTGTCTTTCTGTGATTGGCTTATTTCACTTAGAGCAATATCCTCCAGGTTAATCCATTTTGTCATATATTATAGACTTTCTTTTTTAAGCCTAAACAGTATTCCGTCATATGTGTATACTGCATTTTACTTATCCATTCAAATTTTGATGAACATTTAGGTTGTTTACACATCTTGGCTATTGTAATAGTGCTGCAATGACATAGAAGCTACTATCTATTAAAGATCCTGATTTCATTTTTTTCAGTACGTACCCAAAAGTGAAATTACTAGATCATATAGTAGTTCTATTTTTCATATTTCAAGGAACTACCATACTGTTCTCCATAGCAACTGTAACATTGTAACACCAACAATGTACAATGGTTCCATTTTTCCACATTCTCACCAATATTTGTTGTCTCTCAATTTTGTGATAACAGCCATCCTGACATGTGTGAGATAATCTCATTGTGATGTTGATTTTCTTATCCCTGATGGTTAGTGATGTTGAGCACCTTTTCATATACATTTTGGCAATCTGTATGTCTTCTTTAGAGAAATGTCTTTTCAAGTCCTCTGCCCATTTTTTAAATCATTTTTTTAAATTATTGAGTTATAGGAATTCCCTATATATTTTAGAGACTAACCACTTAGCAGATGTATTGTTTGCAAATATTTCCTCCAATTTATTATGTTTTTTCACTCTATTAATTGATTCTTCTGTTGTACAGTTTTTTAATTTGTTCTTCTTGTTTATTTTTTTGTTTTGTTGCCTGTGCTTTTGATGTCATATCCATAAAATCATTGCCAAGACCAGTGTCAGGAAGCTTTTTTTTCCTAATGAAGTTTCATTTCTTACTTTTAAGTCTTTAATTCATTTTGAGTTGATGTTTGTGTATGGTGTAAGAAGAGGGTCCTATTACATTCTGTTTTTGGAGATATAGTTTTTCCAAAACCATTTGTTGAAGTGACTATCTTTTTCCCATTGTGTATTTTCAATATCCTTGTCGAAGATCAATGCACTATATATGCATGGACTCATTACTGGAATCTCCATTCTATTTTGTTGTTTGATATGTCTGTCTTTGTGCCATTACCATACTGTTTTGATTTTGAACATATATTGAAATCAGGAAGTGTGATACCTCCATTTTTGTTCTTCTCAAAATGTATTTGGCTATTGATAGTATTTTGTGGTTCTGTATGGTTTTAAAGATTTTTTTTTTCTATAAATGGTACTGGAATTTTGGTAGGAATTGGATTGAATCTATAGATTGCTTGGGTGTTTATATAGACATTTTAACAATATTAGTCTTCCAATTCATGAACACATTCCATTTGTGTCTTGTTTAATTTCTTTCATCAGTATTTTATAGCTTTTAGTTTGTGAGTCTTTAACTTCCTTAGGTAAGCTTTTCCTAAGTATTTTATTCTTTTTGGTGTTAATATAAATGGGATTACTTTTCTCATTTGTTTCAGATAGTTTGTTGTTAGTGTATAGAAATGAAACTGATTTTTCTCTCAAATTTTCAAGGCACAATTGAGAAATATAACTGTATATATTTAAAGTGTACAACATTATGTGATATATGTATACAGTGTGGAGTGATTACCAAGACCAAGATAATTAGCACATCCATTACCTCATAGTTAACTCTTTTTTGTGTGTGTCTGGTGAGAAAGCTTAAGATCTACTCTCAACTTTCAAGTATAAAATATCAAATTAACTATAGACATCGTGCTACAGTGTGATATCTATAGTTAGATCCTCAGAACTAACTCTTCTTCTAACTGCAAGTTTCTACCCTTTCACTTACATTTTTCTATTTCCCTTTCTCCCAACCCCTTGACCATCATTCCATATCCTATTTGTATAAAACCAGCTATTTATTGACTTACTTATGCCTAGACTCCACACATAAGAGATACCTTATTTCATGTTGATTTTGAATTCTGCAACTTTATTGGATTTATTATTTACAATATTTTTCTAATGGAGTCTTTAGGGTTTTCTGTACATAAGCTAAATCTCTGCAAATAGGGACAATTTTACTTTTTCCTTTCCACTTTGGGTGTTCTTTCTTTATCTTGCTTAATTGCTCTGCCTAGCACTTCTAGTACTAGGTTGAATGGAAATAACAGGAGTTAGCACCCTTGCCTTGTTCCTGTTCTTAGTGGAAAAGTTTTTGGTTTTTCACTGTTGAGTATGGTGTTAGCTGTGGGCTACTATTTAATCTTTCTATTCTTTTGTGCTCAACCTAAATTGTTGAGAGTTTTTATCATGAAAGATTGTTGAATTTTTCAAATTTTTCTACATTTATTGAGATGATCATGTGATTTTTATTCTTTATTCTGTAATGCGGTATTTCACATTAATTGATTTTTCACATGTTGAACAATCTTTGTATCTAGAGACAAGTTCCACTTAGTCATGAAGTATGATTCTATGCTACAGATTCAGTTTAATATTTTATTTTATTTTCATCAGAAATATTAGCACGTCATCTTCCTTTCATGTCTTTTTGTGGATTTGGCTTCAGGGTAACATTGACCATGTAAAATGAGCTTGAAAATGATCCATCACATTTTATTTTTTTGGAAGAGTTTGAGAAGAATTGGTATTAATTAGCTCTAAATGTTTGGTAGAATTCAGTGAAGCCATCTGGTCTGGGCTTTTCTTTGATAGGAGGTTTTTGATTACTGATTTAATCCCTGTACTTATTACAAGTCAGTTCAAACTCTATTTCTTCATGATTCAGTCGATAGATTGTATGTTTCTGAGAATATATTTCTACTGGTTACCTAATTTTTTTTAAGATTTTATTTATTTATTTGAGAGACAGAGAGAAAGCATGGGCAGGGGAGAGGGGCAGAGAGAAAGGGAGAAACAGGCTCCCCACTGAGCAGGAAGCCCAACGTGGGGCTCAATTTCAGGACCCTGGGATCATGACCTGAGCCAAAGGCAGATGCTTAACCATCTGAGCCACCCAGGCACCCCGCTACTAGGTTACCTAATTTGTTGATATAGAATTATTCATAATTTCTTATGATGCTTTTCATTTTGTGTCATCACTTGTAATGTTTGCTTTTTTTTATTTGACCCTTATCTCTTTTTTTAATCTAGCTAAGTATTTATCAATTTTATATATCATTTAAAAAAATTATTAGTTTCACTAATCTTTTTCTATTCTTTCTATTTCATTTATATGTGCTCTAAACTTATTTCCATCCTTCTACTAACACTGAGCTCAGTGTGTTCTTTTTCTAATTTCCTAAAGTGTAAAGTTCGCTTGTTTGAGGCTTCCTTCTTTTTAATTTATTTTTGATTGAATTTTTATTGTTTTTTGAAGTATTGTTAACATGCAATGTTACATTAGTTTCAGATGTACATTAGTGATTCAATAACTCTATACATTATGCTATAGCTCACCACAAATGTAGTTACCACCTGTCAGCATATAACATTATTATAATACCGTTGACTGTATTATTTATCCTGTACCTTCCATCCCCATAACTGGAAACCTCTACCTTCCTCTCTCCTTTAATAATTTTGCCCATCCCTTATCCCTTCCACTCTGGTGACCACCTTTTTTTCTATATTTATAGCTCTGTTTCTGCTTTTTGGTTTATTTTAGATTCTACATATGAGTGAAATTATACAGTGTTTGCTTTCATTGTCTGAATTATTTTACTTAGTATAACACCCTCTATGTCCATTCATGTGGTTGTAAATGGCAAGATTTCAGCCTTATTTGTCTGAGTAATATTCCACACCCCACATCTTCTGTATCTATCAGTGGACACTTAGATTGCTTCTATATGTTGAGTATTGTAAATAATGCCTCAATAAACAGGGATGTATACATCTTTTTGAACTAATGTCCCCCCCTCCATGGATAAACACCCAGTAATGAAATTACTAGATCACATGGTATTTCTACTTTTAATCTTTTAAGGCTCCTCCATAGTGTTTTCCACATTGGCTGCACTAATTTATAATCCAACAAATAGCACACAAGGGTTCTTTTTCCTCCACACCCTTGCCAATGCTTGTTATTTCTTGTCTTTTTGATTCTAGCCATTATGACAGATGTGAGGTGACATCTCATTGTAGTTTTGATTTTGTATTCCCCACCTTATTAGTGATGTTGGGCATCTTTTCATGTGTGTGTTGGCCATCTGTATGTTGACTTTGGAAAAAATGTCTATTCAGGTATTCTGTCCATTTTTAATTGGATTATTTGTGGTTTTGGTCTTGAATTGTATAAGTTCTTTATATATTTTGGATATAAACCCTTATCAGATATATCATTTGCAAGTATCTTCTCCTATTCAGTAGGTTGCCTTTGTTTGTTTGTTTATGGTTTCGTTTGCTGTGCAAAAGCTTTTTACGTTGGTATAGTCCCAGTAGCTTATTTTTGCTTTTGTTTCCTTTGCCTGAGAAAACATATCTAGAAAAATGTTTCTGCAATCAATGCAAAGAGATTACCCCTATGTTTTCTTCCAGGAGTTTTATAGTTTCAGGTTTCACATTTGGGTCTTTAATCCATATTCAGTTTATTTCTGCGTATGGTATAAGAAAGTGGTCCAGTTTCATTCTTGTGTGTGTAGCACTCCAGCTTTCCCAGCACCATTTATTGAAGAGCCTCTCTTCTTTATTGCATATTTTTGCTTCCTGTGTTATAGATTAATTGACCATAAAAGTGTGGGTTTACTTCTGGGTTCTCTCTTTTGTTCTATTGATCAATGTGTCTATTTTTGTAACAGTACCATACTGTTTTCATTATTAAATCTGGGATTGTGATGCCTTCAACTTTATTCTTTCTCAAGATTGCTTTGGCTATTTTGTAGTTCCATACAAATTTTAGGATTATTTGTTCTAGTTCTGTGAAAATGCTATTGGTATTTTGATAGAATTACACTGAACTTGTGGATTGCTTTGGGTTGTATAGACATTTTAACAATATTCCTCCAATCCATGAGCATGGTATGTCTTTTGATTTTGTTCATGTTGCCTTCAATTTCTGTTATCAATGTTTTATAGTTTTCAGAGTACAGGTCTGTCACCTCCTTGGTTAAGTTTATTTCAAGTTTTTTTTTTTTTTTTAGTGCAATTGTAAATGGAATTGTTTTCTTAATTCCACTTTCTGCTACTTCATTATTAGTGTATAGAAATGCAACAGATTTCTGTATATTATTTTATATCTTCAAATTTCCTGAATTTAGTCTAATATTTTTTTGGTGAATACTTTATGGTGTCCTATGTATAACATATCATCTGCAAATAGTGACAGTTTTACTTTCTCTTTACCAATTTGAATGGATGCCTTTTATTTCTTTTTCTTATCTGATTCTTTTGGAGAAGACATCCAGTACTATGTTAAATAAAAATGGTAAGAGTGGCCATCCTTCTTTTGTTCCTGATCCTAGAGGAAGAGCTCTTAGTTTTTCACCATTTAGTATGATGTTAGTTGTGAGTTTTTCATATATGGACGTTATTATATTGAAGTATGTTCCCTCTAAATCCACTTTGTGGAGGTTTTTTTAATCAAGAATCGATGTTGAATTTTGTCAAATGCTTTTTCTGCATCTGTTGAGATGATCATATGATTTTTATCCTTCATTTTGTTAACTTCCCCTTCTATATTTTGGTCTAGTTTCAGAATAGATATTAACTATTCTTTAAATATGTGGTAGAATTCAACTGTGGAGCCATTTGGTTCTGGACTTTGCAAGCTTTTTTTTTTTTTTTTTTTCAAATTCATTTCTAGTAATCAGCTCAAATTTTCTATTTCTTCTTGATTCAGTTTTGGAAGATTGTATGTTCCCAAGAATTCATCCATTTTTTTCTAAGGTGTCCAATTCATTGGCATATGATTTTTTACAGTAGTCTCTTATAATCCTTCCTTTTTCTGTGGTGTCCTTTGTTACTTCTGATTTCTAATTTAATTTATTTGGGTCTTTCTTTTTTATTCTTGATGAGTCTCACTAAAGTTTTATGAATTCTGTTTATCTTTTCAAAGAAACTGCTCTTGGTTTCATTGATCTTTTATATATTTTTTAGTCTTCATTTATTTCTGCTCTGATCTTTATTATTTCCTTCCTTCTAATAATTGGGTTTGTTTGTTCTTTTCCTAGTTCCTTTAAATGTAAAGTTAGATTGTTTGAGATTTTTCTTGGTTTTTGAAGTGGGCTTGTATCACTATAAATTTCTTTCTTAGAACTGCTTTTACAGGGCACCTGAATGGCTCAGTTAAGTATCTGACTCTTGATTTTGACTCATGTCATAATCTCAGGGTGATGAGATCAAACTCCACATCAGACTCCACACTCAGTGCAGAGTCTGCTTTGGATTTCCTCTCCCCAGCCCCCAACACCCCCCTTGCACATGCTAAATTAATTAATTAGTTAATTAATTAATTTTAAAAATCTTTAAGGAAAACAAAACTGTCTTTACTAGTCCCAAAGTTTTTGGACCACTTTATTTCTTTTGCATTTGTCTCTTATATTTTATTACTTGATTTTTTATTTATTGATCCATCATTGTTTAGTATGATGTTGTTTAGCCTCCACATGTTTATGGGTGTTTTTTTCCAATTTTTTTCTTATGATTTCTAGTTTCATACTATTATGGCAGGAAAAGATGTATGATATAAATTCAATCTTCTTAAATTTGTAGTTTAACATCCTGGATATTTTATGTGTATGTGAAAAGATTTTATATTCTGTTGTATTGGGATGGAATATTCTATATATACCTGTTAAGTCCATCTGATCTAATGTATTGTTCAAATAAACTATTTTCTTATTGATTTTTCTGCCTGGATGATCTATCCAATGATGTAAGTGGGATATTAAAGTCCCCTACTATAATTGTATTAATTCCAATTTCTCCCTTTATTTCTGTTAATATTTGCTTTATATATTTAGGTGTTCCTATATTGGATGCAGAGATAATTACAATTGCTATATCCTCTTGTTGGATTTATTCATCATTATGTAATGCTTTTTTTGTCTCTTGTACTTTGTTTTTATTTTTTTTTTTTTAAGTCTATTTTGTCTGATATAAGCATTGCTACCCTGGCTTTTGTTACACTTCTGTTTGCATGGAATATCTTTTTCCATATAAAGTATCTTTATCCCTCCACTTTCAGTCTGCATGTGCCTTTAGGTCTGATGTGAGTCTCTTCCAGGCAGAATATGTCAATTTATAAAATTAACATTTAAAGTAATTATTGACAGGCATGTACTTATTGTCATTTTATTTGTTTTCTGGGTTTGTTTTTTTTTTTTTTTTTAAGTTCTCTGTTCCTTTTTCTTGCTCTCTTTTCTCGTGATTAATGACACTTTAATGTTATGCTTGGCTTTCTTTCTCTTTACTTTTTGTGTATCTAATATAGGTTTTTGTTTTGTAATTATAATGATGCTCATATATAACATTCTAGGTATAGCAGTTTATATTATGTTGGTGACCACCTAAGTTCAAACACCTTCTAAAAATATTATTTTTACACTCCCCTCCATGTTTTAAGTGCATGTTGTCATATTTTACATCTTTTTATTTTGTGAGTCCCCTTAAGTATTTTTTAGATATAATTGATTTTACTACTTTTGTCTTTAACCTTCATACCTTATAAGTAATTGCTCTACTATCTTTATGTTTATTTTTATTTATGAAAATTTTTCCTTTCATAATTTTCTTCTAATTATGGTCTTTTCTACTTAAAGAGGTCCTTTTAATATTTCTTGTAAGGCCAGTTTAGTGATAATAATCTTTAACTTTTGTTTGGGAATATCTTTATTTCTCCTCCAATTCTGAGTGATAGCCTTGCCAGACAGAGTATTCTTGCTTGTAGGTTTTTGTTTTTTGTGTTGTTGTTATTGTTGTTGTTGTTGTTGTTTTCCTTTCAGCACTTTGAATACATCATGCCACTCCCTCTGGTCAGCAAACTTGTGCTAAAAATCAGCTGATAGCTTTATGAAGTTTCCCTTGTACATTACTAGCTGCTGCCTTTCAGCTGCTTTTAAAATTATCTCTTTATCTTTAATTTTTGACATTTTAATTATTATATGTCCTGCTGTGGGCCTCCTTGGGTTCATCTTGTTTGGAACTCTGTGTTTCCCAAACCTGGACGTCCATTTCCTTCCCCAGGTTAGGGAAATTTTCAACTACTATTTCTTCAAATAAGTTTCCTGTCCCTTTCTCTTCTCCTTCTGGGACTCCTATAATGTAAATGTTCACTTCATGTTATTCAAGAAATCCCTTAATTTATACCCATTTTTTTTCTTTTTTATGCTTGCTGTTCAGCTTGCATGCTTTTTATTGCCCTGTCTTCCAGATCATTGATCCATTCTTCTACATCTTCTTTGCATCTTCTAATCTGTTGATTCCCTCCAGCATACTGTTCATTTCAATTATTGTATTCTTTAATTCTAATTTGTTCTTTTTTATATTTTCTGTCTGTGTTGAAGTTCTAAGTTCATCCATTCTTCTCTCCAATCCATTGGGCATCTTTATGACCATTACTTTAAACTCTTTATCAGGTACATTGGTTATCTCCACTTCATTTAGTTCTTTTTCTAAGGTTTTGTCATTCTCTTGTTTGGAGTTTATTCCTCTGTCTCCTCATTTTGATTGAGATTCTGTCCTTGTTTTTATGAATTAAGCAGAACTGCTACTTCTCTTAACTTGAAAGAATTATCTTGTGTATAGTCATCCCCTGTGTAGACTATGGTACCTGGTGACTTTGGCTGGCTTTTGGAGCTGTGGTTGGTATGGGCTGGGGGTCCCAAGGTACTCTGTATAGAGGGTGCCCTGGAAGGACAGCTAAAGTTGAAGCGGATGTGGGCTGGGGTCATCCTGGGTCTCTCTGTGCAAAGGGCACACACACAGGACAACAGAACCCAATGTGGGCATAAGCCAGGAGGACCTCATGCTCTCTGCACAGAAGGTGTTCTTACAGGACAGCTGAAGATGAAGTTGGCTCAAACTCAGGTGTCCTAAGTTTCTTAGTACAGGGAGTACCTTCATGGGCCAAGGTAGGCATGGCTCAGGCTGTCCCAGGGTACTCCATGCAGGAGGTACCCTAACAGGACAGCTGGAGCCAAGGTATGGTTTGAGGTAGGGTTCCTGGGGCACTTCTCACAGGGGGAACTCTGGCAGAGCCAATGTGGGCATGAGCCAAGGGTCCCAGAGTATTATGGGCCTAGGCCATGCAATCAAGTTTTCTAACAACAAAATGGTGTGGACCTGAAGTGTTCCTGGGTGCTTTGTGCCTGTTACCTTGGCAAGATGGCTGGAGCTGTAATGAGAACTGACCAGAGAGATGTCAGTATGTACTATGCTGAGACTGCCTTGGTAGGACACATTGATGTGGGATAGGGGCTTGGGGATCAGGAGGTAAACTAGATCTAGCACCCAGACTCTTCTCCCATCTACTCTGTCAAGGTGAATGATGAATGTAAGCCATGATGCTCTCCACGTGCTCCAATCTGCAGAGAATTCCACTAACTCTACTGTCATTTGGAAGAATTTTAGGACTTAATTCTTTATATTCTAGTTGTTCTTTTAAATCAGAGGGGTTTGTTTTTTTTTTTTTTTTTTCTGTGCCCACTGGCAGACAGATCTGCTCACAGTCCCTCATGCTAGTCCCATTATGCTACTGGACATCAGAAGAAAGCTGGGGTAGCAATCCTCCTATCAGACAGATTAGATTTTAAACCAAAGACTGTAGTAAGGGATGAAGAGGGACACTATATCATACTTAAAGGGTCTATCCAACAAGAAGATCTAACAATTATAAATATTTCTGATCTTAACTTGGGAGCAGCCAATTATATAAACCAATTAATAGCCAAATTAAAGGAAGACATTGATAGTAATACAATAATATTAGGAGACATCAACACCCCACTTAAATATTCTTAAAACATCTATGCTACCCAAAGCAATCTACACATTCAAAGCAATCCTTATCAAAATACCATCAATATTTCTCACAGAGCTGGAACAAACAATCCTAAAATTTGTATGGAACCAGAAAAGACCCCAAATAGCCAAAGGAATGTTGAAAAAGAAAACCAAAGCTGGTGGCATCACAATTCCGGACTTCAAGCTCTATTACAAAGCTGCAGTCATCAAGACAGTATGGTACTGGCACAAAATCAGATACCTAGATCAATGGAACAGAATAGAGAACCCCAAAATAGACCCTCAACTCTATGGTGAACTAACCTTCAACAAAGCAGGAAAGAATATCCAATGGAAAAAAACAGTCTATTCAATAAATGGCACTGGTAAAATTGGACAGCTGCATGCAGAAGAATGAAAGTGGACTATTTTCTTACACCATACACAATGATAAACTCAAAATGGATGAAAGACCTAAATCTGAGACAGAATCCACCAAAATTCTAGAGGAGAACACAGGAAGCAACCTCTTTGACCTCCACTGAAGCAACTTCTTGCTAGACATGTCCCCAAAAGCAAGGGAAACAAAAACAAAAATGAACTATTGGGACTTCATCAAGATAAAAAGCTTCTGCACAGCAAAAGAAACAGTCAACAAAACTAAAAGACAACCTATGAAATGGGAGAAGATATTTGTAAATGACATATCAGATAAAGGGCTAGTATTACAAATCTATAAAGAACTTGCCAAACTCTACACTTAAATAATCCAGTCACGAAATGGGCAGAAGACATGAATGGACATTTCTCCAAAGAAGACATCCAAATGAACAACAGACACATGAAAAAATGCTTAACAGCACTTAGCATTATGGAAATACAAATCAAAACCACCATGAGATACCACCTCATACCACTCAGAATGGCTAAAATTAACAAGTAAGGGGGGCACCTGGGTGGCTCAGTCGTTAAGCGTCTGCCTTCGGCTCAGGTCATGATCCCAGGGTCCTGGGATCGAGCCCCGCATCGGGCTCCCTGCTCCGCGGGAGGCCTGCTTCTCCCTCTCCCACTCCCCCTGCTTGTGTTCCCTCTCTTGCTGTGTCTCTCTCTGTCAAATAAATAAATAAAATCTTTAAAAAAAAAAAAAAAAACAAGTAAGGAAACAACAAATGTTTGCGAGGATGTGGAGAAAGGGGAACCCTCTTACACAGTTGGTGGGAATTCAAACTGGTACAGCCACTCTGGAAAACAATATGGAGGTTCCTCAAGAAGTTAAAAAAGAGCTACCCTATGACCCATCAATTGCACTACTAGGTATTTACCCCAAAGATACAGATGTAGTGAAAAGAATGGGCACCTGAACCCCAATGTTCATAGCAGCAATGTCCACAATAGCCAAACTGTGGAAAGATTTGAGATGTCCAACAACAGATAAATGGATAAAGAAGATATGGTATATATATATACTATGGAATATTACTCAGCCATCAGAAAGGATGAATACTTACTATTTACATTGACATGGATGAAACTGGAGGGTATTATGCTGAGTGAATTAAGTCAATCAGAGAAAGACAATTATTATATGGATTCACTCATATAGGGAATGTAAGAAACAGCATCGAGGATGATCATAGGGGGAAGGGAGGGAAAACTCAATGGGAAGTTATCAGAGAGGGAGAAAAACCATGAGAGTCTCTTAACTCTAGGAAAGAAACTGAGGGATGCTGGAGGGAAGGTTGGTGAGGGGATGGGGTAATTGGGTGATTGGCATTAATGAGGGCATGTGATGTCATGAGCACTGAGTGTTATACACAACTGATAAATTATTGAACACTACATCTGAAACTAATGTTGTACTATATGTTGGCTAATTGAATTTAAATTAAAAAATAAAACAAAAAATGGGACGCCTGGGTGGCTCAGTTGGTTAAGCGACTGCCTTCGGCTCAGGTCGTGATCCTGGAGTCCCGGGATCGAGTCCCGCATCAGGCTCCCTGCTCGGCAGGGAGTCTGCTTCTCCCTCTGACCCTCCTCCCTCTCATGCTCTCTGTCTCTCATTCTCTCTCTCTCAAATAAATAAATAAAATCTTTAAAAAAATAAAAAATAAAAAAATAAAACAAAAACTGAAAATAGTAAATATTAGGAAGTGGGGAAATTTAAGCCTTTGTACACTGCTAATGAGAATGTAAAAAGGTGTAACCAATGTGGAAAACAGTATGATAATTCCTCAAAAATTAAACATATAATTACCATGTGATTTTTTAAGTTTAAAATTATTTCCAAATAGAATAGCTTTTAAAATTTATCTTATTTTATTTAAATTCAATTAATTAACATATATTGTATCATTAGTTTCAGATGTAGAATTCAGTTATTCATCAATTATATATAACACCCAGTGCTCATTACATCACGTACCCTCCTTAATGCCCATCAAGCAGTTACCCCATCATCCCACCCACCTCCCCTCCAGCAACCCTCAGTTTGTTTCCTATAGTTAAGAGTCTCTTATGGTTTGTCTCCCTCTTTAAAAAAAAAAAAAATTAAGAGTTCTTTTCCTTGTTTAAACATTTTAAAATACATTTTTAAATGATACAATATTGAAACTAGTTTTTCAACACCATCCCAAATTTCCAGGTGCTAAAATTTAAAGTGCAAAATATACATTGAATATAGATCTTATTTTTTTTCATTTGGCCATAATATTTTACAAATTATACAGAATATTTTACAGTTTAAAACTGGTCTTGTTCTAATGTAATTCATTAAATGCTATTACAAAAATATTTAAGATTGACTTTCCATTTTTAAAAATGTCACATAAAGTCTGAGCCCCTAAAAATAAAATATATTAAAAATATGGGGTGATATTATGTTTTTAAATTAAAAAATACTAACATCATTTGAGAATTTCAGAAGTAACCTGTAATATTATTAGAATTTGCCATATTTTAACTATATAAAAGTCCAAAATAATAAAATAAAATGTTATTACATGTTTATTATAAAATAGTCCATATTTTTAAAGATCACTAAAATGTTTTAAAATTTTGTCCTGGGTATGTGTATATTTATTCATTTTCATTTAATATTTTACACATATGTGTATATGTATGTATGTTCATTAAATATAATAATACAATCTAGAAGAAAGAAAATAATTAGAGGATTACAAACCAGACACGTTTCTTTTCCATATCAGCATTTTCAGATACTTAATATATATTTTCAAGGATAAAGATTATGACATAATGTTATAAGCATCCAGTAAAGAACTCCTAGGGTTCTGTATCTTACTTGTCATAAACTTGGAGATCTATAATTTCTACTTTAAAAATAAAATTAAAGTGAAACATGCACAAAACTATCATTAACTAGATTTTGCAGTGGTATAATTTTATATGTATAATCATAATGCATCAGCTGACTTTTTTTTTTTTTTTTTTAAAGATTTTATTTATTTATTTGACAGAGACAGAGATAGCGAGAGCAGGAACACAAGCAGGGGGAATGGGCAAGGGAGAAGCAGGCTTCCCGCTGAGCAGGGAGCCCAATGTGGGACCCGATCCCAGGACGCTGGGATCATGACCTGAGCCGAAGGCAGACGCTTAACGACTGAGCCACCCAGGCGCCCCCATCAGCTGACATTTTTGAGCTTCAAGTAAAATTGTGTTTTTTTTTATATGCAGTGAATTTCATAATGTACCATAAAATACTGAATTTTAAAGAACACCTGAGAAGAAAAATGAGGGAGAGTTATTTTTTGAACTGCAAAAAGGGTCTTTTTTTTTTTTTTTGAGAATGGTTTTACATATTTAATCCTAAATTATGATTAGTCTGTCCCTCTGGGGGAGGGGGTGGTGGTAGAGCTGTTTTCCAAGCAAAATCTTTATAGAATTCAAGGACTATAAAGTTAAATCAGGAAACATTTCATGGTCACAAATTGTGTTTTTTAAATAACATTACTCAGTTACATTCATTCTATTTTACTGTAGGCAGTGAAGTTTGAAATCTGAGCTATAACTTGATAAAAGAATACTGCCATACATTTCTTTATCTGTAACTATACTAAATGCACTTCCAAGATTTATGCCACTGAGGTTTAACTTAAAACTGCCCGATCCTATGATTAAAATTATATCTATTTAAAAATTGATTTTACGGTTGTTACAACCTTCCAGAAAAATTGCAAAAAAATAGAAAAAAAAAAACCCTCAGTATTCACTTTACTCAGATTCGCCAATTACCATTTTGCTATTGTTTAGCATTCTGTTTTTCTCTTTATACTAATATATATAATATATATAACCCATATACTATATATGTGGATTGGACAGCAATATATATATATTGGTGTGTTATTTTTTTAGCATTCTGTTTTTCTCTGTATACTTATACATATATATATGGATTGGACAGCAATATGTGTGTGTGTGTGTGTGTGTGTGTGTGTTGAACCATTTCACAGTGGTTGAAAATATGATGCCCCTTTACTTGCAAATATTTCAGTGCTCCTGTCGCAAAAGGATATTCCCCTACTGAACTGTATTAAATTATCAAAGTAACAAATTTAACATTGATACAATACAATAATCTATAGTCTGTATTCAAACCCACCAAATATGCCAATGTTAATTAGCGAAATTCCTGGGGAATGTAGCTTAAACTTTTTACTGGTTTAACCGGAGGTCTAAATAAGCATTTCTTCTTTCCACCATTTCAAACACATACCATCTCCTTTTTGGCATTTACCTTAAAATATAAGTGTTAAATCTCTCAGCACTATAGAATACATCCCGAATATTTGAATTAATATGTACACTTACCTTACAGGAATTTCTACATTAGTCCATATAGCTTCTTTGGAATTTTCATAGTTACATTTGTGATATATAACAACCCCTCTGTACAATGAATTATTAACAATTAACTTCTGTGGCTTTATATTGTCCCACCATGTAATGTTTATTTGAATAATGGAAATATAAATAATACCAAGGGTAGGTTAAAGGCTTTTTGTCCATATCAAAAAGGGAAAAAAAGTTCTGGATGAAATTGCAAAAGCAGACCTACTTGGAAATAGTAAAAACTCCAACCTGCCAGTGTGGACTCAGTCTTAAAGTGGAAGTCTATTTTCCTTCCACTGCAGACCAGAGAAAACCTTTTTGTCTTATATTGATTGATACAGGGGGCAAGAGCTACTGCAGGAAGAAGTGAGAAATGTTTTGCCCAAGTGGGGATTTTAGATTAACCTGAGTGACGGATTGGACAGGAATATTTACTCTGGAGATACTCTCTTTACAACATAATTAACTAATTTAAATGAATTAAATACTTAATTGGCTATCTTGAAAAGGTAGTCTCAGCATTCCTAAGGGTAGAATATATTATCGTGAGTCAACATGACCGAACTGTTTTCATTAATTTATCTCCAAATTAACTCCTTGCCTGTATATTTTTTGCATTTTTATTGCATTTAAATTCCTCACCATTAATCTTATGTCTCAATCTAGAAAATGATATCATTACCCTAGATTCTTTTTTTTTTTTTTTAAGATTTTATTTATTTATTTGACAGAGACCTAGCGAGAGAGGGAACACAAGCAGGGGGAGTGAGAGAGGGAGAAGCAGGCTTCCTGCAGAGCAGGGAGCCCGATGTGGGGCTTGATCCCAGGACCCTGGGATCATGACCTGAGCCAAAGGCAGACATTTAATGAGTAAGCCACCCACACGCCCCCCCCCCCCATGATTCTTTTTCATTCTGAGAATGCAGTCATTAGAAAGACTAGAACATTTTTAACTTCTAAACCTAACAAACACATTTTTTTTTTAATTCACATTGTAAATGTAATCCTCACTATTCCCAACATAGGAAAAACTTGTACTTGCAGTCTAAGACCTGGCCAGTCCTCCCAAATTATGCCCATGATCTTTATAAAATAGATACTCAGTTATGTCTTTTTTTCTGATTAAAATAATTATAAAACTTTCCATAGTTGAAAAAAAGTCCTCAGTATGTCATTATAATCTGCTGCTTACCTGTCTCTTACCATGATTTTTTTCTTTCAACGTCTGTATATTCTGACCATATTGAACACACTCCACAAATTCAAATGACTGTATCATGGCTTTCAGGTAGTTTTCATTTATTATTCATTAGTTTTGATGGGAATATCCTCCAGCCACAACCTCCAGTTGCCACTCAAAGCAATGGAAAAAGAATAGCTTTTAAAGCCGGACATTGGAATTCAAATTTTTATTTTACCTTTTTATGCTGCAAGACTTTTGACAATTATTCAAAATTCCTAATATCTCTTTCCTATCTAAAATATTATTTTGTAATATTACCTTCAAAAATATGTCATGAAGACAGATTTTGAAATAGATATAGAATCTAGCTTCTGATAATTTCCCATTTGGATCTCCATCCTTGACTTAACTGCCTAGTTTATATCTTCATATAGATGTATACAGGCATACTTTGAAGATACTGTGGGTTTGATTCCAGACCACTGTAATAAAGCAACTATCACAATAAAGTGACTCAATGTTACAGACAGATGTGCTGTCATCCAGGCTTTGTTGTTCAATTTATAGAATACAGGCAGAATAGATATAGCACAATTCTTAAAGGACCTAGGATTGTTGGAATGGTAAATAAGTATTGGTTTCAACTTAAAGCCACCAGCTGCATTAGCCCCTAACAAGAGAGCTGGCCTGTCCTTTAAAGCCTTAAAGCCAGGCATTGATTCTCCTCTCTGGCTGTGAAAGTCCTAGATTCCATCTTCTAATGGGAGGCTGTTTTGTCTATTCTGAAAATCTGTTGTTGAGTAGCCACTTTCATTAATTACCTTAGCCAGAACTTCTGGATAGCTTGCTGCAGTTTCGACATCAGCACTTGCTACTTCACCTTGCACTTTGATGTTATGGAGAGGGCTTCTTTCCTTAAACCTCATGAACTACCTCTGCTAGCTTCCAGCTTTTCTTCTGCAACTTCCCCACCTCTCTCAGCCCTCATAGAAGTGAAGAGAGTTAACGCCTTGCTCTGGATTAGGCTTTGGTTTAAGGGAATGTTGTGGCTGCTTTGATCTTCTTTCTAGACCACTAAAACTTTCTCCATATCAGTAATAGGGCTGTTCTCCTTTCTTATCACTTACATATGCATTGGAGTAGCACTTTTAATTTCCTTCAAGCACGTTTCCTTTGAAGTCACAACTTAGCTGACTGGTGCAAGAGACCTAGCTTTCAGCTTTGGCTTTTGACAGGCTTTCCTCACTAAGCTTAATCATTTCTAGCTTTTCATTTAAAGGAAGATAATGTGTAAACCTCCCTTTTACTTGAAAACTTAGAGGTCATTATAGGATTACTAATTAGACTAATTTCAATATTGCTGTGTCTCACATAATAAGAAGGCCCAAGGAGAGGAAAAGAGATAGGGGAATGGCTGGCTGGTTATTGGAGCAGTCAGAACACATAATAATTAAAGGACCTAGGATTAATAATATTAGCATCAAAGATCACTTCTGAGGTGCCTGGGTGGCTCAGTTGGTTAAGTGTCTGACTCTTGAGTTTGGTTCAGGTCATGATCTCAGGGTCCTGGGATCGGCCCCATGTCAGGCTGCGTGCTCAATGGGGAGTCGGCTTGAAGATTATCTCTTTCCCTCTCCCTCTGCCCCTCCCCCAGCTCATGCTCACTTGCTCTCTCTCTCTCTCAAATAAATAAACATCTTAAAAAAAGATAGCTTCTCACAGATTACCATATCAAATATGACAATGAAAAAATCCAAATTGTGAAAATACCAAAATGTGATACAAAAACACAAAGTGAACAAATGTTGGAAAAATTATGTTAACTGACTTTCACAATGCAAGGTTGGTACAAACCTTTATTTTGTAAAAAAAAAAAAAAAAAAAATTTGTAATGTGCAATAAGATGACATGCAATAAAATGAGGTATGTCTGTATTTGTCCAGCTTCCAAATCGTAAATATAAAATCTATTACTTTAATGTCCTATTCAAGGGAAATAAAGTATTTAACATGTAATTAACAAGTCAGACAATGGATTTTTACTGAGATATATCTATAAAAGATAGCATCATATTCATTTCAGATGTACAGCATTATGATTTGATACTTGTATATATTGTGAAATGATCACCATAATAAATCTAGTTGATATCTATCACCACACATACTTGAAATTATTTTTCTTATGGTGAGAATTTTAAGATCTACTCTCTTAGCAACTTTCAAATATACAATACAGTATTATTAACTATTTGTCACCATGCTGTACATTACATTTCATGTCTTATTTATTTTATGACTGGAAGTTTGTACTTTTTGACCACTTTCACCCATTTCTCCCACCCCTTACCCCCCATCTCTGGCAGACACTAATCTGAACTTTGTATCTTTGATCTCTTTTTTGTTGTGTGTTTTTTTGTGTGTGTGTTTTGATTTCACATATAAGTAAGATCATACATTATTTGTCTTTTTCTGACTTTTTTCACTTAGCAAAATTCTCACAAATTTCATCCATGTTGTTGCAAGTAGTAAGATTTTCTTCTTTGGTGGGGGGAGACTGAATAATATTCCATTGTATATGTCACCACATTTTCTTTATCCATTCATCCATCTATGACCTTAGGTTACTTTTATGTCTTGAATATTGTAAATAATGCTGCAGTGATAATGGGGGTACATATATCTTTTTGAGTTAGTGTTTTCCTTTCTTTCCAGAAGTTGAGTTGTTGGATCATAGGGTAATTCTATTTGTAATTCTGTGAGGAACTCCATTCTAATTTCCATAGTGGCTGCACCAATTCGCGTTCAACTGGTACACAGGGTTCTCATTTCTCCACATCCTCACCTACACTTATTTCTTGTCTTTTTGATAACAACCATCCTGACAGATGTGAGGTGTTGTCTCGTGGTTTTGATTTGCATTTCCCTGACAATGAGTGATATTGAGCACCTTTTCATGTACTTGCTGGTCAACTTCTCTGTCTCCATTAGAAAAATATCCATTTATATTTTCCCCTCATTTTTTTTAATTTTTTATTGTTATGTTAATCCCCATACATTACATCATTAGTTTTAGATATAGTGTTCCATGATTCATTGTTTGTGCATAACACCCAGTGCTCCATGCAGAACGTGCCCTCCTCAATACCCATCACCAGGCTAACCCATCCTCCCACCCCCCTCCCCTCTAGAACCCTCAGTTTGTTTTTCAGAGTCCATCGTCTCTCATGGTTCTTCTCCCCCTCTGATTTCCCCCCCTTCATTCTTCCCCTCCTGCTACATTCTTCTTCTTCTTCTTTTCTTTCTTAACATATATTGCATTATTTGTTTCAGAGGTACAGATCTGAGATTCAACAGTCTTGCACAATTCACAGCACTTACCAGAGCACATACCCTCCCCAGTGTCCATCACCCAGTCACCCCATCCCTCCCACCCTCCCCCCACTCCAGCAACCCTCAGTTTGTTTCCTGAGATTAAGAATTCCTCATATCAGTGAGGTCATATGATACATGTCTTTCTCTGTTTGACTTATTTCGCTCAGCATAATACCCTCCAGTTCCATCCACGTCGTTGCAAATGGCAAGATCTCATTCCTTTTGATGGCTGCGTGATATTCCATTGTATATATATACCACATCTTCTTTATCCATTCACCTGTTGATGGACATCTTGGCTCTTTCCACAGTTTGGCTATTGTGGACATTGCTGCTATAAACATCGGGGTGCACGTACCCTTTCGGGTCCCTACTTTTGTATCTTTGTTTTCCCCTCATTTTTAATCAGTTTTTTTGTTACTATTGTATGAGTTCTTCATGTACTTTGGATATTAACCCATATATATATAATTTGTAATTTTTTTTTCCATTTGGTAGATTGCCTTTTTACTTAGTTGGTTTCCTTGCTGTGCAAAATTTTGATGTAGTTTCACTTGTTATTTATTTATTTATTATTTATTTATTTTTATTGCCAAATTAAAAAATCATCTCAGAACTCATGTCAAGGTGCTTACCACCTGTTTTCTTTTAGACAGTTTTATGGTTTCAGATCTTGCATTCAAGTCTTTATTTTAAGTTGATTTTTTTCATATGATGTAAAATAATGATCTAGTTTCATTCTTTTGCAATTAGCTCTCCAGTTTTCCCAACATCATTTATTGAAGAGACTGTCTTTTCCTCATTGTGCATTTTTGGCTCCTTTGTCATAATTGACAATATATGTGTGGGTTTATTTCCAGGCTCTCTATTCTGTCCCATTAATCTAATGTCTATTTTTATGCTAACACCACAATATCTTGGTTACTATAGCTTTGAAATGTAGTTTGAAATCAGAGGCATTAGTGTCCCCAGCTTTGTTCCTATTTCTCAAGATTGCTTTGGCTATTCAGGGTCTTTTGTGGTTCCATACAAAGTTTAGAAATATTTGTTCTATGTCTGTGAAAAAAATTCCATTAGAATTTGTACATTGCTTTGGGTAGTATGGACATTTTAATAATATTCTTGCAATGCATGAGCATAGAATATCTTTCCATTTATTTGTGTCATCTTCAATTTCTTTTATCAATATCTTATAGTTGTTAGTGTAAAGGTATTTCACCTCCTTGGTTAAATTTATTTCTAGTTTTATTCTTTTTGATGAAATTGCAAATAGGTTTTTTAAATTTCTTTTCTGATACTTTGTTATTAATGTATAAAATACAACTGACTTTTGTATATTAATTTCGTATCCTGCAACTTTACTGAAATTATTAGTCCTAACTGTATTTTTGGTGAAGTCTTTAGGGTTAATATATATATGTATACATAAACATATATAAAATATTAATTCATATATATATGAAACATAATTTTATATGTAGTGTTATCTACAAATAGTAACAGTTTTACATCTTTCTTTCTATTGGTATGCCTTTTATTTCTAATTGCCTAATTGCTCTGCCTGGAACTTCCAATACTATGTGAATAAAAGTAGTGAGTGCGCATGTTTGTTTTATTCTTGATTTTTAGAGGAAGCTTTAAGCTTTTCATGATTGAGTATGATGTCACCTGTGGGCTTGTCATATACAGTCTTTACCATGTTGACATAGGTTCCTTATACCTACTTTATTGAGAGTTTTTATCAGGGAAGGAAATAGAATTTTGTCAAATGCTTTTTCTGCATCTACTGAGGTGACCACCTGATTTTTTATCCTTTATTTTGTTTTTGTTTGATTGATCTATAGATTTTGAACCATTCTTACATTCCCAGAATAAATCCCACTTGATTTATATACACTTTGGTGTATAATCCTTTTAATGTATTTTTAAATTCAGTTTGCTATGTCTTGAGAATTTTTGCATGTATATTCATCAACAATTGTGGCCTCCAAATTTATTTTCTTGTGGTGTCCTTATCTGGTTTTGGTATCAGAGTAATTCTTGCCTCATATAGTGAGTTTTTAAGTGTTCTCTTCAATATTTTGGAGGAGTTTAAGAATTGCTATCAATTCTTCCTTATATGTTTGATAAAATTCACCAGTGAAGCCATCTGATCCTGGGCTTTTTTTAATTGGGAGATTTCTGATTACTAATTCCATCTCTTTACTAGTAATTGGTCTATTGAGATTTTCTATCTCTACCCTATTCTGTATTGGAAGATGGATTGTTTCTAGGAATTTATCCATTTCTTTTAGGTTGTCTAATTTATTGATGTCTCTTATAATCCTTTGTATTATGGTGGTATCAGTTGTAACATTTCCTCTTTTATGTCTGATTTTATTTATTTGAGTCCTCTCTTGGTGAATCTAGCTAAAGGTTTGTCAACTTTATCTTTTCAAAACAATAGCTGTTTCATTGATTTTTTTCTTTTTTCTTTCTTTCTTTTTTTTTGTCTCTATTTCATTTACTTCTGCTCTGATCTGTATTATTTCCTTTGTTCTACTAACTGGGTTTCCTTTGTTCTTTTCCTTGAGTTGTCAAGTTATGTTTTTTAAGCTCTTTTTAATTTATAGATAAATTTATTGCTATGAAGTTCTTTCTTAAAACTCCTTGCAGTATTCAATGTTTTTGATATGTTGTATTTGCATTTCCACCATCTCAGGTTAGTTTTTGATTGTCCTTTTTATTTTTTCTTTGACCCATTAATTGTTCACTAGCATGTTGTCCACATATATGTGAATTTTCCCATTTTCTTTTTGTAATTGATTTCTGGTTTCATATCATTTTGGTGGGAAATAATGGTTAATATTATTTGAAGCTTTTTAAATTTATTAAGACTTGTTTTATAGTTGTAACAACATGGATGGAGCTAGTGAGTATAATGCTAAGAGAAATAACTCAGAGAAAGACAAATACTGTATGATTTCACTCATGTGTGGAACTTAAGAAACAAAACAAATAAACAAAGGGTAAATAGACACACACACATCAAGGAACAGACTCTTAATTATAGAGAACAAAATGATGGTCACCAAATGGAACGGGGTAGGGGAAATGGGTTAAATAGGTGATGGGGACTAAGGAGTGTAGTTGTCATGATGAGCACAGGGTGATGTATGGAATAATATAATACTATATTTTATATATATATTTATATTATATAATATCTTAACTAACTAGAATTAAAATAAAAACTTAAAAAAAGACTTGTTTATGTCTTACCATATAATCTATACCAGATAATGTGACATGTGCACATGAGAAAAATGTATTTTCTGTTGCTTTCAGATGGAATCTTATATGTCAACTCTAGTCTAATGTGTTGTTTCTGTCTAATGTTTTCCTATTGATTTTCTGTCTGGATAATCTTTCCATTAACAGAAAGTGGAGTAGATAAAGCTATTATTGTATTACTGTCTATTTCTCCATTTTGATTTGTTCATATTCACTTTATATATTTAAATAGTTATATGTTGGATGCACAAATACCTACAAATGTTCTATCCTTCTTTAGGATACAACCCATTATCATTATGTAATGACCTTCTTTGTCTTTTACTATAGTCTTTGTCTTAACGTATAATTTGTCTGATTTAAATATGGCTACTCCTGGGCGCCTGGGTGGCTCAGATGGCTAAGCATCTGCCTTCGGCTCAGGTCATGATTCCAGGGTCCTGGGATCGAGCCCCACATCGGGCTCCTGGCTCAGCAGGGAGCCTGCTTCTCCTTCTCCCTCTGCCTCTCTCCCTGCTCATGCTCTCTCTCTCTGTATCTCTGTGTCTCAAATGAATAAATAAAATCTTTAAAAAATAAATAAATAAATAAATAAATATGGCTACTCCTAGCTTTTCTTTGCTTTCCATTTGCATAGAATATCTGTGCTTTACCTTCAATTTCACTCTGTGTGTACTTATATCTGAAGTGATTCTCTGTAGGTAGCTTATAGATGGTTTACTTTTTTTATACATGCAGGCTCTCTTTATCTTTTGATTGGAGACTTTAGTCCATTTACAATTAATTATTGATAGATATGTGCTATTTGTTTTCTGACTGTTTTATTTCCCTGTTTTCTTCTTGTCCTGTTTCTTGTAATTTGTTGATTTTCTGTAGTGTTATATTTCCTTTCTCTTTATATTTGGAGTATCTAATGTTGGTTTTTGCTCTGTGGTTATCATATAGGTAACATAAAACAACATGTATTTATAACAGTCCATTTTTAGTTTGATAACAACTTACAATTGAACACATTCTAAAGTTCTATGTTTTTAGGCTCCCTCATTTTTTTTTATTTCTGATGTCACAATTTCCATCTTTTTATCTTCTGTATACTTAACAAATTATTGTATTTATAGGTATATTTACTACTTTTATGTTTTAACCTCCACCTAACTATAAATGATTACTACCTAAACAACATTTGATAGTCCTGATTTTTACTATATGTTTTCCTTTCCAGTGATATTTATACTTTCCTATTTCCCTGTTACACATTACCACCCTATCAATTCAGCTTAAAAAAATACCTTTAACATTTCTTGTTAGACCATAGTACTGGTTATGAATGTCTTTTTTAAGTTGCTATTTTAATTTCAGTTAGTTAACATACAGTGTCATATTAGTTTCAGGTGTATGATATTGTGATTCAACAATTCCATACATTATCCTGTGCCTGTCATGACAAATATCCCTATCACCTGTTTAACCTGTCTTCTGACACACCTCTCCTCGGTAACCATCATTTGTTCTCTATGGTTAAGAGTCTGTTTCTTTGTTTCTCTCTCTCTTTTTTCTCCCTTTGTTCATTTGTTTCTTAAATTTCACATGAGTGAAATCATATGGTATTTGTCATTCTCTGACTGACTTATTTCAATTATCATTATACTTTCTAGCTCCATCCATGTCATTGCAAATGGCAGGATTGAACTCTTTTTTATAGATGAATAATATTCCATTATATATATGTATGTGTGTATATGATTGTATATATATATTTAATTAGTCTCCTCTATCTATTCACTAATTGATGCACACTTGGGCTGCTTCCATATCTTAGCTATTGTAAATAATGCTGCTATAAACATAGGGGTGCATATATCCCTTTAAATAAGTTTTTTTGTATTTTTTTTTTTTTTTTACAAAATATACTAGTGCAATTGCTATAGTTTTATTTTTAACTTTTTTGAGGAACCACTACTCTTTTCCACAGTGGCTGCACCAGTTTGCATTCCCACCAACAGTACAGGAGGGTTCCCTTCTCCACATTCTCTCAAACATTTGTTGTTTCTTCTGTTGTTGATTTTAGCCATTCTGACAGGTGTGAGGTGATAGCTTATTGTAGTTTTTATTTGCATTTCTCTGATGATAAGTGATGTTGAGCATCTTTTCATGTGTCAGTTGGCCATCCGGTTGTCTTCTTTGGAGAAATGTCTGTTCATGTCTTCTGCCCATTTTTAATTGAATTATTTGTTTTTTGGGGTTTGAGTTGTATCAGTTCTTTATATACATTGGATACTAACCTTTTATTAAATATGTTATTTGCAAATATCTTCTCCCATTCTGTAGGTTGCTTTTTAATTTTATTGATTGTTTCCTTGCTGTGAGAAGTTTTTTTGTTTTTATTTTGATGTACCCCCATAGTTTATTTTTGCTTTTGTTTCCTTTGTCTTGGGGACATATCTAGAAAAATATTGGTAATGCCAATGTCAGAGAAGATACTGCTTCTGCTCTGTTCTAAAATTTTTATGGGTTCAGGCCTCACATTTAGGTCTTTAATCCATTTTGAATTTGTTTCTGTGTATGATGTAAGAAAGTGGTCCAGTTCTCCCAACACCATTTGTTGAAGAGACAGTCTTTTTCCCATTGCATATTCTTTCTTGCTTTGTCGAAGATTGACTTATAATTGTGAGTTTATTTCTGGGCTGTCAATTCTGTTCCATTGGTCTTTTGTGGTTCCATACAAATTTTAGGATTGTTTGTTCTGGCTCTGTGAAAAATGCTGGTGGTATTTTGATAGGGATTGCATTAAATGTGTAGATTGCTTTGTGTAGTATATTCATTTTAATGATATTTGTTTTTCCAATTCATGAGCATAGAATGTCTTTCCAGTTCTTTGTGTCATCTTCAATTTTTTTTCATCAGTGTTTTATAGTTTTCAGAGTACAGGTCTTTCACCTCCTTAGTTAGGTTTATTCCTAGGTATCTTATTTTGGTTGTGATTGTAAATGGGATTGTTTTCTTAATTTCTTTTTCTGCTACTTCATTATTGGTGTATAGAAATGCAACAGATTTCTGTACGTAGAATTTGTATCCTACAACTTTACTGAATTCATTTATCAGTTCTAGCAGTTTTTGGTGGAAACTTTAGGGTTTCTATATATACCATGTCATCTGCAAATAGTGAAAGTTTTACTTCTTCCTTAATGATTGTGATGCCTTTTATTTCTTTTTGCTGTCTGATTGCTGTGGACTTGCAGTACTATGCTGAATAAAGGCAGTGACAGTGAACATTCTTGTCTTGTTCCTGACTTGATCATGGTGAATAATTTCTTTTTACTGTATTGTCAGACTTGGTTTCTGGTCTGCAAAATTTCAGCTGAAATATATGCTGATAGCCTTATGGGGTTTACCCTTGTATATAACTGTCTTCTTTTCTGTTGCTGTTTTTAGGATTTTTTCACTACTTTTTGCCATTTAAACTATTATGTGTCTTGGCATGGACCTCTTTGGGTTGATATTTTTTTGGGGGGGGGGAATCTCTGTGCCTCCAGGATCTGGATATCTCTTTCCTTCCCTGATTAGGGAAGTATTCAGCTGTTATTTCTTCAAATATACTTTCTGTCTCCTTTTCCCTCCTCCCCCTCCTCCTCCTCTCCAGGAATGTAAATGTTATTACATTTGATGGAGTCACTGAGTTCCCTAAGTTTATTCTCATTTTGCATAATTTTTTCTTTCATTTGTTTAGCTAGACTACTTTCCATTACTCTGTCTTCCAAGTCATTAATTCATTCCTGTGCTTCTTTCAGCCTGCTGTTCATTCCATCAAGTGTGTGTGTCTTTTTGTTTATTGAGCCCTTTATCTCTGCTATGTTATTCCTTATGTCTGTGTTAAGAATCTCATTGATGTCTTCCTCTCTTTTCTCAAGTCCAGTGAGTATGTTTATGATCATTACTTTAAATTCTCTGTCAAACATGTTACTTATATTTGTTTCACTTAGATCTTTGGCTGTGGCCTTGTTCTGTTCTTTCATTTGGAACAAGTTCTTCCGTCTTCTCATTTTGTCTAAGTCTCTGTGCCTGCTTCTGTGTGATAGGAAAATCAACTACATCTACTATCCTTGAGGGTATTAGCCTTATGAAGAAGAGGTCCTATAGTGCCCTGCACTGTAGTGTCCTCTGTTCCCCAGGGCCTGGTGCTTCAGAGAGTATTCCATGTGCTCTGCTGCTGTGTCCTGGTCACTTTATCCTTCAGGCCAGTCATCTGAGAGGCTCTTTTTGCCTGTTCTAGTCAGTGTTCAGGGCAGGTCCTTGGCCTGAATGTGGCACATTTTAACTAGGTGTGTTCTGTTCTCCTTGTGAAATGAAACCTGTCACCACTGCCACCAGAACCAAGGTCCTGCAAAACTCCCAGTTCAGGAGATGTGGTGTGCGCAGGGGATTGAGCTGGTCTTCTGGATGAGAGGGCATGATGTGCTGGGACTGAAGCAAGTCTGACTGTGAAGGGCACTTTCCCAGAGCATGGTGGGGGACAGGGTCTGGTGTAAGCATGTTTGGTAAAGAGTATAGGCACTGCACTGGTTCCCACAGGTGGCTCTGTGTTTATGCTGAGGGGTAGGGAAATGGCACCTGCCAGTTGTTTTGTTCCCAGAGGGGTCTTTCCATGAATACTGCCTCTTGGACATGCTCCAAGATAAGCAAATAACCTCCTCACTGTGTTCCCCACATACTCTTTAGATTACTGTTTCCATGCAGTATGTCCACAGGCTGTTTGCCCCGCCTTCTTTCCAAGAGTAGTCCCAATGCCTCTGGCTCTTTTGACCCAAGCCTGCTGACCTTTAGAACAGGCTTTAAGCCCTGCTGGTTGTAAGAACTCATGAAATTTGGCGCCTCTTGCTTTCCAAGCCAATTGCTATTGGGATTCATTTCCCCCATGTATTCACTGTGTGTTAGCCTGTCTCTTGCCCTTCTCTGTGACTGTGGCTCCCTTCCATCACAGCAGCCATGATCTATTTCTCTACCAAACTGCCTCTCCACATTTCTTACTTTCTTCAGTGTGGTCTGTTCTCTACCTTTATTTTATTCTTTCAAAGATTTTCTTTATTTATTTGAAAGAGAGAGAGAGCATGAGCAGGGGTGGGGGAGAGGGAGAAGCAGGCTCCCCACTGAGCAGGGAGCCTGATGCAGGGCTCGATTCCAGGACCCTAAGATCATGACCTGAGCTGAAGGCAAACGCTTAACTGACTGAGCCACCCAGGAGCTCCTGTTCTCTACCTTTAGTTGTGAGGTTTGTTCTGCCAGCTTAATTTCTTGGGTAGGATGATTTGATAGTTATTCAGTTGTATTTGTGGGACATGACAAACCTAGGATCCTCCTACTCCACTGCAATCTTCCTCTCTTTGTGGTAAGGAACTTCTTTAGCTTTTGCTCATCTGGAAAACTTTTTATCTCTTTAATTCTGAAGAAAATCTTTGCCAGTAGAATATTCTTGGTTGGTAGCTTTTTCCTTCAGCACTTTGCAGGCCAGAAGTGTATGGAATAATATATTGAAATTTTCTGCTAAAAAATCTGCTGATGGGGTGCCTGGGTGGCTCAGTCAGCTAAGCATCCGACTCTTGGACTCTTGATCTTAGCTCAGGTCTTTGGGTTCATGTTATTTGAAATTATCTAGACTTCCTGAGTCTGGATATTTGTTTCCTTCCCAGGGTAGGAAAGTTTTCAGCCATTATTTCTTAGAATAAATTTTCTGCCCCATTCTTCCTTCTCCTTCTGGGACCCTTATAATGTGAGTGTTGGTCTGCTTGATGTTGTTCCATAAGTCCCTTAAGCTATTTTCCCCTCTTTTCATTTTTTTTTCCTGTTCTGATTAGGTAAGTTCTACTGCCATATCTTCAAATTCACTGATCTTTCTGTTTCATATAGCCTGCTGTTGAGCCCCTCTTTTGTATTTTTTAGTTCAGGTTATTGTATACTTCATTTCTGTGACTTCTATTTGGTGCTTTCTTATATTTCCTATCTTTTTTTTTTTTTTTTTTAATTCTCACTTTGTTCATACATTCTTCTAAGCTCATCTTTATGGCTTATTTTTGAAATCTTTTTCAAGTAAATTACATCTCCATTTCATTAAAGTCTTTATCCGATTTTTTTTTTTTAATTTTCTTTAGTTTGGAACACATTTCTCACATTCTCATTTTCCTTGACTCTCTGTGTCTGTTTCTATTCACTAGATAAAATAACCCCATCTCCCAGTCCTGAAAGAGTGACCTCCTATAGGCAATGAACTTTAAAGTTCAACAATGCTCTCTTTGTTTTATCTGAAACCTTTGTGATTGTCCAAGCCACCTACTTTATTTTTATTAGTTCCCAGTAGGTGAGGGTGTAAGAAGACCCACCAGTGTCCCTAAGAGAAGGATCTCAGCACCTAGTCTCAGGATGATTGGAAGCCAGACCCTCATGAGGAAGCTCTTAAGTTATGCAAATATATCTTTTTCAGGGGAAGACTGGGAGATGGGCTTTTCTGTCTGTTACCTCTGAGCTGAGCCCTTTGAAGATAGCCTGTTAAGAAGTGTATTTTATGGAAAGACTGTGTCTCAGGCTCCCTTACCCATTTGATGTGGGTTTATTTTTTTCTCATTTGTCCAATGTGTAAGAGCCACTTAGCTAGTTCCCCCAGAAGAAATTGTTCCATATGTCTCTATAGATTAGGTGTGTCCATGAGAGGAAGTAAGTTTTGTTTCCTCTTACATTGCCATCTTTTACCAGAACCCGGGTTATCTTTTTTTTTTTTTTTTTTTAGTTTTTTTAAATTTTATTTTATTATGTTATGTTAGTCACCATACATTACATCATTAGTTTTTGATGTAGTGTTCCATGATTCATTGTTTACGTATAACACCCAGTACTCCATTCAATACGTGCCCTCCTTAATACCCATCACCAGGCTAACCCATCCTCCAACGCCATCCCCTCTAAAACCCTCAGTTTGTTTCTCAGAGTCCATAGTCTCTCATGGTTCCTCTCCCCCTCCAATTTCCCCCACCCTTCATTTTTCCCTTCCTACTATCTTCTTTTATTTTTTTTTAACATATAATGTATTATTTGTTTCAGAGGTACAGGTCTGTTTTAATAATAAAAACATTCTCAAGTTTATATTGATAAATTTTTCAATATTTACATTACTATATTAACCTAATTGCTTGAAAGAATCTCTGCTTTACCTGTTCACAAAAAGTAACACATAAACAGAGAGAGTATGGAATACTATATTACTCTACCAGTGGGCTATATGATTCAAGGTGCTGTGGGATAGTGACCTAAAGAGTTTTAGAATCCCAATTATTTAGTGGGAGTGTTACAAAACACACTCTTAAAATTCTTAGAGACCTTTGTGTCTAACGGAATCTCTGGGGTACTCTTAAATCTTTCTGGACTCTCAATCAAGGATCTTACAGCCACACTCTTTATTTGAACTTTACCCTAAGGTTATACTTATGATCAGAACCATGGATTTGGTCTTTTCCCAGAAGCTATTTCCTTCATGGATATTCTTTAAGATATTTGTTATGCTAGTAGTCTGCTTCTGGGTACCAAACACTGCCAGTTATCTGTTGCTATTATGTTTCATGATTCTATAGGCTAGCTTGGTTTAGCCAGTAGAATTCTATGGTCACATTGGAGCAGTTTCTATACTGGTTGCTCTTGGAGTGCCTCATACAGAATAACAAAGCAAATGGATCTGTAGCTGGTGCTTAATGTCTGGTACCTTAGTGCTTCTTTGGATTCCTTATCTCTATAATATTTTAGTCTCCAGGGCCTCTCCACATGGTTTCTTCTTTATTCATGGAGAATTCTGAACTTCATTCAAAGTGGCTCAGGAGAATAAGAGAGAGCATTCCTAAAGTATTACTAAAAAAAAAAAAAAAAAGAAAAGAAAAAGATAGATGTTTCCAAGACAATTAAATGCAGGCCCAAAAGTGGCCCAGTATAGCTTCTACTATATTCTATTGTTGAAACAGACTAGACCCAACTAGAATCAGAGTGGTAGGGGACTAGATAAAGGAATAAACACTGGAAAGTTCATTGACAGTGACCTAAGTAACAGCCTATTATATTTGATTAATTAGTAGTTTTACTAATCTACTTGATTAATAGTTTGTTTGTTTTCTTTTTCCTTAACCTGGAATGTTGGAGTTTGAAGGTGATTTTACAAGTTGGGTACCTGGAGCTGTGTTTTTGAAACATTTTGAGATGGGAAAAAGCTGGAGAAGAAAGAAAAAGATGGAAAGGTACAGAAAATGAAAGGTTAAAAGTAGTCCTTTGTAGATGTTATTGCCAAGGATCAGTAAAGGACAATGATGGAAGGTGAAACCTTCCTTGAGGTACATTAACAGCTAGAAAAATGTTCAGTAACAGTTTTTTAGTGCCAAAACTTGTGAGACAAAACAATTATTGAGTGGGAGTAGGGTGCTGATAAAATCAGTAGGGTACTGAAAAGAAAACATTTTTGTTATCTTATAGAAAGCCTTAAAGAATATTGCTCAGAATGTAAATGCTCTAAGAAAACAAAGTAATACATCATTATCACAAAATGGGAGGAAAAATTACTTCAGTGTGATTTTATTATAACTATAATTAGAAAGGACATACATGAAAATAACAAAAGATTCCTGCATGGATAATAAAAACTGTTAAATATTCATTTGAATTAGTTATAATATTTGAATTTATTTATTTGGCTGCCATAGCATTCAGATTTTGCATATCTGTAATTGTTTTAAAAAATGTCAAAACTTGTCCTGAATTACTTTCAATCTAAAAATAATTCCGTTAACAGAGGTTTATGAATTGCAGGATGTCTTATGGTTCCATGTAGCAAAATACAATATTTTTCATAATGCTGCACTTACAACATTTGTGACAATTTTATTGATTTCTGAGTCTCACAGAGCAATTACCTTAATGCTATGCTTGAGGAAACATGTGTTCAAGTATTTTAGTTGCAGCACAGCTGAGTACAGTATTTTCCCCACAATCCTTAGCCATCTTTAGTTGTTATTAGAAGAAAAAAATTTAACAACTTTAAGATAACACTACTTCATTTATGGACAAAAATAAAGCATTTAACATACTTTGGATAGAAAAATAGCATGAAAAAATTTTAAACTTTTAGTCTTTCTTATTTGACAATTATTCAAAGAAAATATTACCACTCTTTTTACCTCCATTATCAGATGTATAGTTGAAGGACAGAGAAATTACACATATTATTGTGATTTTTATTTCTATTTGAAATTGTTATAAAAATATATCTCCAAAAATAGGTATGAAATAATAAAATTTAAAAAGCATTCAATTATTATATTATAACTATATATCTTATAGCTATATATAATCTATTATATAAAGATAATTTCCTATTTAAATTTATTAGTTGTTAATTTGTCCATATGTACGTTGTTTTCATTGATTATATTGTGATTATAATGCCACATGACTTAAAGAACAAGATTATATATAAGATAAAATATGATCAAATAGGTAAATGAGAACATAGGGCAGCATGTTGCTTTTGTGCATTTTTTAAAGATTTTATTTTTTAGAGCAATTTTAAGTTTACAAAAAATTTGAGAGGAAGATGCAAAGATTCCCATATATATCCTGCCGCACAAATGCATATCCTCCCCAGTTATCAACATCAATCACCAGTATGGTAATCTTTTTAAAAACAAAGATGAACCTACACTGACACATTATAATCACCCCAAATCAATGGTTTACTTTAGGGCTCACTCTTGGAGTACATTTATGGGTTTAAACAAATGTGTAATGAAATATACCCATCATTATAATATCATATAGAGTATTTTCATTATCCATAAAAATCCTCTTTGCTCCAACTATTCATCTTCCCTCTGCCCCCAGAAGCCATTAATCTTTTTCTTCCCCATAGTTTTTGCCTTTTCATTAACGTAATATAGTCAGAATTATGCACTGTATAGCCTCTTCAGAAGTGACTTCATTCACTTAGTAATATGCATTTGATTCCTCCAAGTCCTTCCATGGATTAAAAGCTCATTTCTTTTTAATGTTGAATGATATTTCATTGTCTAAATATACTATAATTTGTTTATCCTTTCACCTACTAAAGCACATCTTGATTGCTTGCAAGTTTAAGCAATTATGAACAAAACTGCTTTAAATATCTTTGTGCAAGTTTTTGTGTGGATATGTTTTCACTCCCTAGGGTAAATGCCAAGGAGTGTGATTGCTGGATCAGATGGTAAGACTATATTTAGATTTGTAAGAAATCACCAAACTGTCTTCCAGAAAGAGTGTACCATTTTGTATTCCCACCAGCAATAAAGGAGAGCTCCCATTGCCCCATATTCTTCCTAACATTTGGTGTTGTCATTATTATAGATTTTTGCCATTCCAGTAGGTATTTCTTGTTTTTTGTGGGTTTTTTTTTTTTTTTTTTTTTTTTTAGTTTTCATGTTTTAGATGACATATATTGTGGAGTACATTCTGTAACAGTTTTAATTTTGTTGAAAAATAGAAATGTTTAGAAGTAACAATTTTTCAAAATTGTTATACAATATGTAACTTGTGAGGTTTCATTTACAAGGCCAAACATCTAAATGATGATGAATAATTCTTGGCCTCTGCAGTTCTGCATATTTAGATTACAATTTGAATAATAGCAATCTTCTAAGATTTCATAAATCTTAAGGACTTGACATACAGTGAAGGATGATTGGTATTTTAAATTTATATTCTATGGGGTGCCTTGTTGGCTCAGTTGGTCAAGTTCAGGTCATGATCTCAAGGTCATGGGATAGAGTCCCACATCAGGCTCTACACTCAGCAGGGAGTCTGCTTGAGATTTTCTCTTTCCCTCTGCCCTTCCCGCCCCCCACCCCGCCCTGCCATGCTCTCTCTCTCTCTCCCCCTTTCTCTCTAAAAATAAACAAATAAATCTTTAAAAAATAAATTTATATTCTATATAATTGAGTAGAGATATTTATAGTTAATAAAAAAAATCTCCTTTAATCCTGGTATGTGAAACATGATGGAAAACTGACACCATCAATTAGTTCAATGTTAACTCCTCTATTCAATGTGTGAGACTGAGATCTTCCTAGCAAGTCCAGAGCATGTGATCTCCCTCAGATTTTCTATTTTACCAACATTATTTTCTCAACTGTGTTGTTTTATCAACTATTGATTTTCAATCCTTTAATCAAGCCATAAATTTGGTCAGTGTATTTGACAAAATCCAAAAGGAAGGTTTTGGTTAAAACACTTCATATTTTCCTGATAGTGATTCCCTCAGTAGAACAAACCTAGTGAAATCTATATTCTTTAAGGGATTCAGATTATTACTTACAAATTCCATCATATTACTATTTTTCCAATTCATGTGTGAATTAACTAAGGCAGGCATTATAATCTCACATTTCAAAATGAAGAGCTACATTTCTAAGACATTAAGTGACATATTCAAACTAGTAGAACAAATAACAGGACAAAATATTCTTCATAATTACCCATATACATAAATATGTAGAAGTGTTACAAGTATAGTTAGATGTCAGGATTTTTTCCCAGTTTTATTGAGATATAATTTAATATACAACACTATATAAGTTTAAGGTGTAAGCAAAATGCATTGGATTATGTATATTGTAAAATGATTATCACAATAAGTTTAGTTAATATCTAGCATATAGATACAAAAAAAGGAAAAAATGTTTTTCCCTTGTTATGCGAACTCAGAATTCACTCTTAACGACTTTCATATATACATGTATAACTTGTAGTCAAGTTATAAAGATGTTATACATCTTTAGTACTTTTCATTATAAGTTTTTACCTTTAAACAGCTTTCTTCTAATCCCTCCACCCCCTTGCTACCTCTGGCTACCACAAATTTGATCTTTCTGTTTATTTTCTCTTTCTCTCTCTCCCTGCCTCTCCCTCACTTTCTAAGATTCCACATATAAATGAGATTATTTTATCTTTCTCTGAATATGTCTTTCCCTGTTTTATTTTACTTAGCATAATGCCCTGAAGGTCTGTGCATGTTGTCACAAATGGCAAGATTTCCTTCTTTTATGGTGTGTGTGTGTGTGTGTGTGTGTCACAAGTATTTTATTCATTTCCTTCATTGATTGGCACTTAGTTGTTTCCAAATCTTGGCTATTGTGAATAATGCTGCAATGAACATTGGGGTGCAGATAGCTCTTTGACATAGTGTTTTTGTTTCCTTTGGATATATTCCCAAAAGTAGAATTGCTAGATCAAATGGTAGTTCTATTTCTAATTTTATGAGAAACCTCCATACTGTTTTCCATGGCAGCTGTATCAGCTTACAATTCCAAAAGTCCACAGGTTTCCTTTTTCTCTACATCTTCTCCAGCATTTATTATCTCTTGTCATTTTGACGATAGCCATTCCAACAGGCATGAAATGATATTTCATTGTAGTTTTAATTTACATTTCCCTAATCATTAGTGATATTGAGCATCTTTTTATGTACCTATTGGCATTTTATATATCTTTTTTGGAAAATGTCTATTATGATCTTTAACCCATTTTTTTAATTGGATGGATTTTTTTTTTTGCTATTGAGTTGTAGGAGTTCTTTATATGTTTAAGATATCCACCCCTTTTCAAATATATGGTTTAAAAGTATTTTTCCCATTCTATAGGTTGTTTTTGTTTTGTTGATCTTCTTTGCTGCCCAGAACCTGTTTTGTTTGATGTAATCTTATGTATTTATTTTTCTATTTTTGTGATTTATGCTTTAGGTGTCATATCCAAAATCATTGCTAAGATCCATGTCAAATGGCTTTTTTTCTTGTTTTCTTCTAGGATTTCCATGGCTTGGGTATTATATTTTAGTCTTTTATCCACTTCAAGTTAATTTTTGTAGGTGGTTAAGTTAGGGGTCTTGCATCATTCTTTATATGTTAATATACTATTTTCTTCAACATCTTTTATTGAAGAGATTGTTTTTTTCTCCTTATTCTTGGCTACCTTGTCAAATATTAGTTGATGGTATATACATGGGTTTATTTATAGGCTCTTGGTTTTATCCCATTGGCCTATGTGTCTGTTTTTATGCAAGTACCGTTACTGTTCTGATGACTATGACTTTACAATATAGCTTAAAATCAGGAAGTATGATACCTCCTGCTTGTTCTTCTTTTTCAGGACTGCACTGGCTATTCAGACTCCTGTGATTCCATATAAATTTTAGGATTCTTTTGCTACCTCTGTAAAAAATGCCATTGAAATTTTGATAAAGATTGCATTGAATCCATAGATGGCTTTGGGTAGTATGAACATTTTAACAATATATGCAACTGATAATTTATTGAACACTACACCTGAAACTAATGATGTACTATCAGTTGGCTAATTGAATTTAAATTTTAAAAAATGAGGAAAAAAAACGAAAAATATTCTTCAAATTTATGAACATGAGATGCTTTTCATTCATGTCTTGTAGTTTTCAGTGTAGAAATATTTCATCTCATTCATTAAATTTTTCCGAAGTATCTTGTTGTTTTTGATGTTACTGTAAATGGGAACATTTTCTTTCTTTTTTCAGATAATTCATTGCTAGGGTATAAAAATGCTACTGATTTTGTGTGTTAATTTTGAAGCCTGCAAATTTATTAAATTCATTAATTAGATCTAACAGTTTCTTGGTGGAAGCTTTAAAATTTTCTGTATATGAAATCATGCCATCTGCAAATAGAAACAAATCATACTTCTCTCTTTTCAATTATGATACTTAATTTATTTTTTGCATGATTGCTCTGGCTAGGATTGCTAGTACTATATTAAATAGAAGCAGTGAAAATGGGCACCGTGTCTTGTTTCAGATCTTAAAGGAAAAACCTTAAACATTTTACCATTTTACCAGTATGATGTTAGCTGTGGGTTTGTCATACATGGCCTTTATTATGTTGAGGTAAGTTCTTGGCTATGTAGCCAATTTTTAAGAGCTATTATGAACATATGTTGACTTTTGTCAGTTGCTTTTTCTGTCTATTGAAATGACCATACAATTTTATTCAGACTTTCTATTAATGTGATGTATCAAATTGATTGATTTGTTTATATTTAATCATCTTTTCATCCCAGGGTTAAGTACCAATTTATTATGATGAATGATCCTTTTAATGTGCTGCTGAAATTAATTTGCTAGTATTTTGAGAAATTTTGCATCACATCTATCATGGATATTGACTTTTAGTTTGTTGTTGTTGCTGTTGTTGTTTTCCTGATAGTGAGCTTTTCTGGCTTTGGTGGCAGGATAATGCTGGACTTGTTAAATGAGTTTGGTAGTGTTTTCTCCTCTTTTTTGGAAAAGTTTGAGAAGTATTGGCATTCATTCTTTAAATGTTTGATAGAATTCATCAATGAAGCCATCTGGTCATGGGCTTTCATTCATTGGGAGATTTCTGATTACTGATTCAATCTTCTTGCTAGTAATTTGTCTTTTCAGATTTTATATTTATTCTTGATTCAGTGTTGGTAAGTTTTATGTTTCTAAGAATTTTTTTTCCATTTCTTCTAGGTTTTTCAGTTGTTGGTGTGTAGTTTTTTACAGAAGGCTTTTATGATCTTTTGTATTTCTGTGGTATCAGTTGTAATATCTTCTTTTTCATTTATAATTTTTGTACTTGGATTTTCTTTTTTCTTTGATTAGTCTAGCTAAAAATTTGTCAATTTTGTATATATTTAAAAAAAGAACAACTCATTTTGTTAATCTTTTTTTATTTGTTTTTCTGTTCTCTGTGCATTTATTTCTGATCTAATCTCTATTATTTTTTCCTTTGGCTAATTTGTTCTCTTTTCTTTTTCTAGTTCCTTTAGGCATATAGTTAAGTTATTTATTTGAGTTCTTTGTTGTTTTTTTAATGTGTTTATTTCAATAAACTTCCCTCTTAAAACTGTTTTTGCTGCATTCCATAAGTTTTGGTATGTTGTGTTTCCATTTTAATGTTCTTAAGATACTTGTTTATTTCTTCTTTAATTGCTTCTTTGATCCAGTGGTTGTTCATGAGAGTATTTTTTAATTTTCATATATTTCTAAATTTTCTAGTTTTTCTCATTCATCTGTGAGTATGTAATGAAAATAGAAAAGATACTTAGAGTGATTTCAGTCTTCTTGAATGTGCTAAGATTGTTTTGTGCCTAACATGTGTTCTATGTATACTTGAAAAGAATGTGTATTTTGTTGTCAGAAAAATGTAGATGTCTGTTAGGTACCCTTTACAGTTTTGTTCAAATCTACTGTATTCTTATTGATTCTCTTTTTGTATGATATCCATTGTTGAGAGTAGTGTATTAAAGTCCCCAACTCTTACTGCATTGCTATTTATTTCCCTTTTAATTATGTTAGTTTTTCTTTATATGTATTTATAGGTGTATCAATGCTAAGTGCATAAATATTTATAATTGTTATATCTTCCTGATGAATCTTTTATCATTATATAATGACTTTCTTTACATTTCTTTTTCAACTTTTAACATGGAGTTGTAATTGAATTAAACACCACCATTACCATATTATAAAATCTAACTTTGACTTCATATTTACCATTATTATTGAGTTTTATGCTACCTTTTTATGTCTTTATGATGTTAAAATTAGTGTCATTTTACTACCACTGAGAAAGCTCCTTTCAGGATTTCTTATAAGGCAGGTCTAGTGATGATGAACTCCCTCAGCTTTTGTTCATTCAGGAAATTCTTTATCTCTCTCATTTCTGAAGAACAGCTTTGCTGGGTATAGAATTCTTGGTTGACAGTTTTTGTTTTGTTTTAATATTCTAAATATATCCTCTCATTCTCTACTGGTCTGAAATGTTTCTGTTGAGAATTCCACTGATAATTTTATAAGGTTTTTCTTGTGTGTAAATTACCTGTTTTCTTCTTGCTGCTTTCAAAATTTGCTTTTTCAGTGACTTTTGACAATTTAATTATATTGTGTCTTTGTGTAGCCTTATTTGGGTTTAACCCAAAATAGAGTTGAGCCTATTTTCATCCTTTGGCCTCATGTATCTGGATGTCCATTTCTCTCCCCAGGTTGGGGAAGTTTTCAGTCTGTATTGCTTTAAATATAATTTTGTCCTTTGGTCTCCTTCTTTTGGAATTCCCATAATATGCATTTTTAAAAATAATTGTGTTCTATAAGTTCTGTAGGCTTTTAAGGCTTTTTCATTCTTTTTTTTTTTTTTTTTCTTTTTGCTCCTCTGCTTGAGTTACTTCAAATGCATCATTCTCTTGGTGACTGATTCTTTCTTCTGTATGGTTAAGCTTGCTTTCAAGTTCTCTACTGAATTCTTCAGTGTAGGCATTGTATGTTTTAGCTCTGGAATTTCTAGGGTTTTTTTTTTTTTTAATGGTTTCTATTTCTTTGTTGAACTTCTTGTTTTGCTCATGAATTGTTTTTCTGGTATTATTTAGTTGTCTGTCTTTTCATTTTTCTATTTCATTAAACTTTTTAATATGGATCTTTCTGAATATTTTGACCATTCATAGATTTCCATTCCTTTAAGGTCACTTTTGGAGCTTTATTAGTTTCCTTTGGTCATGTCCTAGTTATCCAATTTTCTGTGGTTCTTGATTCTTTACATTGGTATCTGCAAATTTTAGTAAACTATCTTCTCTTTCAGATGTTACTGGTTCACTTTGCCAGAGACATTTCTTTTTTTTTTTTTTTTTTTTTAAAGATTTTATTTATTTATTCATGAGAGACAGAGAGAGAGATGCAGAGGGAGAAGCAGGCTCCCAAGGAGCAGAGAGCCCGATGCGGGACTCGATCCCAGGACCCCGGGATCATGACCTGAGCCGAAGGCAGACGCCCAACCATCTGAGCCACCCAGGCGCCCACCAGAGACATTTCTTCACCATCCGCTCAGCTTTTATGTCTGGACAGGTCTGCTGGTGGGGCTTCCTATCAGGGTAAATTTTTTGGGTGAGGCCACTGAGCTCTGAGTTCAGGGTGTGGGGGTACTGCTAGCAGAAAACAGTTCTCTGGCCATACTTACTAGATGGTCAGGTCTATATATTTGGTACTCTATTTTGCATTAGATGGGGCTGTGATTTAGTTTTCTAGCCCTGGCAGAGCAGCAGGGCTGTCTAGTAAGTATGATCAGAGAACCCAGGCAACAACAGAGACCATCCTACAGCTTTTCTTGGGCAAGAAACCAAGCCAGCAATCCTATTCAACTGTTTTCTACTGAAATGTAATCAAGGGAGATAGTGCTCCTATCTCCTTGTTTCAGTGGATAGAAGCTTAAACATGGTGGGCATCTCTATCCAAAATCCCAAACTACTTCTTGTTATAAAAATATGAGAATTTTAATTTTCTATGGATAAAGCCAATTAGCTAGCACAGATGATCACCCCAATTACCAATTTAGAATGAATTTTGTGTGATAAATGGTGCTGTCAAGTCCTCTTCCTTGTTATTATTATTGTTGGTTTTGAAAATATGTGATGAGTTGTATCTGCTGAACTATGTAAAAGGGCAATATATCTTTCTTTTTTCAACCTCTTAGTAGATTGCATGTGATGTGCATCACATGGTTTAATGCCTATTTGATTTAAAAAAATGTTTTCTTTGTCTTCTGTGTTTGTGGAGAGTTTTTCTGGCTTGAGAGGAGATTTTTAGTTATATTTGTAGTGATGAGGACCAGATGTGTAGAAACTCCTGAATTGAGCAGATCAGCTGACAGTTTGTGACCACACAACAGTTAAATAAGAGACCCTGAATTGTAGGCTCTCTCTAGTACACTATTTTGCAATACTAACTGGATGGACTATTCTTTCTAAATTAAAACCTGTTATTATTGAATAATCATGGGTAATGTGGGCTCTAAAATTCCATCAGTGGGGCGCCTGGGTGGCTCAGTCATTAAGTGTCTGCCTTTGGCTCAGGTCATGATCCCAGGGTCCTGGGATTGAGCCCTGCATTGGGTTCCCTGCTCTGTGGGAAGCCTGCTTCTCCCTCTCCCACTCCCCCTGCTGTGTTCCCTCTCTCTCTCTGTCTCTGTCAAATAAATAAATAAAATCTTTAAAATTCCATCAGGATCACTATATTGATAGAATACATGGAAAGCCAGGAATGTTACCTTCAGGTATTTCTCTTAAAGAACCAATATCTCTATGTCATATTTGGAAATAGTAAATGAGAATCCAGTTGCATGAGGATGGTTCTTTAGATTTGCATAAATTAGTGTAATTTCTGGGCTTCTTAGGAATCATCCCATGCAAATTAATTACTAACTGTATGAGATGAAAATCATTGTAAAAAATGTTTAATTATTTGATAGCCAGAAGAAAAGGTTGAGGAAAAACTGGAAAAGAAAATGAAAGATTTAAAGGCACTTTCCCTTTTTCAGAACTTTCCTCCTTTCTCTGTAGTGCCTATTTCCACCTTTTTATCCCTCCCTGACTCAAACTGACTTTAAGGCAGCTGAGTGGGGGTGATGACCCTTTTAGAAAGGGATGGTTCTCTTCATTAGTGGGTTTCCTTGTAAATAAAGATGAGGACACCATTTCTTTAGTTGGTAGTGAATTACCTGTCCCTGTTCAAGGACAGAGGTTTGTACACTTCATGGCTTAGCCTGAATTTACTTCATATCAGTTTAGATTCCACCATTAAGAGTCCTTTTTCATCCACACACCACATAGCTAGGAATCAGCATAATAAAGAAATGCTGTTAGAGAAAATTTGAGACCTTGGATAGAAGACTGCACCTATGTGAAGTCAACAAGATGGGGAGTAGCAGCACTAGTCACTTGGGAGAAGGCAAATAGGTGTCAAACTGATAAAATTTAACATGGGAAAGGAAACCAAAGTGACACATAATTTACACTTTTCTTACCTCAATGAGAAGAAAACTAACCCTTCCTATTTGGATTGCCAGCAAAGCTGATGTCATTACAAACCTACCCAGGATTCATGTATAATTCAAATGCTATTCTCACCTACTCTTATTACTTATTTAAAGGCTTCTTTTCCCTATATCCCAAGGTTTGCAGATGTACTCTACAGCAAGTTTCAGTTTACAGCACCACACATGGGAATGTGTACTGACTACTGTGTAGAATTCTGCAACCTGTAAGCTGCATGAGGTTGTGAAACCAGAAGATTTTGCTCCTTTGACATAGGAACCTCTTCGGGATCCAAAAGATTACTGCATCAAGATGGATGGCATAAAAGGGTATGGTAGCAAAGAGAAAGCAACTACTCATCACAACCCCAGATTATGGAGGATCCAAGGGCATTAAAGACACAAGAGTGGTTGCAAACTGCCTACTTGAAATCTCTTGACTGAAAGTGAGCTGGGAGAAATTAGAGCAGTGTAGCCCTCCTTGAAAATCTACAGATTGTGGAATAGAAAAATATCATCAACACCATTCAGATACAAAGAATTTAACCTTAGGGGTTGAAATCCTTTAATGCTTTTCTAAGAGGTAGAGAAAAATTACATTTCAGTTTTTCCTTTTCAATTGTTTGCTGCATGGAAAACAGAAATATCCTCATTGATTATGCAGTAACAATTTCAGTATTTTGAAAGTGAGAACTTGTATATTTATTAAACATTTATACAATGAATGAACAGATATCCAATAACTACTTTTGAAGAATGAACTTCAATTCAGAGTCTATTTTACAATACCAAATAAGCACATGATATTTATAAAACTTTTGGTTCCCCTAAGCAATGCTGTATTTAATATTTTAATTATTCTTTAATGAAATCATATAACTTATGTTTCCCACTGTGTATAGGGTATAATGTCTAAGTTTAAAAACAAACATACCATCTGTCTGTTTAACAATATAGCTTGATGGTATCCACAATGGATATAGTTCTGATTTATATTTCAGTATAAAGTCATATAAATCAATGAAAATAAATTTAACACCTGGGAACTATAAAACAAAATAAGCTGCATCTGCAGTGTAAATTCCCTTTTGACATTCACTTAAGAAGAAAGAAAATAGCATTTAATCTTCCAATAGTATTTATCTCAGGATTTTTATTGTTGTATAATTAACATACAGTATTGTATTAATTTCAAGTGAACATGTAATGATTCAACAATTATTTACATTACTCCATACTCATCACAGTTAACTGTATTCTTTTGTTTTTAATTCCAGTATAGTTAACATATGTGTTATATTAGTTTCAGGTGTACAACATAGTAATTTGACACTTTTATACATATGACACTTTCATACACCTTGTGCTCATCATGACGTGCACTCCTTAATACCCATTACCTATTTAACCCATCCCCCCAGCCCCTTTCCCCATGATAACCATCAGATTGCTCTCTGTAATTAGAGTGTGTTTCTTACTTTGTCTCTTTCTTTTTTGCTTGCTTTATTTCTTAAATTTTACATATGAGTGAGATCATAAAGTATTCGTCTTTCTCTGACTAATGTTGCTTAGCATTATACAATCTAGCTGTATCCAAGTCATTGCAAATGGCAAGATTTCTTTCTTTTTAATGGCTGAATAATAATCATCTGTATATATACACACCATACCTCTTTACACAATCATCCATTGATGGACACGGGCTGTTTCCATAATTTAGGAATTACAAATAATGTTGCAATAAACATAGGGGTGCATGTATCACTTTGAATTAGCATGTTGTATTCTTTGGGTAAATACCCCGTAGTGGAATTACTGGATCATAGGGTAGTTCTATGTTTAACTTATTAAAAGAAACTGCATACTGTTTTGCACAGTGGCTGCACAAGTTTGTATTCCCACCAGCAGTGCAAGAGGGTTCCTTTTTCTCCACATCCTTGTCAACACTTGTTTTTTTATGTTTTTTACTTTAGCCATTCTGACAGATGTAAGGCGATATCTCATTATAGTTTTGACTTACATTTCCCTGATGATGGGTGATATTGAACATCTTTTCATGTGTCTGTTGGCCATATGGATAACTTCTTTGGAGAAATGTCTGTTCAAGTCTTCTGCCTATTTTTTAATTGGATTATTTGTTTTTTGGATGTTGAGTTGTATCACTTCTTTATGTATTTTGGATACAAACCCTTCATCAGATATGTCATTTGCAAATATCTTCTCCCATTCAGTAGGCTGCCTTTTAGTTTTGTTGATTGTTTCCTTCACTGTGCACAAGCTTTTTATTTTGATGAAGGGCCAATATTTTAATTTTGCTTTTATTTCCCTTGCCTCAGGATACATACCTAGAAAAATGTTGCTACAGTCAATGTCAAGGAAATTACTGCCTTTTGGGGCACCTGGGTGGCTCAATCAGGTAAGTGTCCAACTCTTGATTTTGGCTAAGGTCATGATCTCAGGGTCGTGAGACTGAGCCCCAGTTTGTCTCCATACTCAAGGGGAGTCTGCTTGAGGTTCTCTTTCCTTTGGCGCCCCTCCCACTCATGTTCTCTATCTTTCTCTCTCTCAAAGTAAATAAATCTTAAATATATATATATAGAATTCACTGCCTGTGTTCTCTTCCAGGATTCTTATGGTTTCATTTCTCACATTTAGGTCTTTAATCCGCTTCAAGTTTCTTTTTGTATATGCTGTAAGAAAGTGGTCCACTTACTTTTGCATGTAGCTGTCCAGTTTTCCCAACAACATTTGTTGAAGAGACTGTCTTTTCCCCATTGCATATTCTTTCCTACTTTTTCAAAGATTAATTGACCATATATTGTGGGTTTATTTCTGGGTTTGCTTTTCTGCTCCATTATCTGTTTTTTGTGCCAGTACCACACTGTTTTGATTACTTCAGCTCTGTAGCATAACTTGAAGTCTGGAATTGTGATACCTCCAGTTTTTTTTTTTTTTCTTTTTCAAGATTGTTCTGGCTATTTAGGGTCTTCTGTGGTTCCTGACAAATTGTAGGATTGTTTGTTCTAGTTCTGTAAAAAATGCTATTGGTGTTTCAATTGGGATTGCAATAAATTTGTAGACTGCTTGGGTAGTATAGACATCTTAACAATATTTGTTCTTCCAATCCATAGGGTATAATGTCTTTCCATTTCTTTGGATTGTCTTCAATTTCTTTCATGAAAGTTTTATACTTTCCAGAGTTATTGGTCTTTCACCACTTAAGTTTATTCCTAGGTATTTTATTATTTTTGGCATAATTACAAATTGGATTGTTTTCTTATTTTCTCCTGCCACTGCCTCATTATTAGTGTATAGGAGTGCATCAGATTTCTGTACATTGATTTTGTATCCTGTGACTTTACTGAATTCATATATCACTTCTAGTAGTTTTTTGGTGGAGTCTTTGGGGTTTTCTATATATAATATCATGTCATCTGCAAATAGCAAAAGTTTTACTTCTTCCTTACCAATTTGGATGACTTTTCTTTTTGATGTCTGATTGCTATGGCTAGGACTTCCAGTACTATATTGAATAAAAGTAGTTAGAGTGGACATCCTTGATTTGTTTCTACCATTAGGGGAAAAGCTCTCAATTTTCGCCACTGAGTATGATGTTTGCTGTGGGTTTTTGATATGATGCATTTATTATGTTAAGGTTCACTTTAACCTACTTTGTTGAGGGTTTTTATTGTGAATGGATGTTATACTTTGTCAAATGCTTTTTTATGCATCTATTAAAATGATCCTATAGTTTTTATAGTTTCTCTTAATGATATGTTGTATCACATTGATTTGTGAATACTGAACTGCACTTGCAACTCAGGAATAAAACTCACTTGATTGTGGTGAATGATTTTTTTAATGTATTGTTGGATCCAGTTTGTTAGTACTTTGTTGAGCATTTCTGCATCTATGTTAATCAGAGATATTGATCTGTAGTTCTCTTTTTTTGGTAGTGTCTTTGTGCGGTTTTGGTATCAGGGTAATGTTGTCCTCATAGAATGAATTGAAAGTTTTCCTTCCACTTCTATTTTTTTGCAATAGTTTGAGAAGAATAGGTATTAACTCTTCTTCAAATGTTTGGTAGAATTTGCTTGTGATGCCATCTTGTCCTGGACTTTTATTTGTTGGGAGTTTTTGATTGATTCAATTTCATTGCTAGTTACCAGTCTGTTCAGATTGTCTATCCCTGCTTCAGTTCTGGTAGGTTATGATTCAAAGGATTTATCCATTTCTTCTAGGTTGTCCAGTATGTTGACTATGTTGACATATAATTTTTCATAATATTCTCTTACAATTGTTTGCATTTCTGTGGTGTTGGTTGTTGGTTCTCCTTTCTCATTTGTGATTTAGCTTATTTGACTCCTTTCTATTTGATGAGTCTGGCTAGGGTTTTACCAATTTTGTTGATCTTTTCAAAACCAGGTCCTAGTTTCATTGATCTTTTCTATTCTTTTTGTTTCTATATCATTTATTTCTGCTCTAACCTTTATTTCCTTCCTTCTGCTGGTTTGGGGGTTTGTTTATTCTTTTTTTCTAGCTAATTTAGGTATAAGGTTAGGTTGTTTGAGATTTTTCTTGCTTCTTGAAGTAGACCTGTATTGCTATAAATTTCCCTCTTAAACTATTTTTGCTGCATCCCAAAGATATCATACCATTGTGTTTTCATTTTCATTTGTTCCATGTTATTTTTCATTTCTTTCTTGATTTCTTGGTTGACTCATTCACTGTGTTTTAACATGTTATTTAACCTCCTTGTATTTGTGCTCTTCCCAGATTTTTTCTTGTGGTTGATTTCCAGTTTCATAGTGTTGTGACCAGAAAAGATGCATGATATAACTGATTTTTTTGAATTTGCTGAGACTTGTTTTGTGGTCTAATATGTGATTTCTTCTGGAGAATGTCCCATGTGCACTTGAAAGTGCATTCTGCTATTTTAGGGTGGAATGTTCTGAATATATCTGTTAAATCCATCCAGTCCAGTGTGTCATTTAAAGCCACTGCTTCTTTGTTGATTTTCTGTTTGGATGATCTGTCCACTGATGTATGTGGGGTGTTAAAGTCCCCTACTATTATTGTATTACTATCAATTATTTCCTTCATGTTTGCTATTAACTGTTACATGTTTGAGTGCTCCCATGTAGGATGTATAAATATTTATAATTGTTTTATCTTCTTGTAGGATGCTCCCCTTTATTATTATATACTGTACTTCTTTTTCTCTTACAGTCTTCATTTTAAAGTCTATTTGTGTGGTATAAGTTGTGCTACATCAGCATTCTTTCAATATCATTTGCATGATAAATGTTTCTTCATCTCTTCACTTTCAATCTGCAGGTGGCTTAGGTCTGAAATGAATTCCTTGTAAGTAGCATATAGATGGATCTTGGGTTTTTGTTTCTGTTTTTAATCCACTTTGACACCCTATCTCTTTTGATTGGTGCATTTACATTCAGTTATTATTGATAGGTATGTATTTATTGCCATTTTAGTACTTGTTTTGTGGTTGTTTCTATAGTTTTTCTCTGATACATTCTTCTCTCTTTCATGGTTTCCTGGTTTTCTTTAGTAATATGCTTGGATCTGTTTCTTTTTATTCTTTGCAAATCTGTTACTCGTTTTTGATTTGTGGTCATTATTAGGTTTGTATATAACATCTTCTGTATATATCAGTCTATATCAAGTTAATGGTTGCTTAAATTTGACCCCATCTTTATCCCCCCCCCACCATAGGTATATTTTGTCATTATTTTATATCCTTATATTTTATGAATTTACTTGACTAATTTTTGGAGATATATTTATTTTTCATACTCTCATTTATGGTCCTTCCTTTACACTAAAGTGTCCTCTTTAATATTTATTGTAATGATGGTTTGTCATAAACTAATTTAGTTTTTGTATATCTGAGAAACTTTTTATCTCTCCTATTCTGAATGCTAGCCTTGCTGGATTAGAGTATTCTTGGCTGTAGGTATTTCCCTTCCGGCACCTTGAATATAGCATGCCACACATTTCTGGCTGGCAGTTTCTGCTGAAAAAGCAGCTGATAGCCTTATCGGGTTATCCTTATATGTAACTGCCTCCTTTTCTTGCTATTTAAAATTTTGTTGTTGTTTTATTTTTTTGTTTTTGTTTTGTTTTGTTTAGATTCAATTTAGTTAACATATAGTGAATTATTAGTTTCAGGAATAGAATTTAGTGATTCATAATTTGCATATAAAACCCAGTGCTCATTACATCAAGTGCCCTCCCTAAAGCCCATTATACAATTACACTATCCCCTTACCCACCTCCCCTCCAGCAGCCCTCAGTGTTTTCCCTATAGTTAAGAGTCTCCTTTGGTTTGCCTCTATTTTTCTTTTTTTATTTTACCTTCACTTCCCTTATGTTCATCTGTTTTGTTTCTTGGATATCACATGAGTGAAATATTATGGTATTAGTCTTTCTCTGACTTATGTCACTTAGCATAATACACTCTACTTCCAACCACATCATTGCAAATGACAAGATTTCATTCTTTTTGGTGGCTAATATTACATTGTATATATATACCACCTCTTTTTTATCCATTCATCTGTTGATGGACATCTTTCCATATTTTGGCTATTGTGGACACTGCTTCTATAAACATTGGGGTGCATGTGCCCCTTCAAATCACTATGTTTATACACTTTGGATAAATACATAGTAGCACAATGGTTGGGTTGTAGGGTAGTTCTATTTTTAACTCCTTGAGGAAACGCCATACTGTTTTCCAGAGTGGCTGTACTAGCTTTCATTCCCACCAACAGTGTAAGAGGGTTCCCCTTTCTCCACATTCTTGCCAACATTTGTTGGGTCATGTCTTGTTAATTTTAGCCCTTCTGACTGGTGTGAGGTGGTATATCATTGTGGTTTTCATTTGTATTTCCTTGATGCTGAGTGACATTGAGTATTTTTTCATGTGTCTGTTATCCATTTGTATGTCTTTGGAGAAATGTCTGTTCATGTCTTCTGCCCAATTCTTGACTGGATTATTTGTTTTTTGAGTGTTGAGTTTGATGTTTTCTTTATAGATTTTGGATACTAGACCTTTATCCAATATGTCATTTGCAAATATCTTCTCCCATTCTGTAGGTTGCCTTTTATTTTTGTTGACTGTTTCCTTTGCTGTGAAGAGGCTTCTTATCTTGATGAAGTCCCAAAATTTCATTTTTGCTTCTGTTTCCCTTGCCTTCAGGGATGTGTCTATTAAGAAGTGGCTATGGCAGAGGTCAAAGAGGTTGCTGCCTGTTTTCTCCTCTAGGATTTTCATAGTTTCCAGTCTCATATTTAGGTCTTACATCCATTTTGAATTTATTTTTGTGTATGGTGTAAGAAAGTGGTCCAGTTTCATTCTTCTGCACATTGCTGTCCAGTATTCCCAATACCATTTGTCAAAGAGATTGCCTTTTTCCATTGGGTATTCTTTCCTGCTTTGTTGAAAATTAGTTGACCATATGGTTGTGGGTCCATTTCTGAGTTTTCTACTCTGTTCCATTGATCTATGTGTCTGTTTTTTTTGTCAGTACCATACTGTCTTGGTGACTACAGCTTTGTAATGTAGCTTAAAGTCCAGAATTGTTATGCCTCCAGCTTTGGTTTTCTTTTTCCATATTACCTTGGCTATTTAGGGTGTTTTGTGGTTCCATACAAATTTTAGGATTGTTTTAGCTCTGTGAAGAATGCCTGTGGTATTTTGATAGGGATTGCTTTAAATGTGTAGATTGCTTTGGGGAGTATAGACATTTTAACAATGTTTGTTCTTCCAATCCATGAGCATGGAATGTTTTTCCATTTCTTTCCATCCTCTTCAATTTCTTTCACAGGTGTTCTACAGTTTTCAGAGTACAGATCTTTTACCTCTTTGGTTAGGTTTATTCTTAGGTATCTTATGGTTTTTATTGTAATTGTAATTAGTATCAAATCCTTGATTTCTTTTTCTGCTGCTTCATTATGAGTATAGAAATGCAACATATTTTTGTACATTGATTTTTATATCCTACAACTTTGCTTAATTCATGTATTCTAGCAATTTTTTTGGTGGAGTCTTTCAAGTTTTCTACATAGAGTATCATGTCATCTGCAAATAGTGAAAGTTTGACTTCTTCCTTGCCAATTTAGATGCATTTTATTTCTTTTTGTGGTCTGATTGCTGAGTCTAAGACTTCCAGGAGCATACTAAATAGTAATGGTGGAAGTGGACATCCCTGTCTTGTTCTTGACCATAGAGGTAAAGCTCTCAGTTTTTCCCCATTGAAGATGATATTAGCTGTGGTCTTTCTTTAATGGCCTTCATGACATTGAGATATGTTCCATCTACACCTACTTTGTTGAGGGTTTTTATAAAGAATGGATACTATATTTTGTCAAATGCATTTTCTGCATCTATTGAGAGGATCATATGGTTTTTATCCTTTCTTTTATTAATGTGTTGTATCACATTGATTGATTTGTGAATGTTGAACCACCCTTGCAGCCCAGGAATAAACCCCACTTGATCATGATGAATAATTCTTTTAATGTACTGTTGAATTCGATTTGCTAGTATCTTATTGAGAATCTTTGCATCTGTTTTCTTCAGGGATATTTGCCTGTAATTCTCCTTTTTTAGTGGGGTTGTTGGTTTTGGAATCAAGGGAATGCTGTCATCATAGAATGAGTTTGGAAGTTTTCCTGCCATTTCTATTTTTTGGAACATTTTGAGAAGAAGAAGTATTAACTCTTCTTTAAACGTTTGGCAGAATTCTACTGGGAAGCAATCTGTCCCTGGACTTTTCATTTGTTGAGAGATTTTTGATTACTGATTCCATTTCTTTGCTGGTTTGGGGTCTGTTCAAATTTTCTATTTCTTCATCTTTCAATTTTGGTAGTTTGTATGTTTCTAGGAATGTGTCCATTTCTTCTAGATTGTCCAATTTGTTAGCATATAATTTTCCATAATATTCTCTTATAATTATTTGTATTTCTGTGGTGTTAGTTGTGGTCTCTCCTCTTTCATTAATGATTTTATTTATTTGGGTTCTTTCTCTTTTCTTTTTGATAAATCTGACCAGAGGTGTATCAATTTTAGTAATCCTTTCAAAGAACCAGCTCTCAGTTTCATTGATCTATTCTACTTTTGTTGTTGTTGTTTCTATATCATTTATTTCTGCTTTAAATTTTATTATTTCCTTTCTTCTGCTGGATTTAGGCTTTATTTGCTGTTCCTTCTCTAGTTCCTTTAGGTGTAAGGTTAGGTAGTATATTTGAGACTTTCCTTGCTTCTTGAGGTGGGCCTGTATTGCAATGTACTGCTCTCTTAGGACTGCCTTTGCTGCATCCCAAAGGTTTTGAACAGTCATGCTTTCATTTTCATTTGCTTCCATATACTTTATTTTTTAATTTACTGGTCAATCCATTCAATCTCTAGTAGAATGTTCTTTAACCTCTATGTATTTGTGGTCTGTCCACATTTTTTATTGTGGTTGAATTCAAGTTTCATTGCATTGTGGTCTGAAAATACGCATGGTTTGATCTCAATCTTTTTGTACCAGTTGAGACCTGATTTGTGACCCAGTATGTGATCTATTCTGGAGAATGTTCCATGTGCACTCATAAAGAATGTGTATCCTGCTTTAGGATGAAATGCTCTGAGTATATCTGTGAAGCCCATCTGGTCCAGGGTGTCATTCAAAGTTCTTGTTTCCTTGTTGATTTTCTGCTAAGGCGATCTGTCCATTGCTGTAAGTGGGATTTTAAAGTCTCCTACTATTGTTGTATTATTATCAGTGAGTTTATTTATGTCTGTTATTAATTGATTTACATATTTGGGTGTTCCCAAGTTGGGGGCATAAATATTAACAGTTGTTAGATCTTCTTTATGGATAAGCTTCTTGATTATGATGTAATCCCCTTCTTCAACCCTTGTTACAGTCTTTGGTTTAAAATCTACTTTGTCTGATACAGTATTTCTACTCTGGGTTTCTTTTGACATCCGTTAGCATGACTGAATGTTCTGCATCCCTTCACTTTCAACCTGCAAGTGTCTTAACGCTAACATGAGTCTCTTGTAGGTGGCATATAGTTGGGTCTTGCTTTTTTTATCCATTCTGATACCCTGTCTTTTGATTGGAGCATTTAGTCCATTTACATTCAGACTGATTATTGATATGTATTTAGTCCCTTTGTGTCTTTGTGTCAACTGTAAAGTTGGTGTTTCTGGTGATGTTCTCCATTCCTTTCTAGTCCTTGTTGCATTTTCTTCCCCATAGAGTCCCTGGGGCTGGTTTAGTGGTTATGAACTCCTTTAGTTTTTGTTTCTCTGGGAAACTCTTTATGTCTCCTTTATTCTGAATGATAGCCTTTCTAGATAAATTATTCTTCGCTGTACATTTTTCCCATTCAGCATGTTGAATATACCATGCGCTCTCTTCTGGCCTGCCAAGTTTCTGTGGAAAGATCTGCGGGCCTGATTGTCTATCTTCCTTTGGTGGTTAGGACTTTTTTTTTACATTGCTGCTTTCAGTATTCTTTCCTTATCTGTGTATTTTGTGAATTCGACCATGATATATCTTGGTAATGACTGGCTCTTGTTGAATTTAATGGGTGTCCTCTGTGTTTCTTGGATTTTGATGTCTGTTTCCTACTCCAGATTAGGGATGTTTTCAGCAATAATTTGTTCAAATAAGCCTTCTGCCCCTTTTTCTCTCTCTCCATCTTCTGGGATATGGTACAAACGTCATTATGCTTTAAGGAGTCCCTGAATTTTCTAAATCTACATTTGTGATCCAATACCTTTCTTTCCTTTTTCTTTTCACCTTCATTATTTTCCATAATTTTATCTTTTATATTACTGATTCATTCTTCTGCTTTGTCCATCCTCATTATCATGGCATCCATTCAGGTTTGCATCTCAGTTATAGCATTTTTAATTTCAGGCTGACTTTTGGTTCTTTTATCTCTGCAATAAAGGATTCTCTAGTGTTTTCTATGCTTTTCTCCAGCCCAGCTAGTATCCTTATAATTGGTTTAAATTCTAGTTCAGACATCTTATATCTGTATTGATTAAATCTCTGTTACTTCTTCCTGTTCTTTCTTTTGAGGTGAATTACTCTATCTTGTCATTTTGCCAAGGTCACTGGTTTTGTGTGTATGTGTGTGATTATTAGAAAAGCCTGTTATATTCCTGCTCCTGAGAGTAATCGCTATATTAAGAAGAGGTCAAAAAAAGGAAGCTAGATCCTAGGTATGTTTTGGTCTGCTTGTTAAAAGAAGTTAGAACCCAAAAATGAAAAATAAATAAATATAAATAAAAAGTCTTAAAAAATTTTAAAAATTGCTTTTTCTGTATCCAAAAAGAAACAAACAATGGAGGCTAGATCCTATTTCCTCTAGAGCTGAAGCTTTGTAGCACTCTATGATCAGTAGACTTGGTGTGTCGAGGGATTTATGCTGGTCTTCTGGGGGTGGGGCCTGCTGTGCTGATTCTCAGGCAAACTTGCCTTAGTGGACATGCACCTGAAGGGTATAGGGGGACGGGGTTGGTGCAAATAGTTCTGGCCTACACTTGGAAGCACTGTTTTGCTCACTGAAATCAGTCAGTGTTGATGGGTGGTGGCGGGCAGGGAATGGTGTGGCCCTGCTCTCTCATCCCTGGAATGGGGAGCTTGCACCCATCACTCCATAGGAAGCCCTCACAGAAGAGCAAACAATCACCCCTCCTATGTCTCTGGCTTCTATCAGATCCCTGCCTTCACCCTGGGTCTGAGCTATCTAGCTGTCAGGTGGCACAGCACTCCAGTGTTTATCTCAGACCCAAATTTCAGAGACCCCTGTGGTGTGGACCCATGCTGATCCTCTGGGGGAAGGTCTCATGCCACTGTGGCCAGGAGCTGGTTTGTCCTAGAAAATGGTTGCACAACTGCCCAGTGGCTCAGAGTTTATGGAAAAGCACAGCAGAAAGCCAGCACCAAGGCTCACTGCCCTCAGCTGACATCTCCATTTCTATACTAGTGAATGGGACAGCTAAATGGCAGCTGCTGGGTCTTTTTTCCCTGGAGGGACTGTGCCACCTCTCCCAAATGCACTCCAAGAAGAACAGTTTCTCCCTCTGGGACTCAGGGGATCCTCAGACCATGCTGCCCACTCCTGGGTCTCTGCCCTCCTTCCTCACCAGAGCACCACTATGCCTGCCAGACACAACCCTGGCAATGGCACAGACCTCTAAAACTTCAGACTTTGTGCTCTATTGCTTAAAAAATTGTAGTAGTCCACCCCTCTCCTTTTCCCAGTCAATGGTTTTGGGTAAGGGTTTTTCTTGTGGAATCCCCTATGCATGTTTTCACTCATTCTCTTTCACTCCTCTCTGTGTGATCAGGGCTCCCTCCCTCTTTTTTTTTTTTTTTTTTTTTTTTTTTTTTGCTGGTCAGTTTGGGTGCTTCCCATTGCCCCATCTTCTAGATTGCTGATCTGTTCTTTTGGATCCTCTAATCTACTACTCATTACCTCTGCATATTTTTCATTTCATTTGTTGTATTCTTCAATTATGACTGGTTCTTTTTTGTATTTTCTCTCTGCTAAAACTCTCACTGAGTTGCCACTCTTTCAGTTCAGTGAACACCTTTTTGATCATTATCATTTTCCGGGGTTTTGTCTTTTTTTTTTTTTAACATATTCTTCTGTCTCCCCATTTTACTTGACTTTCTATGTCTCCATGAATTAGGTAAAACAGCTACTTCCCCTAAACTTAAAGGCATGGTCTTGTGTATGGTTCTTCCTGTGTATACTATGTGTTCCTGTTGACTTTTGCTGGCTGGCTGGCTGGAGCTGTGTCTGGTGTGAGCTGGGCATACTTGGGCACTCCCTGGTTGGATGCGATGGCTGTAACAGAAGTAGGCATGGACTGGGGCAGTCCCAGAATTCTCCATGCAGAGGGTGCCCTGGAAGGGCAGCTGAAACGAGTGGGAGCAAGCCAGGGCGCTTCATGCAAGTGGTGACCTGGTGGGGCAAATGGAGACAAGCTGGGATATGGGTCAGGTGTCTTGTGGTGGTCTACATAGGGAGTACCTTGGCAGGGTAGCTGAGGTGACTCAAGCATGAGCCAGGACCTCCCAAAGTGCTCTGTGCCAGGCTGGCCTAGCAAGCCATCTAGAACCAAAGTGGTATGGGCCTGGAGTGTTCCAGGGTGCTTTGAACCTATGTCAACTGGGTATGGCCGCTGGAGATATAGTGAGCCCCAACCAGAGGTGTCCTGGTGTGTGTTACACTGGGATCACCTTGGGGGGATTTCTAGGCCTGATGTGAACAAGGGGCCCAGGGCTTACTGAGGTTATAAGCTGGTTAGGGTGCCTATACCCTGCTCCCAATCATGCTATCAGCTGGGAGGGGGAACATAAACTGTAGCACTCACCAGCCTCTCTGACACTGAAAGAGTTCCACCAGCTATACATGAAGTCCTAGTGAGAACAAAAGAATCATTCAGCCTAGTACACACTGAAGTGGGGACCACCGTAATTATGAGTTAAATAAATGATTTTGATTTTAGCCACCAAGTCTTGTAATGATCACTTTTACAATAGATGATCAATAAAAGCACCATGCATGCAGTCCTGGCCAATTCAAGGCAGACAGTGGTGATGAGGCTATAAATGAACGTTGGATGGTTAGGAGGGTAGAATTTATATCCTCTTTGGTATGTGGATACCTCACACCAGGATACTGAACTGAATGTTTGTTTTGAACTCTGAAGATGAAGGCAAGAAAGCTTATGGTAGAGGTCTTATTCTGATGCCTTCAGAGTTTTGTCTTAATTTCTGTGGGTTTAGAGTAGGAGAATTTAAGAAAAGTTATTTTATAGCAGATCTTAATATATTAAATTAAAAAGATTAGGTCATCTTTATTTCACTGGTGTTAATATAAACCTTTTTTAATAAGATGAAGTTAAAATAAAATGTAAAATAAAACAACTACTACCTCAATACTTTCAAATCCTGGACCAAAGGAAGCATACATTGCACAAAATCAATAAAAGTATATTAGGGGTTTCTAAATAACTTGGATTTTGCCTTTGAGATCTTTATCTCACTCTTTCTTACCAGTGTGACTGAAAGTAAAGAAGTCACATGACACAATGAAGTCAGATCCTTAGAGTCATCACTTGGAGGGGATTCAGGTGAATCACGTGACCTGCGCTGGAACTTGATGTAAGATAAACATTGTATTACTCAACTGAAATAATTGTGGCTTTTTAATACAGCACCTAGTATTATTCTGTTTAATAAAAACTATTTTACATGACAAAAATTCTAAGGAACAGTTCTTGTAGATCACTATTTTATATCCAAAGATAAATCTTTTTAAAAAATTCCAAATTTTATCCTATTAAAATTAATAATATGCTACATGGAAATAACCATGTTACTTTTATTTGCCTCTGTTTTCTAATTGTATTGCTTTTTCTGTATTACAAGTTATAGGAAATATAATCTGCACTGTTACAGATGAGAGCTTCACGTCTTGCTTCACTGGATTCCTATTTTCATCATGCACTGTTGCTTTTAATACATGAGGTAAATGTGTAGCCGTTATTGCAAACTGAGTCTTCATATAAACATGAAAATAGTACTGCTTTGTAATTTGCATGCTTTTTTTTCTGCCTTGAAAATGATTCTACTAAGTTAAAGTAGGGATTTTGTTAAGGTTTTCACTGAAACTTACAAACCTGTCAACCATGCTGAAGAAAATACAAAGCAAGTTAGAAAACAAACAGGTTTAAGAACTTTTTAAAGTACCTTATGTCTGAGTAAAAATTTTCCAAGATCTATTAAGTACAGAAACATTAGATCGTTTGTGTTAAATAAAAGACCTACTCTAAGGGCGCCTGGGTGGCTCAGTCATTGTCTGCCTTCGGCTCAGGTATTGGTCCCAGGGTCCTGGGATCAAACCCCACATTGGGCTCCCTGCTCAGTGGGGAGCCTGCTTCTCCCTCTCCCACTCTCCCTACTTGTGGTGTCTCTGTCAAATAAATAAATAAAATCTTAAAAAAAAAAAAAGACCTACTCTAACAGTAGAAACCAAAGAAAGAATAGGAAGAAGGAACTAGTGAAATCAAATATGATGTCCATAAAATTCTCTTTGTCTAGAGTGACCTCTCCTGTGACACCCAAGGTTTGTAGGCCTGAAGAAAAGTCAGAAAAAGAATTTCACACTACATTGAAAAGTAATTCCTGCTAGGTTTAACTAGAGGCATTAAAATCAACAAATATAGAAAAATTTTATTTTCACCTAGTTTTGAAAAATATTTGTGTTAAATGATTATAACTGCAGTAGTTATGTTGGATGTATCTATCTACCTATAGATTTGTTTATATATTAAGCTTAAAAACCTCTCTGTTTTCACAGTTCAAACACAAAATATTCATGAGTTAACAAATTTAGTGGAAAAATAAATCTTTTTTAAACTTAAAATTTTTTCCCAAATAGATTGATATTAATTGTTGTCATGTCTCCATATGTCCTCTGGGTAATATTCTTTTCCTGAGAGGGGTGTATAAACACAAATGCTTCTGCAAATGACTTCTGACTGGCCTTATCATTTTGTTTCAGTACTCTTGGGCTTTCAGTAATCTTTACAATTTCCCTGGAAAAAAACAAAGTTTAAAACTTCCCTCTTTTTCATCATATTCTTACTGTCCTCAGATCAAGCTCTTGGCTCCTTGACAGAGATTTGTATTACATTTATTAAGAAAGTTTATTTATGATATAAACATAATACAATTTGTTAGTGTTCTCAGGTGAATAAGGCATGGCTTGTTAAAAATACAGTATGGAGGTTCCTCAAAAACTTGAAAATGGAGCTAACCCCCGACCCAGTAATTGCACTACTGGGTATTTACCCCAAAGATACAAATGTAGTGATCCAAAGGGACACGTGCACCCCAATGTTTATAGCAGCAATGTCCACAATAGCCAAACTATGGAAAGAGCCAAGATGTCCATCGACAGATGAATGGATAAAGAAGATGTGGTGTATATATACAATGGAATATTATGCTGCCATCAAAAAAAAAAAAACCCACACAAAATCTTGCCATTTGCAATGATGTGGATGGAACTAGAGGGTATTATGCTAAGCAAGATAAGTCGATCAGAGAAAGACATGTATCATATGATCTCACTGATAAGAGGAATTCTTAATCTCAGGAAACAAACTGAGGGTTGCTGGCGTGGTGGGGGTGGGAGGGGAGGGTATGTGCTATGATGAGCGCTGTGAATTGTGTAAGACAGATGAATCACAGACCTGTACCTCTGAAACAAATAATACATTATATGTTAAAAATAAAAGAAGATAATAGGAAGGGAAAAATGAAGGGGGGAGAACCATGAGAGACTATGGACTCTGAGAAACAAACTGAGGGTTTTAGAGGGGAGGGGGGTGGGGGGATGAGTTAGCCTGGTGATGGGTATTGAGGGCACGTATTGCCTGGAGCATTGGGTGTTATATGCAAACAATGAATCATGGAGCACTACATCAAAAACTAATGATGTATGGTGACTAACATAATAAAATTAAAAAACTACATTGGAGAAACGTGGTAAGGAAGAAGTAAAACTATTTGCAGATGACATGATAATATATATAGAAAACCCTAAAGAAAGACTCCATCAAAAAAACTGCTAGAACCGATAAATGAATTCAGTAAAGTTGCAAGATACAAAATGTAGAGAATAATGTACAAAAAACTGTTGCATTTCTATACATTAATAATGAAGCAACAGAAAAAAATTAAAGCAATCCCATTTACAATTGCAACAAAATAATAAAATACCTAGGAATAAACCTAACTAAAGAAGTGAAAGATCTGTACTCTGAAGAGAACACAAATAAATGGGAAGATATTCCATGTTCATGGATTAGAACAAATATTGTTAAAATGTCCATACTATCCAAGGCAATCTACAGATTTAATGCAATTCCTATCAAAATGTCAACATTTTTATCAGAACTGGAACAAATCCTAAAATTTGTGGGGAACTAGAAAAGATCCCAAATAGCCAAAGCAATCCTAAGAAAGAACAAAGCTGGAGGTATCACAATTCCAGTTATGCTACAAAGCTATAGTAATCAATACAGTATGGTACTGGCACAAAAAGAGACACATATCAATAGAACAGAATAGAAAGCCCAGAAACAAACCCACAAATACATGGTCAATTAATCTTCAACAAAGGGGAGACTACCCAATGAAAAAAAAGTCTCAACAAATGGTATTGGAAAAGCTGGACAGCTACATGTAAAAGAATAAAACTGGACAACTTTCTTACATCATATATAAAAAGCAAAATGGATTAAAGATCTAAATGTGAGACCTGAAACCATAAAAGTCCTAGAAGAGAGCACAGGCAATAATTTCTCTGATGTTGGCTATAGCAAGATTTTCTAGATATATCTCTTAAGGCAAGGGAAATAAAAGCAAAAATAAACTATTGGGACTAAATCAAAATAAAAAGTTCCTGCACAGTGAAGGGAACAATCAACAAAATTAAATGACAACCTACTGAATGGGAGAAGGTATTTGGAAATGACATATCTGATAAAAGGTTAGTATCCAAAATATATAAAGCACTTACATAACTCAAAACCAAATAAACAATCAATTTAAAAATAGGCAGAAGGTATGAACAGACATTTCTCCAAAGAAGACAACCAGATGGCCATCAGACACATGAAAAGTTGCTTAACATCACTCATCATCAGGGAAATAAAGATCAAAACTACAATGAGATGTCACCTCACATCTGTTAGAATGGCTAGACTCCAAAGCACAAGAAACAATAGGCATTGGCCAGGATGTGGGGAAAAAGGAATCCTCTTGCACTGTTGGTGGGAATGCAAATTGATGCAACCATTGTGGAAAACAGTGTGGCTTTACCTCAAAAAATTAAAAATAGAACTACCCTAAGATCTAGTATTTTCACTACAAGGTATTACCCAAAGAATGGAAAAATACTAATTTGAAAGGATATATGCACCGCTATGTTTACTACAGCATTATTTACAATGGCTAATACATGAAAGCACAAATAGACACATATCAATAGAACAGAATAGTGTCCAAGTGAAAGTTGTCCAAATGTTCATTGATAAATGAATGTATAAAGATGTGGTATATACACACAATAGAATATTATTCAGCCACAAAAAAGAATGAAATCTTACCATTTGTAACAACACGGATGCAGTTAGGGAGTATAATGCTAAGTGAAATAAGTCAGAGAAATACCATTTGATTTCACTCATATGGAATTTAAGAAGAAAACCAAATGAACAAAGGAGGTGGGGGAGACAAACCAAGAAACACACTCTTAACTACAGAGAACAAACTGATGGTTACCAGAGGGGAGGAGGGTGGGTAGATAGGTGATGGGGACTAAGAGTACACTTATCATGATGAGCACTAAGTATAGAATTATTGAATCACTATATTGTACACCTGAAACTTATATAACACTGTATATTACCTATATTGGAATTAAAATAAAAAACAATAAAAATACAAAAAAATACATATGAGGACTATTAGCCATGGTGTCTTCAAACACTGTGGCAAAGCAATAAGATTGAGATTTTAGGTAAAATATCTCCACAAATGCATTATATAGAAAATTTAACACACACACACACACATCACTCAACCAAATAATATAGAAACAGAGACCTTTAGAAATAAATGCAAAAATTATAATTTCTCTAAGGTTGGAATCATTTTCTGTATTTACAGTTTCATAAACTGAGCTGCTAACTATAAATAGATAATTTTATGACATTAAGGGAAATATTCAGGAAAAGGGCCAGAGTTTATGGAAATACATCTATTTCCTTGCCACATGCTGTGTATTTATTAATGATATTATACTGTCAAACAACCTTTTTTTCTTTGCTGATTTTATTATTTCCATCTGTCAAACTGGAACTCTCTGAGGTAGACTGGAGAATATTACTACAAAGGAAATGTTTGTAAACCTTGTTATATATTATATGCTCTGAATGGAATCTCCTTAATCACATTATAATTATGTTTTATTCATTTAAAGCTGTGGAAGCATAGTTATAACAAATTACTTAATATTTTTCTATAAATTAATATTTAAATTAATTGATATTAGTCTAAAATTATCCTAGTCAAAGAACATATAAAGTTATCTTTAATTCACTGTATGTCCTTCCCATGAAACCTATCTCTAGTTAGGAATACAGACACGGTAAAACATTTTTTGAAACTATCAGAAAATATTTTAAAATATCTTGTGACTGAACATTATAAGTTTTTCTAGTTTGAAGAACAAACTTTAGTTAATAGAAATTATCTCATTAACTTTGAAGAGATATTTGTATGAATAACATGTCTTTTTAATTTGCATATACTGTAGTGTACACCTAAGAAGAGTTTATAGCATTTCATCCCAATTATTAGTTTGGTAAGTTTGTCACAATTGTCCTACCACCTGCTCACTTGCTCTTCATCAAAGGTCTCAGACACTATAATTCCTTAGGTGAAAAAGTATTTGTCCTTTAGTAGCTAAATTAAACTAGACTTAAAGTGAAATTTATTAATGTTTGTATGAATATATTTGTATATTTGTTTATATTAAGATTTAATTATACTAGTGTCTCAAATCTTAGATAATATGTGAAATGTGTAATACACACCTGCCAGGGACTCAAAAGTCATAAAGCATTTGTTGTATCCAATGTGTCCAGATTATGTAAAGATTGAAAGGTGAAGGTTTCTTTATAGTATGTTTATTAAGAAAGATAATTTGGCATCATTGGCTTTGTAATCCACCTTTTATAAATTACAGATCAAGTTTCCCCTCTTAAATTCAAGCCCTTATTGAAAAAAAGTTTTTTTTCCATTCTTAAATGTTGTATTTTTATACTTACTAATTTTTTACTTTTCATTGCTTAATTTGACATTTATAACTGTAATTTCTAAAAAGGAAGGTCATTTTCATGAGTTGGGTTAGACACTTGCATGTACTGTGACTTTCCCACCTGACTCCAACTACTTTAGACCCAGTTAGACTAGTCACAGTCTCTCGCTTCCAATAACATGAAATTAGGACTAAATGATTGTTTCCTTAGATTCAACAGGGGAAAATGGTTCAATTTTGAGTGGTCATATGAAAATAAAATGATAGAGACATTCTACAGAGGTAGGTGAATCCAAAAAGAAATATGAAATTTTCTGTTTCCAGTCCAGCATGAAAGAAGTTTGGAAGGGGTTACTCCATCTTAACAAGTAATAAGGTGGAAAAACTGAAAAATAAATAATTCTTAGACATGTCAGACAAATGAGATCACAGGCAAATTGCTACACTCAAAACTGGAGACACCAGCAGGTGAATATGGAGAATTACAGCTAACCCTAGCTATCTTTGTGGGAAGCACTGTCCAGGAAGGAAAATCTAATTGTAATTGCCAAATTTCTGGAGGCTCAGTGTGGACAATTTTGATTGTTAAAAACTCCAGAGGGACACAGTCATCAAAGGGTCTCCCATTCTTCTGTGAGTTTTACTTCATGGAGTCTAAAGGTTCTCAGAGTGAATCTCAGAGAAAAATCCCTTATGCTTTGAGCAGCAAGAGAGGCAAAGAATCCATCTTGAAATAAAACAGAGGATTCTATTTTTCTTAACAATGGAAAAATTAAGTAGAACATAACCTGTTTGGGTTTTATCAGAGCCTCATTGACAACCCTTCCTTCCAAGAGGAGGAAGGGAAGTACCAAACTCCATCCCACTGTAGCCTTTCTGTCTTACCTCTGGGTTCACGGTAGAGGACTGAGATGCATGTATGAAGTTTCCAGTCCAGAGGCATAAGCTCACTAAAAGAAAATTGAAGCACTTTATTGCCAGTAGACCCGCCTTGCAACAAATGTTAAAAGAAGTTCTTTAGAGATAAGTAAAATGATATAAAGCAGAAACTCAGATTTACATGAAGAAAGGAAAACCACAGAATTGAAAACAAAAAAAAATTTCTTCTTAATTGATATAACATATACAAATTTAAAATAGAATCACTATTCAACTGTATGCTTATAAGCATATATATATATAAGCAAAATGAATGGCAGCAATGCTAAAAGGTATGGGAAGAAAAATTAGGACTATTTTTGTTATTATAAGGCATTTATACTACCTGTGAAGTGATATAGTATTATTTGAAAGTGGACCAGAATTTGTTTTAAGTGTATAATGCAAATTCTAGGACAACCACTAAAAAAAGTTAAAGAAATTTAAACTGATACACTGTGAAAATAGAATCATGTAAAATGCTCAATTAAAAACTCAAAGGACAGGGATGCTGGGGTGGTTCAGTCAGTTAAATGTCTGCCTTCAGCTGGGGTCATTATCTCAGGGTTCTGGGATCAAGCCCTGCATCGGGCTTTCTGCTCAGCGGGGAGTCTGCTTCTCCCTCTGCCTCTGTGCTCTCTCTCTCTCAAATAAATAGATAAATGAATAAATAAATAAAAACTCAAAGGACAGAAAAAGAATAGAAACAAACCATTAACAAATAAGATAGATAATAATCAAAATATATCAGTAATCAGTTTCAGTGGAAACGGTGTAAGTGTACCAATTAAAGAAACTGTCAGAAAATGTCAAAAAACATGTCACAACTGTTATCTACAATAAATTTACTTTAAATATGAACACATACTTAGATTAAAAATAAATGTATGAACAACCTAGTAAATGGGAGAAGATATTTGTAAAGTATATATCTGATTAGAGTGTAATATCCAAAATACATAAAGAACTTAACACCAAAAACACAATCTGGCTTAAAAAATGGGCAGAGGACCTGAATAGGTATTTTTCCAAAGGCGACACACAGGTGGCCAATAAATATATGAAAAGGTTCTCAACATCACTAATCATGAGGAATATGCAAATCAAAACCACAATGAGCTACCACCACACACCAGTCAGAATAGCTAGTATCAAAAAGACAATATATAGCAAGTCTTGGTGAGGATGTGGAGAAAAGGGACCACTTGTGCACTCTTGGTGGGAAGGTAAATTACTAAAGAACATATACTAATAAGTACAAGTGGCCCTATTAGAGTGGAAATGAAAATACAATATTAATAGATTATTTCAGGATATTCCAACTTTATTGACTAAATACACTGCATACATGTACATAAATTTATAGTTTATGAATGTAGTAAAATGTAAAGCATGAGAGATCTATGTTCCCTAAATGATATTACAACTTTGAGTCAACCTTTTTTAAAAGATTATCTTTGGAAGATTATAATGTGATAAATGAAGTCCTTGAATATACCCCATTGAATTGTTAGGGAGTATACTGAAAGAGACTCTGCAATACTTACTATGTGAAATATATTCCACTGCAATTTTAAAAGTGACTGTGGTATGAAAGCTTTGTTTTACTGCTCGTTGCAATATCTAGGATCATTTCTACCTAGAACAGAACTGTATACATAGTGACAGATCTATAAGCTAATATGGAAAAATTAAGGAAGAATCCATTAACAAGCCCTTTCTTGTTTAAAGGTCAGTTAAGCACTCTCTGTTCACCAAAACATATACTACACTTCAAGCTGATATTACATTAAGTGATTTATATTAAATGAAACTCTGGAAATTTACTTAATTCTCAAAATTCAACTCCACAAAAAAATCACTAATTTCTACTTCATGCAATGTACTTTTCTAGTTCATTTTCTCAAACTCCCAACTTATTAGGAGAAAGCAGAATGCATGCTACTAAGTATAATTTAAGTGAAATACCATAAATTCTATAACTATAAAAACCTGTAGTATTTAAAAAAAAAGATATATTCTATTAAGAAAAATAATGAAAGCTTTAAAATGAGGAAAGTTAAACATGAATAGTTGGTTCTAATAGATGAGTGAAGAAAACAGAAAGTAGTATCACACAAGACAACAGAAAAATGTAGGGTACTTTCAGAGACTAGTATTTAACCAGTCTGGTTTTGTAAGTTGAGAAGGACTATGATTCAGGAAACTTACTTTGGGCTAGGGTGAGTGCTTTATTTGAAGGAGCTGAAGCCAGTCGTGGAATACTAGTGAGCAACACAATTGTCTGTTAGAGACATTGAAGCAAGAGATAGAGAAGATTTAAATACATTAGTGGCCTTGCTAATGAAAACTGATTTGTAGTAATATAGGCATTAAATCACTCAAACTTTTAAAGTTGTAAATAACTGATAAAGGGGGAAAAACTATGGCACACTTGGAAATTTTGAAACTGTAAGGTGTCATTTTTAACAGAATGAGCAAGGAGAAAAGGAAAAATATATTCTGGTAAGTAATTGTTAGACTTAATTCTGGTTATATTAAGTTTAAAGTATTGGGTTTGACCCTAGGGTATTTTACACACACTGGATTTCAAACAGACCTCAACTGGAAATGTCAAGTGATATTCAGATACATGAATACTACAGCATCTTGTTACTATAATTTTATTTACTCATCCTTATTTTAATGATTGAATCTTTGCTCAGAATAAAATATGGGCTTGGTATTTTAAACTTGAAAATGAACCATTTTATCTTTTTTAAAGATTTATTTATTTATTTATTTTAGAGAGAAAGAAAGAACACTAGCGCGAGGGGCAGAAGGACAGAATCCTTAACTGACCTCCCGCAGAGTGCGGAACATGATGTGGGGCTCCACACATGGGGCTCCACTCGGGGTTTGATCCCAGGACCTTGAAATCATGACCTGAGCTGAAACCAAGAGTCCCACGCTGAAATGCGCCTCCCAGGGACCCCTAAAATGAACCAGTTTAACTGCATTTTTAAATGCTTTGGTAACTTAGATTCTAACAAAGTAACTATAATTATACATTTAATATCTAGTAACGTATACAGATGTATTATTGAAAGAAGATCATGTGAACTAAAAAAGAAAATTGTCTTTAAAAATAGTGCCCTTGGGGCACCTGGGTGGCTCAGTCGGTTAAGCATCTCCCTTCGGCTCAGGTCATGGTCCCGGGATCCTGGGATCGAGCCCCGCATAAGGCTCCCTGCGGAGCAGGGAGCCTGCTTCTCCCTCTCCCTCTGCCTGCCTACTCTGCCTACTTGTGCTCTCTCTCTGTCAAATAAATAAATAAAATCTTTTAAAAAATAAATAAATAAATAAATAAATAAAAATAGTGCCCTATCTACTAGCACAAAAACAGACACATAGATCAATGGAACAGAATAGAGAGCCCAGAAATGGACCCTCAACTCTATGGTCAACTAATCTTTGACAAAGCAGGTAAGACTGTCCAATGGAAAAAAGACAGTCTCTTCAACAAATGGTGTTGGGAAAATTGGACAGCCACATGCAGAAGAATGAAACTGGACCATTTCCTTACACCACACACAAATATAGACTCAAAATGGTTGAAAGACCTAAATGTGGGACAGGAGTCCATGAAAATCCTAAAGGAGAACACAGACAGCAACCTCTTCGACCTCAGCTACGGCAACTTCTTCCTAGAAACATTGCCAAAGGCAAGGGAAGCAAGGGCAAAAATGAACTATTGGAACTTCATCAAGATAAAAAGCTTTTGCACAGCAAAAGAAACAGTCAACATAACCAAAAGATATCCGACAGAATGGGAGAAGATATTTGCAAATGACATATCAGATAAAGGGCTAGTATCCAAAATCTATAAAGAACTTATCAAACTTATCAAACTCAACACCCAAAGAACAAAAGAAATGGGCAGAAGACATGAACAGACATTTTTCCAAAGAAGACATCCAAATGGCCAACAGACACATGAAAAAGTGCTCAACATTGCTCGGCATCAGGGAAATCCAAATCAAAACCTCAGTGAGATATCACCTCACACCAGTCAGAATGGCTAAAATTAACAAGTCAGGAAATGACAGATGTTGGCGGGGATGCAGAGAAAGGGGAACCCTCCTACACTGTTGGTGGGAATGCAAGCTGGTGCAGCCACTCTGGAAAACAGTATGGAGGTTCCTCAAAAACTTGAAAATAGAGCTGCCCTACGACCCAGCAATTGCACTACTGGGTATTTACCCCAAAGATACAAATGTAGGGTTCCGAAAGGATACGTGCACCCCGATGTTTATAGCAGCAATGTCCACAATAGCCAAACTATGGAAAGAGCCAAGATGTTCATTGAGAGATGAATGGATAAAGAAGAGGTGGTATATATATATACAATGGAATATTATGCAGCCATCAAAAAGAATGAAATCTTGCCATTTGCAACGATGTGGTTGGAACTGGAGGGTATTATGCTGAGCGAAATAAGTCAATCAGAGAAAGACATGTATCATATGATCTCACTGATATGAGGAATTCTTAATCTCAGGAAACAAACTGAGGGTTGCTGCAGTGGTGGGGTTGGGAGGCATGGGGTGGCTGAGTGATAGACATTGGGGAGGGTATATGTTATGGTGAGCGCTGTGAATTGTGTAAGACTGTTGAATCACAGACCTGTATCTCTGAAACAAATAATACATTAAATGTTAAAAAAAAGAAGATAGTAGGAAGGGAGAAATGAAGGGGGGGAAACCGGTGGGGGAGACGAACCATGAGAGACTATGGACTCTGAGAAACAAACTGAGGGTTCTAGAGGGGAGGCGTGGTGGGGGGGATGGGTTAGCCTGGTGATGGGTATTAAAAAGGGCACGTACTGAATGGAGCACTGGGTGTTATACGCAAACAATGAATCATGGAACACTACATCAAAAACTAATGATGTAATGTATGGTGATTAACATAACATAATAAAAAAATGTTCTGGTTTTTAGTAAAACCATTGTTTAAGGCATCATATTTGTTTAAGGCTGTCAAATGTCTCTTGCTTGAAAGACCTATGGAAGAAAACAATTTTTTTAATGAAGAAGAAAAAGGTGGAGAGTAATACATGTTTGCGTGAGAAAATACAAATAAACAAAAAGAAAGCAAGCAAAAAAAAAAAAAAAAAAATAGTGCCCTATCATGAGATCAAGCCATGTGTTGGCTCTGTGCTTTGTGTGGAGTCTACTTGGGACTCTTTCTCCCTCTCTCTCCACCCCTCCCCACTCCACGCACTCTCTCCATCCCCTCTAAAATAAATGAATAAATCTTAAAAAATAAATATTGCCCTAGAAGAGCAGCTCTTCCTATATTTTATGTTTCTATTTACTCATATAAACTGTTCTTTCAAAGCTCAGCTAAAATTAAACTCCTCGGACAGGCTTTAACTAGCTCAGTATAGAGTAATTTGCCCTGTTATTTCTTTAGTAACTTCATCACTGTTGCCACTTTTTATAATTACATATTTTATATCAATAAATTTCCTGAATTACTAGACTATAAACTCCATGAAGACAGAGTATATTTGTTTCATTTACAAATGTCAAATCAACACCTAACTTGGCATTTATTCATAATGAGAATTTAATATATTTCTGAATGAATGAATAAACACCAGTGGGCAAACCAGTATAGTACAAACCGCACTCCCTACTAAGTGATTTACTCATCATACCTGTGCTCATACTTAAGCATCTTATTTTAAAGAATCTTAAGCATGTGTGGCAGACATGTACAACTGTATTACTATATTTATCTTGTAGCTTCATTTTTTTTTTTATATTTTAGCTTAATTTTATTTTTGATGAATACTTGAAACTCTCAAAATCTGAATACTCCATTTGCAAGCTGTTCTTATCCAATGACCACATCTTCATTTCCTTTTGAAATGTTTTCTGTTAACTATTATGTACCTTTAAATTTGCATAGCCATATTTTAAGTGGCTCCAGGATGTACCAATTACATAGAATACCAGAAGCTTTGTTTGTGACTATTTGGGTTTTATAATTAATTTGAATGAAGTGTGGTTTGTTCATGGGGTCATTGGAGAATCATCATATTATTAAAAGTCAGATGGCGGCCCAATTTACATGCCTAACAGGCATAAAATAATTTTCTAGTGGAAACATTTAAAAATTGGTTGTGTTCCCTTCAATAATTATTAATTCAAATAATTTTGCTTACATTTTTTTTCACATGAGAAATAAAAAAGTAATATACTATCTGAAATTGTTTAAAAAAATTAGCATGCCATTGTTCTTTTTGGCAAGTGAACTTTATTAATCATACTGTTTATCAACAAATAAAATTACCTCCCATTTTACTTTGGCCATTTATCATTTTATTTCATTTATAACAGAACTTTCTATAATTCATTATTGTTCAGTATCTCAAGAGAGCTATATTTTTGAACTTCATTTTTTATTGTGCATTTCTTTAAATATACAGTTTTTGCTATACATGAGCAAAAAACCAACTGTTCCAATTATGATATCAAATGAATTCTATGAATTCTAAGAATAGTTTCATTTAGAATATACTAATTTGGCTAAATTGTAGGAATGGCTTTTTTTTAACAATATAACATATTGACATTTTTTAGAACATTATCTAAGGTGTTATAGACATGACCTGAGAAACTTTATATAATTGCTTAAGAAAAAAAATTAAAATACTACTCAGTAATAAAAAGGAATAAACTATTTCATACTAAAACTTGGGTAATATCAAAATAATTATACTGAGTGAAGGAAGTCAAATAATAGGGAGTACATACTGCATGAATTCATTTACATAAATCTCTAAAAAATATAAACTTACCTATAGTGGTAAAAAAACACATCAGTAGTTGCCTGAAGATCACAATGAGCTATCACCTTAAACCTTACTACTCTGGCAATAGATTTCCTTATAAAGGGATCCAGATAAGAGAGAGTAGAAAGTGATACCTATTTATGATTCAGAAGAGATACCAAGATTTATGAATACTATAAGAGATGTTTTAATACATCTGACTGTACGTATCCCACTATTACTTTATAACACACATTTCTAGCATTTCCCTTTGTTGTTCTCATAACAAAGCTTTGAGGAAAATATACAGTGGTATTGTAGAGATATTATTCTTTTTTTAAGATTTTATTTATCTTTTTATAAGAGAAAAATAATTATAAATATTCCCAAACTATTCCTCATTCTAAAGGAAATAGTATACATGTGTATTTTGCATTTATATCTCTTTATTTGACAGAGAGAAAGCACAAGCAGGCAGAGAGAGAGAGGGAGAAGCAGGCTCCCCGCTGAGCAGAGAGCCCGACATGAGACTCAATCCCAGGACCCTGGGATCATGACCTGAGCCGGACGCAGACGCTTAACTGAGTGAGCCACCCAGGCGCCCCTGTAGAGATAGATACTATTTTTGAAAAAATAAATAAAAATCAAAGAATCAAGAAAGAGCTTCATTTTAGTCATTTTTCCTACAGGAATGAGGGTAAAGAATATACAAATAAGTATTAAGAGCAATTTAAAAAGTCAATAGTTATATGCCTTTTCTCATATATGGCACTGATGTATTTACCGCCTACTCTGATATGATAAAAATTATAATTTTTTGCTATCCATAATGTTAAAGCTTTAGTGCATTCTGTACGAGAACACATGTATCAGGATAGTAACTCCATAGTGAAATTCTATTTATTTCATTTATGTAAGAATTCTAAGGAATATGGAAAAGACACCTGGGTGAGGGCCACTTTAGATACTATCTTCACATAATATGTGGAGAAAGCACATTGGTTGGTGAATAATTCAGTCAAACCCTGAAAAAATCTATTTAAAATATCTGAATGAAGGAAATGGAAATCAAGAGGACAGGAAGGCACTGAGAAGCACTGTCCTTACCTGGATAATTGCTCAAAGTCTCTATTGAGCAACTAATCCATAGTCCAGGATCTAATACAATAAAGGAAATACAATAAAACTGGTTAGATTAATAAACTGTTAGCAAAACTTTTGAGTTTTTAAAATATAAATGATCCAGTTCCTTTGAGGTAGTAAAATAGTTAAATTGTTTGATTAAAATGCTGCAGCAGTATGAAAAACAAGAAAAAAATGCAAATCTTTCTGGAACTCTACCTTTAACAGATTTTAAGATTTGCAATATGATTAGTTAATCCAAATGTTTAAAAAAATCTGAGTTATCATATGGTTTTGTGTCTTTTTTTCCGCACATACTGTACTTCGAAGTCTTCTAAAACAGGCACATGGCAGTGAGGGATGGGATACTGCAAGTGAAAGATAAACTGCCAGATTTCTCAACAGAAATAATCTAAAAGTGTATTTTCTAGTGAACAGTATGAGTAAGTCCTTCTCTAGAGCCAAAAGAATGTTGTGTTACTTTCATATTTCTTGCTGAATATATAACTGACGTTTGTGACAAGGTTGCTTTTGTTATAGCTAGAAACACACATCTTCGATGTTACTGCTCCATATTTATATGATTAACGGTCAAACTGCAAGATGCAGAAGACAATTTAACAGTCTACCTTGTCACAAAAACATTCATTTGAAAGCACTTTCACTATTTTAAACAAAAATGACAAGTCTCTCTTTCAACAGATTGACAGCAACAAGAAATGGAAGGCTTACTCAGATCTCACCTAAAATGTGTGTATGATTTTGCAATACCCAAGTTTATTGAACTGTGCTTTGTAATACGGCCTCAGTGAAGTTCTTCTCCACCTTCGACCATGCAGCCATGCAGCTGTCACATTGTTCCAATAGAACAGCACATAAACTGACTTTCAACGAATAATATGTAAATAATGGATGAATTGTATACCTTTGCATTCTGCATGCAAAATACATATGTATACTATTTCCTTTAGAATGAGGAATAATTTGGGAATATTTATAATTATTTTTCTCTTATAACATGTGTAAACAATGGCTAATTTATACTGTTCCTATCTTACACTGATCTAATGAAAAATCCATTTGGTACCGCCAGAATGCACCTCAGGCTTATTATATACAGATAGTAAACAGTACCATTTACAAGTCAAACTTCAAAGCTAGTGATTCATATATCCATCAAGTTAGACTTATTCCTGAATCAACTGAACTGAAATTAGTGATTACTGTTAGAATTATTCAGAAAACTTAATCTAAATTTATAGGGAAGAACCAGTTACTATCTCCAGAAACAGATGGTCTCAAGAATTCTTTTAATGACTATGTCACCTCTGGCATATTAATATGTCTAAGCCTCAATCCCTTCATCAATACAATGGAATAATATCTCAAATAATTTTTGTTGGAATTCAAATAAGTAATCTATATAAAATAATAGCATATTCCCTCCACATAGAAGGAATCCTTTGAATTTAGATAATTATATTTGCTATCATCTCAAATTTAGACTCATACATTTTTTTAAGATTTTATTTGTTTGAGAGAAGCAAGAGAGCACAAGCAGGGGGAGCAGAGAGGGAAGGGGAGAAGCAGACTTCCCACTGAGCAGGGAGCCCAATGTGGGGCTCAATCTCAGGACCCTGAGATCATGACCTAAGCCAAAGGCAACTGCTTAACCAACTGAGCCACCCAGGCACCCCTAGAGTCATACTTTTAATTTATTTTCTTGTTTTCTATTTGGTTTTGTAAGTCTTAGTGAATTCTGAAGTTGTGTTTAAATAAAAAATTCTCACTATACCCTTATAGACTAGAGATCATAAGTCTTTTTTCTCTCATGTCAAATTTGCCTATATACTCATTCATTGAACAAATATTTATTTAGTATCTAATTACTTACATTAGCATTCTATGTCTTCCAGCTCTTTTCTGACTTTAATTCTTTGATGTTCTACCTACAGGGAGGTAAATGCTGGTTATGCTGATGTTTTACATACCCACATAAAAGATAATGAAAATTTTTATTATAAGTAAAAATTATATATATATATATATAATTAAATATACATATTTAATTACATATATATATTTAATTACATATGTATGTATATATTAGACCAAGTACTGAGTCTAATAAATAAATAACATGCCTAAATATCAGGCAGGTTTTCCTGACATCACATGATGTCTTTTGTTCACATCAAAGTGTGAAATTTTTAAATATTCTTGCTTAGAAACTAACAATTATTTAAGCTTGTAACAATGACATGAAGGTAATACAATTCCTAAGAGAATTAATGGAAACAGCAAGGCAAGCTCCTTAAGTTAAGCATTATTTAAAAATATATCATAAATGGGGGGAGGCTGGGAAGATAGCAGAGTAGAAGGACACTAACTTCACCTTATCCCATGGATACAACTAGATAACACTCCCATCAGCATAAATAACCCACAAAACAATCCAAAGACCAGCAGGACAAACCCCACAACTAAAGGTAGAGAAGAGGCCAAATCTAAGAAGATAGGAAGGGCAAAGATGCAGTTTGGGAGCAAAATGCACCCTGGCCTTCTGCAGTAGAGAGGGAGCGGGTAGCATGGAGAAGGTGAGAAACAGACTATCAAATGGGGAAGCCTGCATGGGGAAGTCAAATCCCCATAACACTTGGCTTTGAAAGCAAGAGGGGCCAAATCTTGTGAGTTCTTACAACCAGCAGGACTTAAGGCCTGGAATTTTAAAAATCTGTGGGCTCCACTCCAGGAGAACTCAGAGGGTATTAGGAAGCAGAGTCCCTGCCCTTAATGAGACAGCATGACAAACAGCCAGCAGAGATACAGAAAGGAAGCAGCAGTTTGAAAAACACCAGGGGCAGATGGGAGGGAGTTATTTACTCATCTCAGAGCATGGTCCGGAGGGGCAGAGATCACAAGGAGACCACTCCAAGAACAAAGGAGCTGCCAGGCACCATTTCCCTGCCTCGACCCCAGCATAAATACAAGGCCAAGTGAAGGAACCAACAAGGCACTCACACTCACTACCTACCTTGCTCACAGCAACCCACATCCCCCACCCTCCCACCCCCTCACCCCCACGCTTTGGTAGATATGCCCTTCCTAGTTACACTTACCTCAGTTTTAGCACTGAGGGGACCCTCCCTGAGAAGACCACCAAAAACACCACCAACATGTCTCTGATTTTGCATGTGTTGTGGGACCTTGGGCAAAAAAAAAAAAAAAAAAAGCATAACTTGGAAGAGAAAATTGGGAATTGCTAGAGCAATATCCTAGAGTAGATGAGAAATTTAATTTGATTAATATCTACATTGAAATAGTAAACTCAGTAACTCACTAACATTATTATATACTGTGCATATTCATTTGTTGATGAATATAAATAGATGTCAAAAGGTATGAATGATCTCTTTACAAACCCATTTTTAAAAATACTCTGTTTAGACAATAGTGTTATCTTTAATTCCTTAAAGAAAATCAATATAATGGAGCTTTACCTTTTTTTTTATATTCTAGGTTAGATTCGCTTTATTCCTTTATGAATTAAACATTTAATATCATTTGAATATTAGTATAAAATCCATTTACTATCTGGCCATTTTAATTTCTTTGATTTTATTTTTACTGCTGTTTTATATTCATTATTTATTGTATTTTATCATACCCTATCAAAACACTACCTAAATTCTTAAATACTATTTAATTATATTTAATTTAACTATGTTATTTTTCTTTTTCTTTTGCACTTTAAAGACTAAAAAGGAATGGATTTTATGCTTTTTATTTGTGGATTTGTTAATAAAGAGAGAGTTTTATTTATATTTATTTAATTACTTATTTACTTATTTTAAAGGAAAAATATCTCTGAAAAGTCAAGGAAAAAAGCATACAATGCAGGTGTTTTGTCTTTTTTACTTTATTTCTTCTTTTTTTTTAAATTCTTACCAGTTTATAATCCTTTATTATTTCTTTATGGGTTTGAACTTTCTTACCTCTCTTTATTTAATACCTTTGTGTGTGTTGTATTTGAATCTGGTAAGTTTGTTTTGTTTTTTTTTCTTAAATATCTATTTCCTTTTCCATCTCAACATTTCTAGCACATGGATTTCTTTAACCAGTTCTGTGTATTTTAATAATTTCATCAGTTAGGTTTGACAAATCCTTGTATATAAAATAAATGCAAATTTAACATATAAATTTACTGAGAAAATAAATACTGGATGATTTCTTCTGACAACGTTTTTTTTGGAGTAATTCAATAGGCTTATCCTTACAATATTGGATTTCATTTTCAGTTTAGCAGCATTTCAATCTCTAAAAGATAGCCATAACACCAGTACTGGTGCTTGAAATTAATCACAGAAATGGTCTACAAGACTGTAATGTTTGACTTGAAATGCTGCTCAGACCAAAATGTTCTTGCAATCTGTAGTAGTTTGTGCAAGTTTGAGGACACAAACCATAGTATATTAACTCTGCTAGACAATGTAAACTGTAGGGAGCCAAAAGAAGCTTTTTGTCCTTATTCTTTTAGAGTAAAAAAAAAAAAAAAAAAAAAAGAAGCGACAAGGTAGAAAGACAAAATACCTGCACTGTATTTTTTTTCCTTGACTTTGCAAAGATATTTTTCCTTTGATTGTTGTATTAATGTGATTATAAAAATGTTCTTTTACCCCATATTTTCAAAAGGGGCACTATCTGCCACATCAAAAAATAAAATAAAATCACTCTATTTGATGCCATTTCCAAAGAGGAAAAATTTGTTAATTGAAACGCTGTCTACATTATTTATTCCTGAGTAGGTCAAGTTCAGCTTTTATTTTTTTGGTGTTTATATATTTATCATATAATATAGAAATGAGTGTAGAAAGAGTATTGGTTCCATAAAAAAGTCTTATTTTTAGCTTCAGTGGCTCAAATTGAAATGTATGAGATGAAAGAAGTGCTAGAATTCACTAATCTTTAATTAAAACAAAACAATATATACCTAAAAAGTCCTGATCTGGAATAAACAAACTTTAAAGATAGAGAATAAAAAAGACAACTAAAAGAAACAAAGAGGGAGAGGTATAATATTCTCACTTGGGAATCTTTTATACATATATAAATAAAGCATCAGGCTTATTTTTAAAATCCTTAACTAGGGGTGCCTGGGTAGTTCAGTCAGTTGAGCATCCAACTCTTGCTTTCGGATTAGGTCATGATCTCATGTGTTGTGAGACTGAAACCTGCATCAGGCTCTGTGTTCAGCAGGAAGCCTGCTAATATTCTCTCTCTCTCTCCCTCTAAAATAAATAAATAAATTCTTTTCTTTTTTAAGATTATATTTATTTATTTGACAGAGACAGAGATAGCGAGAGCAGGAACACAAGCAAGGGGAGTGGGAGAGGGAGAAGCAGGCTCCCCGTTGAGCAGGAAGCCCAATGTGGGACTCAATCCCAGGACCCTGGGACCATGACCTGAGCCAAAGGCAGATGCTCAATGACTGAGCCACTCAGGCACCCAATAAATAAATTATTTTTAAAAAATAAAAAATAAATAAAATCCTAAACTATTGGACATATTTTTGACATAAACGTCAAAGAAGTTATGTTTTACTGTAAAATATGTAACACAATTAAAGAGTTAAAATGTATCTGGAATTTTCAGGTAACCTAAAAGCTATATTATACTTCATAAAATTACACTGTGACTTTTTCTTCCAATGTTTAGTAATTTCTAATTATGTTTTACAGTGCAAATTTCTTTCACACATTATTCAGTCAGTATTCTAGAGAATTTGGAAAAACATTAGATGAACTTAAATAATGCCAGCTTTAATATTAGCTAAATCTTTCATATTCATGGCCTCTAAAAAGAATTAAATATTACATTTTTCTTTCCAGGTTGTTTTGGAGCATGTATGTGTGTGTGTGTGTATGTGTGTGTGGTCTGTGTTTGAATTCAAATATATTTGATTCATATAAAAATGATGCTAAAGCTCCAAAAGAAGTAAAAAGTGATTGTGTTTGAGAAAGACTCTGCCTGAGGAAACAATGAGAGCATGCATAATGGAATCCAGCAATCTAGAAGAAATGATCATTTTCCTTCCTTTATCACTTACAAATGTATTTGTCTAGTTTTATAACTAAATATGTCATATATTTTTAAGTCTCAGAGACAACAGGGAGTATTTGGTCCAAATATTTTAAAAATTGAATCAGCAACCTTTCATTGTAGGTTATTTACATATCACAGCACACACATACATACACATGCACACTGAAGTCAGAGATTATATATTTTTTTTATTTATCCCCAACACTCAAAAGTGTTATCCAAGTTAAAGCAGAAACCTCAACTTGTTGAGCTAATAACTAAATATCAGAAATTAAAAACCAAAACCTTTAGAGTCTACATGGAAGATAATGTGGGGCTTACTTTCAATTTTTTTCTGTGAGGGGCTCAGCCAGTTAAACTCTTGCCTTCAGCTCAGGTCATGATCCCAGAGTCCTGGGACTGAATCCCATATCAGACTCCCTGCTTAGCAGGGAGTCTGCTTCTCCCTCTGCCCCTTCCCTTGCTTATTCTCTCTTTCTCGCTCACTCTCTCTCAAATAAAAATCTAAAAAAAAAAAAAAAAAATTGTTCTGCTGTGATGTGGGTTTAATATCATGCAATAAGCTTTAATCTTAAATAGAATTTATTTTGTGAGTAATGAATTACCTGGAAAGCATTTAAGTTGCCAGTAACTTATAGTGTTTTGCCTTCAAATAAAATTTCAATTTTTTCTTAATTGTGACAGCTTGTGATTAATTAAAATTAGCAGCACTTTCAGGATATAGAATTAAAAACAAAACCTGGGGGGAACTTGGGAAGATGGCAAAGTAGGAGGACCCTGAGCCCACCCCATCCCACATTTTTAACTAGATATCATCCATATCCAAGTCATTAAACCAGAGAGTGATCTGAAGACTGTCATTAAATATTTATGTACCCAAAATAGGAGTACCCAAATACATAAATAAATTAATAACAAACACAAAGGAACTAATCAATAATAACACAATAATAGTAGAGGACTTAATACCCCACTTACATTGATGGACAGATCACCTAAATAGAACAGCAACAAAGAAATAATGGCTTTAAATGACACAATGGAACAGATGGATTTAACAGTTATATTCAGAACATTCCATCCAAAAACAGCAGAATACACATTCTTTTCAAGTGCACAAAAACATTCTCCAGAATAGACCACATATTAGCACACAAAACAAACATCAACAAATTCAAGAAGATCAAAATCATACCATGCATCTTTTCTGACCACAATGCTATGAAACTAGAAATCAACCACAAGAAAAAATCTGGAAAGAACAAATACATGGAGGTTAAATAACATGCTACTACACAATGAATGGATCAAACAAGAAATCAAAGAATAAATTAAAAAGTACATGGAAACAAATGAAAATGAAAACATAACAGTCCAAAACCTCTGTGATGCAGCAAAAGCAGTTCTATCAGGGAAGTTTATAGCAATACACACCTACCTCAAGAAGCAAGAAAAATATCAAACAACCTAACCTTGTACCTAAAGGAGCTAGAAAAAGAACAACGAACAAAAGTTAAAACCAGCAGAAGGAAGGAAATAATAAAGATTAGAGCAAAAATAAATGATATAGAAATGAAAAAAACAAACAAACAAACAATAGAACAGAGCAATAAAACCAGAAGGTGGTTCTTTGAAAAAAATAATAAAATTGATGAACCTCTAGCCAGACATATCAAGAAAAAAAGGAAAAAGGACTCAAATAAATAAAATCACAGATGAGAGAGGAGAAATAACAACCAATACCACAGAAATACAACCTATGAAAAACTATATGCCTACAATTTGGACAACCCTAGACAAAATGGATAAATTCCTAAAAACACATAACCCAACAAAACTGAAACAGGAGGAAATAGAAAGTTTGAACAGACTGATAACCAGCAAAGAAATTGAGTCAAAAATAAAAAAAAACTACCAACAAACAATCTCCAGGATGAGATGCCTTCACAGGGGAATTCTACCAAACATCTAAAGAAGAGTTAATATCTATCTTTCTTAAACTATTCCAAAATATAGAAAAGGAAGGAAAACTTTCAAATTCATTCTATAAGGCCAGCATTATTGACCATTATTGGATAACAAAACCAGATAAAGACTCCACTAAAAAAGAGAACTGTAGGCCAATATCTCTTATGAACATAGATGCCAAAATTCTCAATACTAGCAAACAAGATTCAACAAGACATTAAAAAAAATCATTCACCACCATCAAGTGGTGAATTTATTACTGGGTTGCAAGAGTGATTCAATATTCATAAATCAATGTTATACCTCACAAGAGAAAGGATAAGAACAATATGATCCTTTCAATAGAGACAGAAATAACATTTGACAAAGTATAACATCCAGTCATGATAAAAACCTTCAACAAAATAGGTTTAAAGGGAACATACCTCAATGTAATAAAGGTGATCTATGAAAAACCCAAAGCAGACATCATCCTTGATGAGGAAAAAGAGATTTTCCTCTAAGGTCAAGAACAAGACAAGAATATCCACTCTCACCACTTTTACTCAATATAGTACTAGAAGTCCTAGCCACAGCAATTAAGCAACAAAAATAAAAGGAATCCAAACTGGTAAGGTAGAAGTAAAACTTTCACTATTTGTAGATGACATGATACTAAATATAGAGAATCCTAAAGACTGCACAAAAAAATGTTAGAACTGATCAACTAATTCAGTAGAGTCACAGGATACAAATTCAATGTACAGAAATTTGTTGCATTTCTATACACCAATAATAAAGCGGCAGAAAGAGAAATCAAGGGATGCCTGGGTGGCTCAGTCAGTTCAGCATCAGCCTTTGGCTCAGGTCATGGTCCCAGGGTCATGGGATTGAACCCTACATCAGGCTCTTTCCTCAGCAGGGAACCTGCTTCTCCCTCTCCCTCTCCCTGGTGCTCCCCCGATTATGTGCTCACTCTCTCTGTCAAATAAATAAATAAAATCTTTAAAAAAAATAAAGGCAAGAGAAGTCAAGAAAACAATACATTTTTATTGCACAAAAACAATAAGATACCTAGGAAAAAAATTAACAAAGGAGGTGAAAGACCAGTACTCTGAGAACTATAAAACACTGATGAAAGAAATTGAAGAGGACACAAAGAAATGGAAAGACATTCCATACTCACAGGTTAGAAGAACAAATATTGTTAAAATGTCTACACTATCCAAAGCAATCTAAATGTTTAATGCAATCCCTATCAAAATATCAATAGCATTTTTCACAGAACTAGAACAATCAATCCTAAAATTTGCATGGAATCACAAAAGACCCTGAATAGCCAAAGCCATCTTGAAAAAGAAATACAAAGCTAGAGGCATCACAATTCCAGACTTGAAGTTATATTTCAAAGCTGTGGTAAGCAAAATAATATGGTACTGACACAAAAATAGACACATAGATCAATATAACAGAATAGAAAACCCAGAAATAAACCCACAATTGTATGATCAATTAATCTTCAACAAAATAGGAAAGAATATCCAATGGGGAAAAGACAGTCTCTTCAACAAATGGTGTTGGGAAAACTGGACAACTACATGCAAAAGAATGTAGAATGTGTATATCATACACAAAAGTAAATTAAACATGGATTATAGACCTAAATATGAGACCTGAAACCATAAAAATCCCAGGAGAGAACACAGGTAGTAATTTCTTTGACATTGGCCATAGCAACTTCTTTCACGATATGTCTCCTGAGGCAAGGGATACATAAGCAAAAATAAACCATTGGAACCACATCAAAATAAAAAGCTTTTGCATAGTGGAAGAAACAATCAACAAAACTAGAGGGCAGCCTACAGAATGGGAGATGATATTTGCAAATGATATATCTGATAAAGGACTAATAACCAAAATATATAGAGAACTTATAAAAGTCAACACCCAGAAAACAAACAATCCAACTAAAAAATGGGCAGAAGACATCCAGATGGCCAACAGACATGAAAAGAGGCTCATCATCACTTATCGTCAGGGAAATGCAAATCAAAACAATGATATATCACCTCACACCTGTCAGAATGGCTGAAATCAACAACAGAAGAAACAAAAGGTATTGGCAAGGATGTGGAGAAAAGGGAGCACTTGTGCACTGTTGGTTTATATGTTTATAGCAGCATTATTTACAATAGCCAGAATATGGAAGCAGCCCAAGTGTCCACTGACTGATGGATAAAGAAGATGCTATCTATCTATCTATACATACATTCACAGTGGAATAATATTCAGCCGTAAAAAGAATGAAATCTTGCCATTTGCAATGTCATAGATGGAGCTAGAGAGTATAATGCTGAATGAAATAAGACACAGAAAGACAAATATATTATTTCACTTATATGTGGAATATAAGAAACAAATGAGCAAAGGGAAAAGAACATAAGGATGGGGAGGAAGACAGGGAGAGAAAGAGAAAGGAAGAAACAGACTCTTAATTATACAGAATAATTTGACAGTTACCAGAGTGGCTGGGGTGGAGCGATGAGTGAAATAAGTGGTGGGGATTAAGGAGTGCCCTTGCCATGATGAGCAAAGGGTGAGGTATGGAAGTGTTGGATTACTATATTGTACACCTGAAACTAATATAGCACTGTATGTAACTAGAATTAAAATAAAAATTTAAATTGAAGAAATTAAAAATAACTAAAAATAAAACCACAGGCAATTCTCTTGCCACATAGAGGTAATTTTAAAACAAATTCACAGCTCTTTATGGCTTTCATGCAGTCTACCATAGACTCTAGCTTCAGTTTTATACTTTGGTTTTAACACAATCTAATATGATTGGCAGAAACCATCCCTGGAATAGCCACAGATAATTGACTAATTAAAAATTCATGTAGAAATGATTCCATATCAGCTCTTCAGCCCATTTGCTCTTAGATCTATTTCCTGAGTCTATCAGCTATATTTTCCAGGATCCTTTGTCATCTGTCTTCTGGTTGGGTTAGCCAATGAAAGTCACTCTCAGGAGGTTAGAGGATGGAAAAGCAAGAAGCCAGCATATTTCTGATAGTTATGAGCTCTTGGGAGGAACAGTTATTCAAAATCAAAATGTAACTGTTAAATGGGAGTTCTGTATTTAATCTAACCTAGACTAAATAGCCCAGGATCCTTCCAGGAGGCCTGCTTCTCCTCTATGGCTTCCTGTAGCAATATCACCTTCCTTTGCGCTTTGTCTCTTGAGCCTAGTGGTAGCAAGAGCATCCACACTTGCTATCTTTAAGATGTCTCCCCACCCTTCTAATTCCTATATTCCTGGCAGATGGACTTTGATATAAGATTAATTACACAAGACTGAGAAAAAAAGGGAAGCCAAATGGTAGTATTTGACTATATCAAAATTAAGAGTTTCTGTTTAATAAAGGACTCAAATCACATAATTAAAGGCACAAGGACACCCGATAAGAAAATATTTACAGTATCTATAACCAACAGTTTAGTATCTTGAATATGAAAAGAACTCCTTTAAAGCATACAAAAATCAGGAAATCCAATTATAAAATGGGCAATTAAATGAATAGGCATTCCAAAAACAAGAAGATAAATAAGAAAATGAGTAGATGCTCAGGTAAAAAGTAGTGAGTTACACAGATTAAGACATTAGTAAGTTTAGGGCGGCTGGGTGGTGCAGTTAGTTAAGTGTCTGACTCTTGGTTTTGGCTCAGGTTGTGATCTCAGGCTTGTGAGATCAAACCCCACCTCAGGCTCTGCACTCAGTGTGGAGTCTGCTTAAGTTTCTCTCTCCTTCTGTCCCTTGCCCCCGCCTCTCTCTCATTGTCTCAAAAATAAGTAAATCTTTAAAAAAAAAAAAAAAGACATTAGTAAGTTTCTACTTTCTACCTATTAGATTGACAGAAAATAAAAATTCCCATATCATTTCTCCATGTTTCAGAAAGTGGTCTATATAGCAACATTACTTGTTCCTGCCATAACCTTAAGGAAAAATTTCACAAAGTCTAGAGCCCTTGATATTCTACAGAAGAAGAAGGGTATCCACAACTTCCATGCTTCAGGAACGTGAGTGTCACCAAAACTGAATATCAGAGGGAATATTGTATCTTCAGAAACAGAAGTGGTGGCATTTGCATCACAAATATACAGTGGACTGGAAATGCTTATTCTGGTAGCTCATACCACTATGTTCACTGAACATCCAGGTGATGGCAGAGTATATCCTCTAGGAGCACCAGCCAGCATGCTGTATTGCAGTTGACTGCTACGTTTTGAGCTTCAGCTGCTGCTACTTGCTCCATTCCTTGTCTTTACTAAGCAGATACAAGAAGCTTTTTGGGAACCCCATCTTTTGTTGGCTACTGATTCCAAGGTTAAGGCATCTAATGGGAGCCTGATCACCATGGCTCTGTGTAACATATATACTTTTCTACATTATGTGGACATTGCCTTCCATGCAACAAGGGGATGCACTCATTGGATCGGATATGGCAGATGCTGGCTCAGATAGTCCTCTGCTATATGGCAGCATTCCTCTTCAACACCCATGATTTCCCATGGGTGGGAAATCTTCTATAAAAATACTAAAGAAAAAATTTTTAGAAGTTATTATTGAAGATGTTGTGCCCAATGAGATGTGTCAGGGTGGGTTACATAGCTCCTGCATTTATTGCTCCTCCACCAGATGTTGCAGACAATCCTGAAGTCTTGCAGATTGCTTCTAGGACTATTTAGCTCTTCCCTATTGGAGACCAAAGTGCTTAGTTTACAACTGAAAATAGGTTAACAGTAACATCTGCTCAGTCTACTGAATACTCTTAAAATCTTCTTCCACAGGTTCTTAAACAAAATATGGGGGATAAAATGACAGAAAATAAGTATCTGTTTCTAATTTTTAAATCACATAACTTTGAATGCAGGCAAGAAAGTAGGAAACAGGAATATTCATGCCCCAGTATCAGTGACTTTGAAATGGAAATAGGCACTTTTTAATAAAAGTAAATTTTCCTTTAGCTAACAAACATATAAGGTAAACTCCACCATGCAATGGTCAGGTGCTCTCTGATAAGATGCAATCACACACACTGGAGTCATTACTGATACAGTCAAAGGCACCCAAGAACTTTATTTTATTCATTCATTTATTTTTTCAACAGAGAGTGAACATGCTCACTGTGAGAAGGAAACACTGAATTTTCAGAGATGCTAGAACATAAGTAATTTATATATAGGCCAAATTCCAAATATCTTCCTTATAAAGAAACAATGATATAAAAAGTAAGTACCAGTACTATCAAAGTCTGAGGAAGATTTGATATATGACAGCTAAGGGACAATTGGCAGTATGATAAGTTTTTACCCCAGAGAATTATTACAGATTTGAAATAAAAGCAATTATTATAATTTCTCCCCTTATATGATACATTCATGAATATTAAAATTTTTTAAATGTATTTTATGAAATGGAGTATCTTCCATGCTTTATATTAGTAGGGTCTGAAACCACAAAATGTAAATAAAATAAAGACATAATATTACAGTGATATCTAATATATTTGATTTTGTTATTTCAACATTATAACAATGCACAATTCATATCTCAGTAAGAGGAAATGTGTGTCAGAAGTCAGAAAGCCCCTGCTATGCATCCAATCAATTATTGGACATGGTGTCCTAATAGATGCAACATTATAAAATACTGAAAAATTTTGCAGGGTCCTTTCTGCAATAGTGTCTCTATCTTCTTGCCCTTGCTCTTTCTATGTGTAGAGTGGTGTTTGCTGGCTGCAGCTAAAGGTCAAAGCACTGGTTCAGGCAGCTTTGGACAAAGGTAAAGGCAGCAGGGTACAAAGTCAGTTGTAGAAAGAAAACGAAGGGTATCTGGCATTTGTAGTAAAAGCACACGGCTGGTGGGTAGAATACTGGGGAGGTATACTTTCTTTGACCAACACATTGTTTAACTTTGTTTGAATGTCCATGATTTCTTTATTAAATGTTTGAATGTCAATGGACTCCCTTGATTGGCCACAAGTCACACTACTTCCATTCTATCTGGCCCCTGACAGCATCTATGACTGAAATCACAGCAGTAGGGAATGTTTTTTCTTCTTTAAAATGTGTACATCTACCCAAATTTCAAATAGGTAAGGTATCAAATTTACTGTAGATATATTATTATATAGTGACACAAAATTTGTATCAGTCAGGGTTGAATCAGGGAGCAGAACCGACAGATTATATAAATATATACTCACAAACATGCACATGCACACACAAACATGCACACAAATTTGATTTACTATAATTACACAAGCATGGGCCTGGCTAAGCCACCACGAAGTCTACAGGGTAGTCAGGATGGAAAGAATCATGGGCAAGGGAGAGTGACTGCAGGCCCAGCTGCTGGTTCAAGTCTCTAAAGTTTATGAAGGGCCTAGCCCCTCTTTAAAGGATATCAACCTGAATATGTTGGGCCCACTTGAGATAAATGCCATCCTGATTAACTCAGAATGAACCTATTTGGAAATTTAATTACTTCTGTGTAATCCCTTCACAGCCACACTTACATTAGTATGTGATTGAATAACTGGAACATCTTTCCTTTGCATCAGGGTATAATCAGTGGTCTAAAAGACCACATGTCTTTTTCTTTTGGTCTATTCAGTTTCTTCAGAGTGAAACTCTAATCACTTACCAGGGGTATAATTGTCTCTCTGTGTTCTGTGAGCTGAGTGGAGAAAGGGGATAAGAATAAACTAGTTTTTTCAGTTTTGTACCTCCCAGGCTAACCTCCTATATTTTTCCCTCCATAGTTTGGATGTCTAAATGGCATTACCTATCATTACCTATGCTAACTTTGGACCCACACAACTAGATGTCATGATATTTTTCAGGTAAAGAATTAGAATATTCTTTCTCTGCTGCTTGTTAATAGAATGTTTTTAGGTGATTCTGATTTTGCTACATGTGCTATGGCATCACCCATCCCAAAGCCTCTTTAGAAGTGTGCCTTATTAAATGTCTTGTCCATTGGTATGCTCCTCCTTGGATATATATAAATCTAAAACTGGGCCTGGGACCACCAGATCAAGTAAAATTAAAGAAAAATTATGTGAAATAAGAAAGATGTACAATAGTGTAATTGTATTCTTTCACATCCCCTCCTACCAATCCCAGAAACTTTTGCAATATAATTTGTATCTATTTAATTTCATATTCAATGTCTTCACAAATTTATTGAACATACTAAGACAATCCTTAAAATCTTTTTCATTAACTGATTTAAGTATCAAGTATCTAAATTACCAATTCTTTCTTTTTAAGATGTTATTTATTTATTTGAGAGATAGAGAGCAGGAACAGGGAGGAGGGGCAGAGGGAAAGGGAGAAGCAGACTCCCCACTGAGCAGGGAAGCCCAGTGTGGGGCTCAATCTCAGAACCCTAAGATCATGACCTGAACCGAAGGTAGACGCTTTACCAATTGAGCCACCCAAGCACCCCCTAAATTACCAATTCTAATTTCCAAAAAGATCAGTGTTCTGAGGATGACAATAAATATGTTATTTCCATAAAATATCAGTTCTTTGACCATTTCTGTATAGCAAAGTATGTATCATGATCAGAAGAAATATATCCAGGTGGCCTGGATAGGGAATTTGAGAATTTTGCTTCATACCTTTAATTGTGTTATCTGAAATTGTGTATGTTATAGAACAAGCAATGCCTAGAATAGAACAGAATAATACCTGTTAGCATCTAATTGTAGTTCTGGAGACTGCTGCTAAAAATTCAAAATAACCCAATCACCTACTCTGTATTGGTCTTATCCTTGGGAAATTCAACTCAAGAAGATTTTCAATAAATTATTTTCTTGGTGACAGCAGGTGTAGCTTTTTGTTGTTGTTGGGTTTTTGTTTGTGTGATTTGTTTTGTTTACTATTTCATTGAGTGGGAAAAGATTGTTTTGTCTCTTAGCCCAACGGGAAGCCAGGTAGGAATAACTAAGCATTTGCCTCAGCATTCTACTTGCCTTTTAGTTGACAACTGAAATTTTTGGTGGGCTTCACATAACTCATTCTAATTCTTCAAAATTCTCAGTTTTCTATAATTAACCCATATAGGAGAGTTTTTATTTTACAAATATCTAGGATCTACATGCCTAGCCACACAGCCATTGGCTAAAACCCAACAGTGATTATTCATACACTCTGCTGATAATGGAAACTTGACCATTCTTCCAATGATAGTTCAAATTCTCTCATTGTTCAGACTTGCCCTTGCCATCTTCCAACAAGGTTTTATTATCTGCAGGGCACATTGATGGTGACTTTTCTGGTGAAATGGTCTTCAAACAATAAACTCTCATAAGTAAACCAAGCAGCCTATATTGTCTCTAATAGCAGAGAGTGATAGGCGTGGTTCACACAGCAAAGGAAGCGGGGAAATACTCAGTGAGCTTCACCAGAGACTCCATGGGGAGTGAAGCAATCTACTTACGTAGGTGGTGGACTTTCCCTGACTTCCTTCCTCCCTATAATATGCTGTTGATTATCCCTTTCCACTTCATGAGTGAGTTATCCTCTACCTTCATTTCCTATTGACTCTCTCCTCAACAACACCCAAAATTTGTTCAGTAAAGTGAGCTCAGAACTACCTGAGGCCCATTAGTTGTAGCAGTGAGCTCAGTCGATGCAAAGTAACACTTTAAGTAATTATAATTGACATATTATTTTTTCAAATAATAAAGTACAGAAATTAAATGACCTATACAAAATCATTCAGTTAAGATGGCAGACCTCACATAGTGAAGAAAACCATCAATTAAATAAAAAAACAACCTACTGAATGGGAGAAGATGTTTACAGAAGATATATCCAATAAGGGGCTAACATCCAAAATATAGAAAGAAGTTATATAACTTAACACCAAAAAATAATATTAATAATCATCACATCCAGTTAAAAAATGGGAAGAAGACATGAATAGACATTTCTCCAAAGAAGATATACAGATGGCCAATAGACACACGAAAAGATGCTCAACATTACTAATCATCAGGGAAATGCAAATCAAAACCACCATGAGATATCACTTTATACCTGTCAGAATGGCTAAAATCAAAAACATAAGAAATAACAAGTATTGGTAAGGATATAGAGAAAAGAATCTTTGTGTTGGTGGGAATGCAAATTGGTGCAGCCACTGTGGCAAATGGTACAGAGGCTTTTCAAAAACTGAAAAATAGAATTACCATATGATCCAGTAATTCCACCACTGGGTATTTACCCAAAGAAAAGGAAAACAGTAATTCAAGAAGATATATATACTCCTATGTTTACTGCAGCATTATTTACAATGGCTAATATATGGAAGCAACCCAAATGTCTATCTACAGATGAATGAATATAGAAGTTGTAGTACACACACACACACACACAAATAGTACTCAGCCATAAAAAAGAATGAAATCTTGCCATTTACAACAATATGAACGAGGCTAGAGGGTATAATGTTAAGTGAAATGTCAGAGAAAGACAAATGCCATATGATTTCACTCATATGTGGAATTCAAGAAACAAAACAAATGACCAAAGCAAAAAGAGACAAACAAAAAAATAGACTCTTAAATACAGAGAATGAACTGGTGTTACCAGAGTAGAAGTGGGTGGAGGGATGGCTGAAATAAGTGAGGAGGATTAAGAGTACATTTATCTTGATGAGGACTGAGAATGTATATAGTTGTTAAAGAAAAAAAAAGGCAGACCTTGAGATCAAACTCAGGTCTCTCTGTCTTTGATTTTTAGTTCATTAATCTGTATCTTATATCTCCAAATGTTCTGTATTTTTGGTTATATTAAATGTATACCTGTAGGGTTTTTTAAAAAATGTTTTAGCTAATTATTTTACTTATTTATTCATTCATTGAAATTGCAAAGGCAAATTTCAATGAAGACAATAATGAATGGTCATAATTCAGAATTACTGGATCCCAAAACAATGAAAATTTCTGTATTTTTCTTACCACATATAAGTTGGAGATTAGTGACTAACATGAATAAAATACCTATGTAACAGAAAATAAACTGATGCAGTATTGATGATGGTAATGATCTATGTATCATTAAATAAGATAAATGCTAGAAACACCTATGGCTTACCACAGTAGAAATATGCTCCTCAATTACACAAATGCAAAAGTAGTTGTTCCTGATCTGTGGCAAGAAGGAGAAAGGGCAGTGGATTTGACTGGAGACAAGCATTCAGAAACGACGCTGAAAGAGTCTTTGACTTCTGCAACATGTGGCTTTCAAGGTTGTCCACTGCCATCCAGTCAGCAAAATCAAGAAGAGAGAAGTGGTGACATGATATCCAGTCTTAATTGCCTTGTCTGGAAATAGACATTTCTTATGTTCACCTTTCATGGCTAGGAAATATTGATATGGGTCAGGCTGTCAATTTTGAACAATAACTAAATTTTGGAATGGGATCATGATTTGCTTTTGCATCAGTAGTTGTCCCTGCCACAGATAGAATGCCAACATTTTGGAATACTTCATGTAAGAATTTTGTCATCTCCTTAGGCAAATGAATAACCTGTCACAAGAAGTGTTTAGAAAATGCTTATAACTGATGTGAACTTGTTTAGTTAGCTACAAGTAAAAAGGAAAAAAAAAAAATGTGGCAGGACTAGGGATTTAGCAAAACAGAAGTGGTATAAATTATTTAGTCCAAGCCTTAAAGCTAGCTTATGGAGTCATAAAAATACAACAGCACCATTCATAAATTCCTTCTCATGGAACAAATGTAGCAATGGTACTCAAGAGAAGAGGTTTTACAGCCCTGAGAGGTCCTTGTTATTCTCCACATTGATCTCTAGTTGCTGCCTGACTCGAAGTGCACAATACAAAAGGTTGATGAAATTGCTAAAGCAATAGAGAAGCAAGGTGCTCAGTGCTTCCTGTGACATAATGAAGATGTATGTAGTTACATGAGAATTAAGATGGTCCCAGATCAATAATGTAAATCAAAGAATAAAAAAGACAAACTTCTATTTCTCTAAAAAGGAGTGAAACTATAGATCACAACTAATTTGTACAGTTGTAATAAACAAGGTATGCTTAAGATCTCAAACTTCTTCTATTGCTTATTTGGATGAAATTAAACACATACATCATTCTAATAAATATCTCCCAGCAGATTGTGAACTTTGGAAATGGGAAAAGGAATTAAAGGCAATGTATTTTATATTTATGTTCTTCTATCTCAGGGTTCAATTATTTTCCTATAAAGAATTTATGTTTTCTATCTAACAGATGTTATCAGCCATTTAATAGATATTGCCAAGGTAATGCAAGAAATGGCCTTCAAAAAATACATTCAACAGCTATTATTTATTGAATTGTATAAGTGACAGAACTAGTAGTTCATTTCAAAAATCAGAAAAGAATATAGGGATAAGACACAATTCTTTTGCTGTAGCAAAGCTATGATCAGCAGCCACTCACAAATAAAAGCAGTGAATAATTTTAAACAAAGAGTTGTTAGCATGCTGGAAGAAAATTCATTAAATGCATGGTAACCATGGTTTATCAAATATGCAACAGGGTCAGCCTACAAGGGAGGAAAAACCAACTTAGCAGACATTTTTTTTCCTTAATGTATATTTCTCCTTTATGCCAACCTCATTTTCAATAATAGTAGAATAAAAGGATAAAACTAAGACTGTATTTAGAATTATTTGGCTACATATATATAATTTTAAATGATATATATGTGTGTATATGTTATATCATGCACCATATATGATTTATATGCCATATATATTATATACATATATATTCATATATATACAATTTTTCAAAAAGAGGAGATAAAGGTAAAGGACATGACATGAAGAAATGAATGTACTTTGGGAAAATGACCCTAAGAAATAAGAAATTTAAATATAAAGTGCTATTTTTAAACTACATCTTTATAATTATATATAAGATGTGTTTATATTTAGACTATTTAATTCATAAGTTTCTAAGTAAAAATTACATTCCATAGTACATATCCTCTGTAATTTGTGGGAGGCTGGCTCAACTGTTTTGCCCATTATATGAACAGGCCCTGATGCTCCGAAACATGTCTTCCCCCACCAGTGATATTATTCAGTCTTCCATAGATTTCCAAGTAGGAACCTCATTCTTCTTCTCCAACACATAAAAATTGACATCTGTGGATTTATTGCTTCAATTGTCCCAGAAATTGTTTATAGGTTTTAATTATATAGTTAAAGACAAGAAAGTTTTAATGATGTAGGAGTAATCCAATTTAGAGTCATTGCCCTACACCATGGAGATATAATCCCCGTTTCCCACTTAATACTGTAAAACACATCTACATGCAAGTCCCAGATTGGCTACCTGATGTAAAAGGCAGCTCTGTAGAGAAAGTTGATGTCCTCACTTCTAAAATCCTTGCTTGTAACAACTCAGAGGAATATAGACAGGGTGTGATATTTATCTAAGAAAATAATACTAAGGGGGCACCTGGGTGGCTCAGTCATTTAAGCATCCAACTCTTGCTTGATTTGGGCTTAAGTCATGATCTCAGGATCATGAGTTCGAGCCCCTTATCCAGGTCCACACTCAGCCGGGAGTCTGCTTGAGATTCTCTCTCTCCTCTTCACCTTCTCACACTCTCTCTCTCTCTCTAAAAATAAGTAAGTAAATCTAGGGGGTGCCTGGGTGGCTCAGCCATTAAGCGTCTGCCTTCGGCTCAGGTCATGATCCCAGGGTCCTGGGATTGAGTCCCTGCATCGGGCTCCCTGCTCCGTGGGAAACCTGCTTCTCACTCTCCCACTCCCCTGCTTGTGTTCCCTCTCTCGCTATGTCTCTCTCTGTCAAATAAATAAAATCTTAAAAGATAAAAAATAAAAAATAAATAAATAAATCTTAAAAAAAAAAGGAAAGAATTTTAAGATCCAAAGTTTCCCAGCTAAGATTCTAAGCAAATATTCACTTTATGTTGTTTTAATATTAGTACATCTACAAACAAAAATCCCTAGTTGTCTACATACAGAACTTTCTAATGATGACAAAGATTCATAGACAACTCTTTTATGGTTATTAGAAAGGTCTTATAAAATCATACCACATTAGGTAAATCTGCCACAGAAAATGTTTTTCATAAGTGGACTTACCACTCAGGTGGTACCGAAAGTTTTCATAACTACTTCTTGGAGGCGGTATGTAAATATGACATCCTGAAAAAAATAAGTTATAAAAATTAACATATTTACATGGAAGTTATGAGTTCAACTGGATTTTATACAAGGTATGAGTATGAATTGGATTATTTCTAATGGATTTTTGAGCTCATGGAAATAAAAAGAAATTGAGTAGCTTTATTTGTTTCCTATTGCTGCTTTACCAAACTACCTTAAACTTTTAGTTTAAAATACAAACTTATTATATTTCTGGATGTCAAAAGCCCCGACTCAATCTCACTAGGCTAAAGTTTACATGTCAGCAAGGCTGTTTCTTTCTGAAGACTCTAGGGGATAACCCATTTTCTTGCCTTTGCCAGCATTTAGAAGCCACCTGCATTTCTTGACTTATGGCCTCTTCTATCTTCAAAGACGGAAGCATATTGTTGTTATGTCTCCTTCACTGACTCTGCTTCCACTTTCACTATTTTCTGATTCCAATCCTCGTGCCTAAGGATATTTTTGATTGCATTGGTCCCACAGTATAATCAAAGATAATTTCTACATCTCAAGATTCTAAACCACATTTGCAAAGTCCCTTTTGCCATGTGTAAATAACATTCAAAGGTTCTGGGGATTTGAGCATGGACTTTTTTGGAGGGGTGAGCATTATATAGCCTATCACAATATGTTTGAGGTAATCTATACAAATGGCTTAGGAAATGTGAGGTTAAATAACAGTGGCTATCATGCTGTCAATTCTTCTGTCAAAAATTTCCATTGTTCTCAAAGTCCAGTGTCTCCGAAAAATAGAAACTAGAGAACTCATGAAGTCTTTTTAACTTTCCATATAGATGAATAATTTACACAGCACTTATTCTCCTCATGTATATTCTGTTAATAGTTTTATCACACAATATTTTCAGTAAAACTCACAATTTTCTAATTTTTTAAAGATCTTTTTCTGATTATAAAAGTGATGTTATCTTTTAGAAAATTGGAAAAAATAAAGGTGGAGACATACAAAACAAAGTTTAAATTCAGGAATCACATTGCTCAAGAAAATACCGATAATATTTTGGTAAAGTTCCTAATAGTCAGTCCATCCCACTGTTCCTGTCTATAAAAATTTTGCCTCAAAAATGTAAATATAAGATGTTCAGAAGAGGGTTCAAATTGGTGATATAGGAAGACCCTGAACTCACTTCCCCCCATAGACACACCAAATCTTTATCTCCACATAGAGCAATTCTTCCTGAACAACTAAGGGCTGATTGAACAGCTTCTGCACAACAAAAACTAGAGGGATCACACAGAGAATGGTAAGAGGTGGATACACAGTAGCCACAGGGACCCCTCACCCAATGCTGTGAACTGCAATGGGGAGGGATAGTACTGAGGAATCAGGAACAGATTTGTCCACTCTGAGGCACAGGAAAAAAGCCATGGTTTAAAAGGCAAATACAATTTAAAGGAACCAGTCCATGAGTGTCTGCCAGTGGGGGACCTGTGGAACACTCTATGGGGTCAGAGGGGCTGGTGAATGCCACTGTTTATATATCCAGCATAAAACTAGAAACCAATGCAAGGAAAAAAAAAAAACCTGGGAAAAACACAAACACATGGAGGGTAACAACATGCTTCTAAACAACCAATAGGTCAATGAAGAAATCAAAGAGGAAATTAAAAAATACATGGATACAAATGAAAATGAAAACATAATGATCTAAAATCTTTGCAATGCAGCAAAAGCAGTGCTAACAGGGAAGTTTGTAGAGATACAGGTCTACTTCCAGAAAGAAGAAAAATATCAAATAAACAAGCTAACCTTACACTTAAAGTAATAAAAAGAAAAACAAGCAAAACCCAAAGTTAGTAGAAGGAAAAAAAAATAATAAAGATCAGAGTTGAAATAAATGAAATAGGACAAAAAAAAAATAGAAAAGATCAATGAAACCAAGAACTGGCTCTTTGAAAAGAAAAAAAAAATTAATAAACCTTTAGTCAGACTCATCAAAAAAAAAAAAAAAGAAGAGAGAGAAGACTCAAATAAATACAGAAATAAAAAAGAAGTAGCAAATGACAATGCAGAAATACAAAGGATTATAAGAGACTACTACCAAAAAAAAAGCCAACAAATTGAACCATCTTAATTAATAAATTTCTAGAAATATGACATTCATAAATTTCTAGAAACATAAAACCTTCTAAAACTAAACCAAGAAGAAGTAGAAAATTTGAAGAGACCAATTACTAGTAAGAAGACTGAATCAGTAATTTACAAAACTTCCAATAAGATATATTTGATAAGGAGCTAATATCCAAAACATACAAAGAACTTACATAATTCAACACTAAAAAACAATAATATGATTTTTTAAAGAAACGGGAAAAGAACCTGAATAGACATTTTTCCAGAGAAGACATACAGATGGCCAACAGACGCATAACTAGATGCTCATTACTAATCATCAGAGAAATGCAAGTTAAAAGTACAACACCAGTCAGAATGGCTAGTATCAAAAAGAGAAAAAAAAAAAAAGACAAAAAATAACAAGAGTAGATGGGAATGTGAAAAGAGAACACTTAGGAACTACTGGTAGAAATGTAAATTGGTACAACCACTGTAGAAAACAATATGGAGGGTCCTCAAAGAATTAAAAACATAAATAACATATGATCTAATAATTCCACTACTGTGTATTTACCCAAAGAAAATGAAAAAAAAAAAAAAACTAATTCAAAGATATATACATCCCTATGTTTATTGCAGCATTATTTATGGTAGCCAAAATATGGAAGCAACCTAAGTATCCATTGATAGAGGAATGAATAAAGAAGACATGGTGTATATATACACAGTAGTATACTACTCAGCATAAAAAAAAAGAATGAGATCCTGCTATTTGCAATGGATGGATCTAGAAGTTATTATGCTAACTAAAATAAGTCAGAGAAAAACAAATACCATGTAATTTCACTTATATGTGGAATGTAGGAACTAAAACAAACAGACTCTGAAATATAGAGAACTGGTGGTTGTCAGGGGGAAAGTGTTTTGGGCAACTGGTGAGATAAGTAAAGGAGATTAAGATATACAAATTTCCAATTATAAAATAAATGAGTCAAGAAGAGAAAAAGTACAGCATAAGGAATATCAAAAACATTATAGGGGCGCCTGGGTGGCTCAGTCAGTTAGGCGGCTGCCTTCGGCTCAGGTCACGATCCCAGGGTCCTGGGATCAAGCCCCGCTTCAGGCCCCCTGCTCAGCGGAGAGCCTGCTTCTCCCTCTCCCTCTGTCTGCTGCTCTGCCTACTTGTGCTCTCTCTCTCTGTTAAATAAATAAATAAAAATCTTAAAAAAAAAACATTATAATAACTTTGTATGGTGACTGATGGTAACTACACTTATTGAGGTGAGCATTATATAATATATAGAATTGTAGAATCATGTTGTATACCTGCACTAATATTAACATTTTATGTCAACTACACTTCAATAATAAATTTTTAAAAAGAAGTAAGTAAATATAATAGCTAATATGTATTCAGCACTTAAAATATAAAAGAGCCTGCACTATGGACCTCCATGAGCACATGCATATTATTATTATTTTATATAATTAATGAATGATGGTTCAGTAGTGTAATTTAATAATTTTTTGAGTCACAGGTTATTAATTTTGATACACTGGACCATATTATGTTTCAAAAAATATATGCTAATTTCTAGTCATGTCAATGTATACAGATCCAGTCTTTAATTTTCCTTCCTGATTCACTCACCTATTACGATTTTAGAGTAGAACCCAGTGAAATCCCAAAGGATGACTAGAAACTTCCTTTTGTGATATTACGATTTTTATTTAAAACCTCATGCCAGAGGTAGACAACTTGATGTATACTAGACCATTCTTGGAGCTTATTAAAAACCTGGTTGCCCAAGTCCTGTAGTTGGGCTACTGAATCAGGGTCTTCCTCTTTAGAATGGAAGAATATGTATTTTAAAAAGCTTCCCAGATGAGTCAGATGCACTTCTATGTGTATGAGCTCTGACTAAACATCAACATCCCAGAACTTTAGTTTGTGCCTACTATCTAACATTTCATAATTAGCAAACTCCCTATCTAGAACTTCCTTCTTATATGGAATATTTTTTTTTTCCATTTCAGATTGTTCTACATTATGTAATTCTAGTAAAGCTGGAGTAGCTGAAACCTAAGTTTCCAGTAAATAAGTCAAAATTAATTTTCTTCCATACTGAAAAGATACAAAAATACTGCCTTGAAGGGACACATGCATCCCAATGTTTATAGCACCATTATCAAAAATAGCCAAATTATGGAAAGAGCCCAAATGTCCATCAACTGATGAATGATAAAGGGATAAAGAAGATGTGGTGTGTGTGTGTGTGTGTGTGTTTGTGTTTGTATAAAACAGAATATTACTGAGCCATCAAAAAGAATGAAATCCTCAATGACATGGTTGGAGATAGAGAGTATGATGCTAAGTGAAATAAGTCAGCTAGAGAAAGAGAAATACCATATTATTTTACTCATGTGAAGTTTAAGAAACAAAGCAGATGAACATGGGGGGAAAAAAAGTGAGGCAAATCAGAAAACAGATTCCTAACTATAAAGAACAAACTGAGGGTTGCTGGAGGGGAGGTGGGTGAGGGAATAGGCTAAATGGGTGATGGACATTAAGGAGGGTGCTTGTTGTGATGAGCACTGTGTGTTTTAGGTACATGATGAATCACTGACTTCTACACCTGAAACTAATATTACACTGTATGTTAACTAACTGAAATTTAAATAAACACTTGAAAAAAAAAATAATTTTCTTCCGAATAGATGTTCCATAAATCCAGCACAATTTATTGTGAAGATTATCCTTTGACTCGTTAAATTGCAGTGAAATCCTTTCATTAATCAGGTTATGTATATAGGTTGGTCTAATTCTGGATTCTATATTCTGTTCCATAGATCAATTTATCTGTTCTTGAATCAATTACCACACCATCAATTTCTAAACTGGTGATTTCAGGTAATGTAAGTTCTGAAGCTTTTCTACTTCAAGATTGCCTTGTCTATTCTTGGTCATTTGCATTTCTATGTACATATTAGAATCAGCTTTTAAATATTCACTGAAGTGTCTTCTGAGATCTTGTTAATAATTGCATTAAACCTATTGAACAATTTGGGGGGAATTAGTATTTAAAAATCTTGCCAATCAATATAGTTTACTCTTCCATTTATTTGTCTCATTCAATGTCTATCAAGGCTTTCAGAAGTCTAGCGCTTCTTTTATTAGTTATCCCTAAATAATTTATTTGGGCAATATTGTAAATGGGATTTTTTCCAGTTGTTTTTTGTTAATATATAGAAATATATTTGATAGGGGCACCTGGGTGGCTCAGTCGTTAGGCATCTGCCTTTGGCTAGGGTCATGATCCCAGAGTCCTGGGATCAAGCCCCACATCGGGCTCCCTGCTCCATGGGAAGCCTGCTTCTCTCTCTCCCACTCCCCCTGCTTGTGTTCCTGCTCTTGCTATCTCTCTGTGAAATAAATAAATAAAATCTTTAAAAATATATATATATTTGATAACCTTGTACCCCACAGTCTTGATAAATTTGATTATTAATTCTAATAGCTTATTTGAGATAATGTTGAATTTTCCAAATACTTCTTCCTTTTCAATATTTACATTTTATTTTTTATTTTATATATATACTTTTTAAACTGTTAATGTGATGACTTCATTGATTTTTTTAAAGGTTTTATTTATTCATTTGAGAGAGAGAGAGAGCATGAGCAGGGGAGAGGGGCAGAGGCAGAGGGAGAAGCAGACTCCCCGCTGACCTGGGAGCCTGACGTGGGGCTCGATCCCAGGACTCTGGGATCAGGACCTGAGCTGAAGGCAGATGCTTAACCATCTGAGCCACCCGGGCACCCCTGATTTTTTAATAGTAAATCAACTTTATATTCATGAAATAACACTTTCTTGGTTATTATCTGTAAATGTTTTTATATACCACTTTGAATTAGGAAAAAAGATTGCAAATATTTTTCTTAGGTTTTTGTGCATGTGTTTAAGGAGAAATTGGCTTATAATTTCCTTTTTCATCAAATTGGTTGTCAAGATTATTGTAGAATCAGAAAATGATTTGGGGAATTTTCCAATTTTATTATTTGGAAGAATTTTTTTAAGATTAGTGTAAGTCCTTTCTTAAATGTTTGAAAGAATTTCTTGTGAAACATGACCTTAAAAATAGATGTATGTGTACGCATGCATGTGCAAGTAGGTTCTTAATTACAGATCCAATTTATGTGATAGGACCATTCAGATTATCTATTTATTCTAATGCCAATTCTGATGAGCTATGTATTTTAGGGATTTGTTCATTATTTCAAAATATTAAGTTTAATGGTATACATTAGTCATAATAAACTTTTATACATAGGATCTGGGTTGATGTTCTGTTTTTTATTCTGATATTGATAATTTATGTTATCTCTTTTTCTTGATAAGATTTGCTAGGGGTTTGCCAACTTAAAATTTTCATAGAATAAAAAAATTTTTCATAGAATCAAATTCTAAATCTATTTTGTTTTATGTCTATCTCATTGCCTTTTTGTGTTACTTCTATCTATTGTGTCCTATTTCTTTGGGCTTAATTTGCTTTTTCTCTCACAAACATATTTAAGTGAAAGTTTGGTAAGAAAATATACATTTAGAGCTCAAAATTATATTTTAAAATTCCATTATGTGCTTTATAGACACACTACATGATTCATATGCCCCCTATTTAATTATTTTAAACTCACTGATTATTCTGAATTCTGAATCAACTTTTGGTCTCCTTATTATCTACTCTGCATTTTTCCCCTTTTGTTTGACAGTCATTTGCCCCTGCTTTTATCATGCTTCATAAATTTTGAACAGATGCTAAATGTTGCATATTAAAAACTGTAGAGATTCTGGTTAATGTTATTTTTGACAAATAGATGCCAGCAGATTATTTTTACCCTGTCTAGGCTGGATTTGAGGCTTGGTTAAGGCCAGCCTATTTAATTTTTACATTTGTGTTATAGCCACCTTAGTTACTTTTACTACTACTGTTATCCATCTATTATTTATCCATATATCCATTTATTATCTATTACTATTTAATATTAGTTCAAAAAGCACTGGTTTAAACAACATGTATTATCTTACAGCTCTTATAGGCCAAAAATCTGAGAATGGCTTAGGAGTCCTTCTGCTTCAGAGGGTCTCGCAGGCTAAAACCAAGATGTCAGCAGGGTAGCAGTCTTTCTAAGGTTTAAATGGTGAAGGATCCACTTCCATGCTTACTCATGTGATTGTTGGCATAATTCAGGTCCTTGTTAGCTCATGTGTGAGGTCTTCACTGGCTATTCACTGGAGGCCATGCTCAGTTCCTTGCCACATGGACCTGTCCATAGAGTAGCACATACATGGTATAAATAACATACTGTATATTATATCATCATAGAGTGCAAACTTTTCTCTTGGGGAGTGACTGCCATGCATATGTTGTGGCCTTTCTGCTGTCTCAGCTGAGAGTCTGAGGTATTTTCTGAAGTACTTTCACTATGATGGGGCTTGAAATCCATTCTCTCTCTCTCTTCAGTATCACACTGCTGCTGAAATTTCTGCTCAATTCTTCAGCTTCCCAGTTACCTTGCATGCTTTGTTTCCTGGAATCATGTCATGTGCATGCGCTGAAAATTTCTTCTCCCTGGATTTTTGTCCCTCATGTCCTAGCTTCTTGGGCAGCCCTAAGCATTCTGTGCTGTTCTTTTTTGACTCTACAGTTCTTGATTGGGCACAATTTCCGTGAACCACAATAATAATGCCCTCTGGAAAAAATCTGAATTTGTGCTAATCTTTTTTTTTTTATTTTTTTTTATTTTTTAAAGATTTTATTTATTTATTTGACAGAGAGATAGCGAGAGCAGGAACACAAGCAGGGGTAGTGGGAGAGGGAGAAGCAGGCTTCCTGCCAAGCAGGGAGCCCGATGCGGGGCTCGATCCCAGGACTCTGGGATCATGACCTGAGCCGAAGGCAGACGCTTAACGACTGAGCCACCCAGGCGCCCGAATTTGTGCTAATCTTATAGGCTTCCTTCTTTCAGGGATCATGGTCCCTCGAGACTTCTTGCCTGCTTAGGTTGCTGCCTTAATCCCTTATAAGAATTGTTTTATATACTTGTCCAGTAACTTTTCCCCCACTGGGTTTATCAAATACAGGATATGCTATTTAAACTATATATCACTATTACTCCCAACTATGTTTATAAGTAATATAATATTTTTAAAGTAAAAAACCTTGGGAAGCCATCTGGCCCTGGGCTTTTGTTTGTTGGGAGATTTTTCATTACTGCTTCAATGGTTATAGGTCTATTCTTCTGAAACTGTTCCAAAAAATAGAAATGGAAGGAAAACTTCCAAACTCATTTTATGAGGCCACCATTACCTTAATCCCAACACCAGACAAAGACCCCATCAAAAAGAATTATAGAGCAGGGCGCCTGGGTGGCTCAGTTGGTTAAGCGACTGCCTTCGGCTCAGGTCATGATCCTGGAGTCCCGGGATCGAGTCCTGCATCGGGCTACCTGCTCAGCAGGGAGTCTGCTTCTCCCTCTCCCACTCCCCCCTCTTGTGCTCTCTCTCTCTCTCAAATAAATAAAAAAAAAAAAAAAAAAAGAATTATAGAGCAATATCCTTGATGAACATGGATGCAAAAATTCTCACCAAGATACTAGCCAATAGGATCCAACAGTACATTAAAAGGATTATTCACCACGACCAAGTTGAATTTATCCCTGGGCTGCAAGGTTGGTTCAACATCCCCAACTCAATCAATGTGATACAATACATTAATAAAAGAAAGAACAAGAACCACAGGATCCTCTCAATAGATGCAGAAAAAGCATTTGACAAAGTACAGCATCCTTTCTTGATCAAAACTCTTCAGAGTATAGGGATAGAGGGGACATACCTCCATATCATAAAAGCCATCTATGAAAAACCCACAGCAAATATCATTCTCAATGGGGAAAAACTGAGAGCTTTCCCCCTAAGATCAGGAATATGGCAGGGATGTCCACTATCACCACTGCTATTCAACATAGTACTAGAAGTCCTAGCCACAGCAATCAGACAACAAAAAGAAATAAAAGGCATCCAAATTGGCAAAGAAGAAGTCAAACTCTCACTCTTTGCAGATGATATGATACTTTAGGTGGAAAACCCCAAAGACTCCACCCCAAAACTGCTAGAACTCATACAGGAATTCAGTAAAGTGGCAGGATATAAAATCAATGCACAGAAATCAGTGGCATTCCTATACACCAACAACAAGACAGAAGAAAGAGAAATTAAGGAGTCGATCCCATTTACAATTGCACCCAAAACCATAAGATACCTAGGAATAAATCCAACCAAAGAGGCAAAGAATCTGTGCTCAGAAAATTATAAAATACTCATGAAAGAAATTGAGGAAGACACAAAGAAATGGAAAAACGTTCCATGCTCATGTTTTGGAAGAACAAATATTGTGAAGATGTCAATCCTACCTAGAGCAATCTACACATTCAATGCAATCCCTATCAAAATACCATCCAGTTTATCAAAGAAATGGAACAAAAAATCCTAAAATTTGTATGGAACCTAAAAGACCTCGAGTAGCCAGAGGAATGTTGAAAAAGAAAAGCAAAGCTGGTGCCATCACAATTCCGGACTTCCATCTCTATTACAAAGCTGTCATCATCAAGACAGTATGGTACTGGCACAAAAAAAGACACAAAGATCAATGGAACAGAATAGAGAGCCCAGAAATGGACCCTCAACTCTATGGTCAACTAATCTTCGACAAAGCAGGAAAGAATGTCCAATGGAAAAAAGACAGTCTCTTCAACAAATGGTGTTGGGCAAATTGGACAGCCACATGCAGAAGAATGAAACTGGACCATTTCCTTACACCACACACAAAAATAGACTCAAAATGGTTGAAAGACCTAAATGTGAGATAGGAGTCCATCAAAATCCTTGAGGAGAACACAGGCAGCAACCTCTTCGACCTCAGCCGCAGCAACTTCTTCCTAGAAACATCGCCAAAGGCAAGGGAAGCAAGGGCAAAAATGAACTATTGGGACTTCATCAAGATAAAAAGCTTTTGCACAGCAAAGGAAAAAGTCAACAAACCCAAAAGACAACCGACAGAATGGGAGAAGATATTTGCAAATGACATATCAGATAAAGGGCTAGTATCCAAAATCTATAAAGAACTTATCAAACTCAACACCCAAAGAACAAATGATCCAATCAAGAAATGGGCAGAAGACATGAACAGACATTTTTCCAGGGAAGACATCCAAGTGGCCAACAGACACATGAAAAAGTGCTCAACATCGCTTGGCATCAGGGAAATCCAAGTCAAAACCTCAATGAGATACCACCTCACACCAGTCAGAATGGCTAAAATTAACAAGTCAGGAAATGACAGATGTTGGCGGGGATGCAGAGAAAGGGGAACCCTCCTACACTGTTGGTGGGAATGCAAGTTGGTGCAACCACTCTGGAAAACAGTATGGAGGTTCCTCAAAAACTTGAAAATAGAGCTGCCCTATGACCCAGCAATTACACTACTGGGTATTTACCCCAAAGATACAAATGTAGTGATCCGAAGGTGTACGTGCACCCCGATGTTTATAGCAGCAATGTCCACAATAGCCAAAGTATGGAAAGAGCCAAGATGTCCATTGACAGATGAATGGATAAAGAAGAGGTGGTATATATATACAATGGAATATTATGCAGCCATCAAAAGGAATGAAATCTTGCCATTTGCAACGACATAGATGGAACTGGAGGGTATTATGCTGGGTGAAATAAGTCAATCAGGGAAAGACATGTATCATATGACCTCACTGATATGAGGAATTCTTAATCTCAGGAAACAAACTGAGGGTTGCTGGAGTGGTGGGGGTGGGAGGGATGGGGTGGCTGGGTGATAGACATTGGGGAGGGTATGTGCTATGGTGAGCACTGTGAATTGTGTAAGACTGTTGAATCACAGACCTGTACCTCTGAAACAAATAATACATTATATGTTAAAAA
>NW_022589706.1:91875226-91895051 GCF_004348235.1 Phoca vitulina
TGGGGGGGGGATGAGTTAGCCTGGTGATGGGTATTAAAGAGGGCACGTACTGAATGGAGCACTGAGTGTTATTCGCAAACAATGAATCATGGAACACTACATCAAAAACTAATGATGTAATGTATGGTGATTAACATAATAAAAAAAAACTTTATATTTTACTATATTTAATGGCACTTTTTCTACTTTGTGAACAAGGGGTCCCACTTTTTCATTTTGTACTGAGCCCCATAAATTATATTCCTGATTCCTAAATAATAAAATTTAATATCTGAATTACAGTATTCACAAAAAATTAGTTTAAATGGTACTTTTCAATGAAACATTTTCCCTAGTATAGCAGAGACTTGGTACCTCTTGTCTAAACCCAGTCTCTCTTGTTTGTGAGCAAAAGATAACATTTCATAGACTCCCTGCCCATTAAGTGAGACTGTGTCACTAAATTCTAGTCAATGGAATGTGTGTGAGTCTGTAGTGCCCCAGTTCCAGGCCTAGCCCATAAAAACCTGCACTCTGACTCTTCATGCTCTTTATCCTTGGTGTATTGAAAAGCATAGAGAACCTGGAAGCCAGTTGTGGAAAATGTACAGTACAAGAGAAAACAATCACTCTCTTTCTTGATCACCACTTGGAAGGAAGCTCCCTGCTGGTCAGGAACAATGTATTGGACTTAACATAAGTAATCCAATTTTTTTTTTTCCTCATTATCTTCTTGTCTGTGTTTTTTTCAGTACATAGAACTATCCTCTAAGTAGTATAGTATAGTCTGTCAGACCAAATTCCTTAGTAACCAATACCAAGGCCATTTGTTCATTCATTTTTACAATGTATTAATTGCCTCCAAGACACAAAGTCCTTCATGTTAATATAAAATATATGCTTGCTGGAAGAAGGTTGGAAATGAAATTGGCAATGTCATATGTGCTTATTTCCAATGCCCTGTGTACTTCATGATCCTTTCTGTTGCAACTAAGGGAAGAACTATTTGAATGTATTTGAGATAATTTTTGCCCATATTTTAATGTGAATAAGAGAATATTTGTGAAACTATATTCTTGATAATAATGATTCAGCCCTCAGAAAATACAAAAATCTGGAATTACTTCTAACATATTTTAAGGTGACAATAATTCGCAGTTCTTGTATTTTTTTAAACTGAAATTATGGTTTACATTTTGCATTAATTAAAATAAGTTGACTTCCCCCTTCCTCCTATCAAAAAGGGAATAATTTAAATGGAATTATTAGTAACATAATAGTATATTTTAACAAGTAATTTTTATCATTTATTTCTAAATTATTCCCCTGAAATTTATATCAGCACATTTTCTCACTATATTTGAGATCAACTTTCCTGTGTATACTTGTACATTCTTTCTTTAGTGTTCTCTCACCCCACAGAATAAGTAATGATACTTTATCTTTGCTTTACACTGCCTCTAAGATCACTCAATGTGATTATTTTGAAGAATAAAATTAAAAATTTTGTTTGGATTTTATTAACTCTTGAGACAATAAGAATGACACAAGCCATAAATTACCAAAGAAGAAGAAATTACCAAATTCAAGAAATAGCAGCAAGTTTTTAAAAATAAAATCCTCTAAATTCAAGCTGTCTGGGAGAAATAGCATACTGTTTATCTTGATGTTTATATGAATACTGAAATAGAATAATGTATCACAAAGAGAGAATGTATTATTATACTACACACTGTGGCATTTTGTGATTATTATGATGATAAAGCATTTAGTTGATCTATGAGTAGGCCTCAGGTCAGTCTTGAAGGAGACAGAGTGGCTAAGTAGAAACATGAAAAAGAAACAACCAGAAATTAGGGAAATATAATTCAGAAATGTCAAAATGTTAATCAAAGTCATTTTCAGGGTAAATTACATCACCTGCAAATATTTAGAAAACTATGTGGTAGAAAAGAGTATACTCTTTCTATGGGGCCCCAAAGGCAGAACTAGAATCATAATGATGAAACTATAGGGAAGCAGATTTAAGCTAAATGAAATAAATTCAGGCATCATAGCCTGAGCAGGTCATCTTGGAAAATAGTTCTTTTCACCAAAGGTATTCCAAGTGATAGATACAGTGGGTTGACTGATAGCAACCCAAAAGATGTGTTTACATCCTAATCCCTGAAACCTATGAAAATTATCTTATTTGGAAAAGTAATCATTGCAGATACAATTAAGTCAAGGATCTTGAGATGAGAAGATCCGGATCAGATTATCCAGGTTGGACCTAAATCTAAACAACAAAGGTCCTTATAAGAGACACACAGAAAGAGAAGACAGGCACAGAAGAGAAGGTAATGTGAAAATGAAAGCAAAACTTGGGAGTGTGGTGGCCACAAGCCAAGGAAGCTGGCAACTGCTAAAATCCAGAATCACCAGGAGAATTTGTCTCTAGAGTTTCCATAGGGAGCGTGTCCCTGCTGACAAATCAATTTTGGACTCCAGGCCACCAGAACAAACAGCGAATAAAGCTCTGTTATTTTCAGCCATCAAGTTTGTGGTAATTTGTTATGGAAGCTATAGGAAGCATACAGCTGATGAACTTTAATCTAGAATATTGAAAGAAATCAAGCACTGACAGGAAGACTATAATGGATGAAGTTTATGTTCCTTCCCCCAAAACTTTATGCCTCTTTCTGAAAATTTATTTATTTACTTATTTTTTAAAATTTTATTTATTTATTTGACAGAGAGAGAGAGAGAGAGAGAGAGAGACAGTGAGAGAGGAAACACAAGCAGGGGGAGTGGGAGAGGAAGAAGTAGGCTTCCCGCGGAGCAGGGAGCCCTATGCAGGGCTTGATCCCAGGACTCTGGGATCATGATCTGAGCTGAAGGCAGATGTTTAACTGACTGAGCCATCCAGGTGCCCCCTCTTTCTGAAAATTTTTGGAAATTCATCCAGCAATCCAGAGGCATTAATACTATTTTTAATAGCCTCCAAAAGGGAAAATTTAGCATAATTACTCTGTTTTTAAATGTTTTTCACATGGTTAGCACTTAAACTCAGTGAGAACATTTTCCCTATGGAAATTATGGTGGACTTACTAAAAATTTTAGAAAATTGCAGAATAAAATATTTACAAAAATGTCTAGCACATTACCTAGTATACAAACTATTAGTACATTTTCTTTTTTCCATTTTCCTCCCCTTTTCTTTATTTTCTGTTTTCATTTTTCTGTATTGTAAGCAAGCATACGTACCCTCTATAAATTCCAAGTAAATTTATCTAACACAGGAAAAAATTCTATAGTTAGAAAAAAATCAAAAAACTAATGATGTATTCTATTGTGACTAACATAACATAATAAAATTTAAAAATTTTTAAAAAGTTAAAAAAAATCAAAGCAAGAATTGCTAAATATATCTCTCCTTAGGTCCATGATTCTTATTTTATATTTTCAGCTTTGTTATTTTCTAACACAAGATTCAAAAAAGAACTTTGCAGAACTCTTTGTCTCCTTTTTACTAGAAGAAAAAAACTTTGTACAGTTTCAAGAGTTTTTGTTTTTGTTTAGAGTAAACATAACTTCATGCCTAAGAGGCTCAAGGGAGTCCTGCAAAAAAGTGCAAAGCATTGTTTCAACCAGAAGACACCTGTGCTTTTGTGCCCAGCTAACTACATACATAACACACACTAGGGTAAATGATTCATGTAGGAGAAGAACTAAACTCTATGCTTGATTTTTCTTCCTGGAACTCACCTCAGTGGAACTTTAAAAGATTAGGATTTTATTTTCTTTTAAACATTGGTTGGGATGTTTTCTCAGAAGCAACACAGATAAATTATTTCACAGAGCTCAGGAATCACTTGCTTGAGTAGATTCTCCAAATGTTTGATTTAAGCTTTGGTGGTTCTACTGAAAGCCATATATCTCCTATATTTGTTAGTGGAAGGAAATGTTAGTGTAAAATAATTCAAGTCTATAATTCAAAAGCTTTTTCAATGTATTTTTGGAAAGGTTAATAATTTTTTTTTTATTTTTAGTGTTTCCTTATTAAATAGATTTTGGTTTGCTAAGTAGGCCTTCTCAATAGACACCTAGCAAAAAGAAGACAAGTCTGATTAAAAGATGTATAAGAGAATCACCAAGTTAGCATCAGAAATCAGAAATCACCAAAATGTCCTATAGATAATCTTAAATTGTAGTTAGGGGCTGTTATTTTGTTATTTTTCTGAATCACACTATTACATGGAGTTTCAGAGTTCATAATTAATATATCTTCTCTTTTTTCATGTATGTTTCCTTATGCACATTTGGGTAAGGTTCCAATTTCTTGATAAGCTACACAGAAAACAAAATTGACCAGAAATGTTCTTGCTAACACCTTCTCCCTAAAATTTCACTCTTAACTTTATCCAAATAGCTAATTCACAAAGGACACCCCATTCTCTTTAAAGCACTCTAGGATGGCTGAGACACGTTGACATAGCACACATACACATATATGTACCCCAGCATATAGAAATTTGATAGTGAAGGAAAAAATGAATATGGATAATTTTTTTAAGGGCATAGAGTGCCCCCAAGCCTCCATATCAATCAGAAGCAGTAGAGAGAGCCCTTGGATGTTTGGTAACTTGGAGTAGTTTAGAACTACCAGATAGGAGACAAAATTCAATCATGACTATAATTCACACTCTATCCTTTCAATACTACTCTACATATATTGCCCACAAATTCATCATTCCACTATTGACATTTCTCACAACCCATTCAGTGGCCACTGAATCCCCCAATCCATCATAAATAAACTCTCCCTCATTTTCAACTTCTACATAGATAGTGTCACATATCCCCTTGTCCTATACATCTCCTTGTCATTAAAACATATTAATTTCCTTGCATTCATCTTTAATAGTGGCTTCACCTATGTCAGTCATGAGTGATACCATCATCTTCCTTTTAACATAATATAACACTTCATTTTCTATACCCTAATGATATTTAACCCATTGGACCAGCAATTTATCCTTTGCCTTCCTTGCCTCATATTCTTGATCTTGGATCCAAGTCTGGTCTTTTGATCCACTATATCAGAAGCCTTGACAACTCTCCTTTTTGCACTTTTAGGAGTCAACCCAATTCGCATTGTTGCTACAATTGGCCTTATCTAATATCATGCTCAAAAAACTGAGAAATTCTAAATGGAATAAAAATATGTCATGTTCTTTCAATCCTTAACACTTTAACTATTTTAGTAATTCCCTCTTCTCAAAAAAAAAAAAAAAAAATAGGTCTCCAATTTTAGAATATTTCTCCAGAACTCAATGGAAAATTTTCAGCCCTTATCTCTTCTGGAGTTCTCTAAATACTTTATGTTGTTGAATACATACATATATATATACATATACATATACATATACATATTTATGTATTGTCAGCTTTCTCCTGTGTCCTCATCAATCTCCCATACAAATCCTCTTCATCTATTTACTCTTTGATTTGATTTTTTGGAACATTTATTCTCAGTCACTTTTCTCCTCTATGCTTTGCCTTTAGGTAATTTTATTCATAATATGGGGATAATTCTATCTCTTTTAACTCCTGTGTTGCCCTCATTTCCAGACCTATTTAATGAATCAAACCATGTGTTTAGTAAATTATAATACCTGCAATTTCCATAGACACCTAAAAACAATGCGTTACATTCTTTTAACTCTCATCCTGCTTATTTACCCAAATAAACTGTTCCGTAGAGTTTAGTCAGGAAAATAAAGCCCAGAGAAGAAATTTCAAAGTAGGAAATTTGTTATGGAGAATAGTTATAAAGTTATTAAATGAACCAAAACTGTGAACAATGATACATGCTAAGACAATCCAGTTTAGCAAGAGAAGGAACCCATTACCATCCAGAGGTTTACCAGAGCCCTGGAATCTGAATCATTAGGTAAGAACTATTAAAACAGAAAAAGGGCTGCCATGGGAACTAAAAGCACAGAAGAAAAATAGCCTTTGCCAAGGACACAGAGACAGAAAAAAACAAAAAACAATGGAGAAGATATGCTATGGTTTCACTGTTTTTTTCCTATCCTCCAATCTCTCCCAGAGCCACTAAGCAAAGGAGCTTGGGATATGCTGCAGAGGTTAGCTGCTAGCAATTCACAGTAGAGCAAAGAAAGGGCAACTTATTTGAGAGCAATTAAGACCAACCTAGCAATGGAGATTGAGTCAGTCTTTCTAAAAGGTCTTTTTGGTTATGCTAAGTGAAATAAGTCAAGCAGAGAAAGTCAATTATCATACGGTTTCACTTATTTGTGGAACATAAGGAATAACATGGAGGACATTAGGAGAAGGAAGGGGAAAATGGGCGGGGGGAATTGGAGGGAGAGATGAACCATGAAAGACTATGGACCTGAGAAACAAACAGGCTTTTAGAGGGGAGGGGGGAGGGGGGATTCGTTAGCCCGGTGATGGGTTATTAAGGAGGGCATGTACTGCATGGAGCACTGGGTGTTATACGAAAACAATAGATCATGGATCACTACATCAAAAACTAATGATGTATTGTATGGTGACTAACATAACATAATAAAATTAAAAACTACAAAAAAAAAAAAAAAGGTCTTTTTGGTTTTGTATTATCTTTGCCTAACTCTGTGATTACTTCAATATACTCTTCTGATGCCACCAGAGAGACTCTTTTCCCCCAGCTATATATTTCCCTTGTTCAGTCTATAACAGTCTACAGAAACATGTTTGCGGAATGTATCTGGTTTTATCTACTAAATGTTTGCTGTTTCTAAATGCCAGTTTGGGAGTTAGGAATTCCAGTAAAATAAAGAGGGAAATATATTGAGCTTTGAAATAATTTGTCCCAAAATCATTACATTCAAGTCTAAGGATAAGCAAGTGTGACTTTATAGACCCCTTATCTCACAGCTCCTGCTAGCTATATAGAGAACACTCTCTTTCCAAAATGCAAAAATATCCACTTTTGAATCTCCCTTTATTCAAAGATAGTTAAAGATAAAACTTTTATACTCTATCTATTCCTGATATTATATCTTGAGAATACAATTCACAATGGGGAGACAATGTAGTGTACTAGAAAGCAGACAGATTCGAAAATTAGACTTTGTAGATTCAAATCCTGACTCCATCACGACCATCACATTTCTTTGGTCAAGTTATTTAATCTCTATGTGCCACAGTTCCTATATCTGAAAATAAACTAAATAATAATCCCTTTGTAAGATTATGGTAAGGTTTGACAGAGCCAAGATAGGTAAAGATCTTTGAAAAACACCTGTACGTGCTATGCATTATATGAGTGTTAACTGACAATTTATTTTGTATTAATAATACATTATTATTTTGGTCTTGCATGAAGACAAATTCTGATGAGTTTTTTCTCACCAGTCAAGAAAGTGCTCTTACAAAAGCCTCATATTAAGTCTATAATATAACAAGATCTTAAATATGTAGTTAAAACATAACATGTGAATATATATGTGAGCATTTGTACATATATACAAATACATTTGTGTGAAATACATGTGTTTCTTTACAATAGCAGGAAAGTTATATATAACTAAACTAAATGAAGATCAAACATGGAATATTTACTTTTAAAGTTCAGTGGGAAGAAAGGCATACCAGAGCCTACTTTCTAAATGAGACACAGAGTTCAAAAGAGTTAATTTGAATAAATATCTATTCTATAAGAAGAAAAAATACTTTTGTATTAAAATGTAAATTCATGATTAATAAAATCAATGGGAAAAGTTTCCAAACAGTAGGGTAAAGTATATGTGCCTTCTAGGTATACTGCAAAAGGTAGGTTTGGTATGAAACAAAGAATGCCCTAAAACGATCTGCCATGTGTTCTTTTAATACCTGTTAGGTATTAAATTTTACCAGATTTTAATTCCAACTTTTTCTTCATATAAGGGCATTTGATTGCTCACTGTAGATTAAACCTTAACTTACCTTTTGGGTCTACACTTACCTCATGGTGGAGAGTTCTAGACTTAGCATGTTAGCATCAGTATTATCATTAGCAGCTCTCAAATCTTGGATCTTACCAAGAAACTGGGTCTTTTGTTTGGGTATGTGACCATAATATTGTAACTTTAGAAATACCCTACGCCCTTTATAATTGAGCTCTACCTTCATCTGATCTTTCTCTCTAGCGTAGATTAAATCTTTATCTGGACCTCAGACAAATATCTACAGTCTTCTATGTACAAACAGACTACTATCTATATTCATTCAATGATAATATCCACCCTTAAGTCCCCTACCTTCTTTTTTTTTTACTGGTTCAAGTTTTTATTTAAATTCTGGTTAGTTAACATATAGTATAATATTAGTTTCAGGAGTAGAATTTAGTAATTCATTACTTGCATAAACACCCAGTGCTTATCACAACAACTGCCCTCCTTAATACCAATCACACATTAGGTCATCCCCCTGCCCACCTCTCCTTGAGCAACACTCAGTTTGTTCTCTATAGTTAAGAGTCTTATGGTTTGCCTCCCTCTCTCTTTTTTTTTTCCTTTACCCTATGTTCATCTGTTTTGTTTCTTGAATTCCACATTGAGTGAAATTATATGGTATTTGTCTTCTCTGTCTAATGTACTTCGCTTAGCATAATACACTCTAGCTGTATCCATGTCATTGTAAATGGCAAGATTTAATTAATTTTGATGGCTGAGTAATAGTCCAGTGTCTGTGTGTATGTGTGTGTGTGTGTGTGTGTGTGTGTGTGTGTGTGTGTGTGTGTGTACACACCACATCCCTATCCATTCATCAGTCAATGGACATTTGGGCTCTTTCCATAATTTGGCTATTGTTGATAAACATTGGGGTGCAAATGCCCCTTCCAATCAGTACTTTTATATTCTTTGGATAAATACCTACTAGTGAAATTGCTGTATTGTAGAGTAGTCTTATTTTTAACTTTCTGAGGAAACTTCATACTGTTTTCCAGAATGGCTGCACCTATTTGCTTTCCTACCAATGATGTAAGGGAGTTCCCATTTCTCCGCATCCTCATCAACATCTGTTGTTTCCTGTGTTGTTCATTTTAGCCATTCTGAGGTGGTATCTCATTGTAGCTTTGATTTGTATTTCCCTGATGCTGAGTGATGTTGAGCATCTTTTCATGTGTCTGTTAACCATCTGGATGTCTTCTTTGGAAAAATGTCTATTCGTATCTTCTGCCCATTTTTTAACTGGATTATTTGTTTTTTGGGTGTTGAGTTTGATAACATCTTTATAGATTTTGGATACTGACCCTTTATCAGATATGTCATTTGTAAATATCTTCTCCTATTCCACAGGCTGCCTTTTAGTTTTGCTATTTCCCTTGATGTGCAGAAGTTTTTATCTTGATGAAGTCCTAATAGTTCATTTTTGCTTTTGTTTCCCTTGCCTCTAAAGACATGTCTAATAAAAAGTTGCTATAGCCAATGTGAAAGAGGTTACTGCCTGTGTTCTCCTTTAGATTTTTGATGGTTTCCTGTCTCACATTTAGGTCTTTCACCCATTTTGAATTTATTTTTGTGTATGGGATAAGAAAGTGGTCTAGTTTCATTCCTGTACATGTTGCTGTCCAGTTTTCCCAACACCATTTGTTGAAAAGACTTTTTTCCATTGGATATTCTTTCCTACTTTTTCAAAGATACATGAATTCAGTAAAGTTGCAGGACACAAAATCAATGTATAGAAATCGGTTGCATTTCTATACACCAAAAATGAAGCAGCAGAAAGAGAAATCAAGGATTTGATACCAATTACAATTGCACCAAAAACCATAAGATACGTAGAAATAAACCTATCCAAAGAGGTTAAATATCTCTACTGTGAAAACTATAAAACACTTTTGAAAGAAATTGAAGATGACACAAAGAAACAGAAAAACATTCCATGCTCATGGATTGGAAGAACAAATATGGTTAAAATGTCTATACTACCCAAAGCAATTTACACATATAATGCAATCCCTATCAAAATACCACCAGCATTTTTCACAGAGCTAGAACAAACAATCCTAAAATTTGTATGGAAGCACAAAAGACCCTGAATAGACAAAAGCAGTCTTAAAAGATAAGCAATGCTGGTGGCATCACAACTGGGGACTTCAAGCTCTATTACAAAGCTGTAGTCATCAAGGCAGCATGGTACTGGCACAGAAACAGACACACAGATCAATGGAACAGAATAGGAAACCCAGAAATTGACCCGCAACTATATGGTCAACTAATCTTTGACAAAATCTCCTATCTGCTTATGTTACAAACCTATCATGGCATTTGTTTAATAATCTTATTTCCATACTAAAATATTGTCTGAACCTGTGTTGGAGGAGGTCATTGAGAGGATATGACTGCCAGTTGATTCATGAGTTGGGCCTGGGAAACCGGTTGCTCCTTATCTGCCCCCATCTTGGAATGTACATTCTTCCCACTTTTCCCATGCCAGGAGCCACTTCTAGAATGCACCCTTGAGAGTACTGCGTTGTTGAGACCATCTGGACTATACGCATGACTGAATTGTGTTAAGGTCTCTATATAAACTCTTAAGATTCTACCAGGCAGGTGTGGAGATATACTCAGCTTGCAGCTGCTCAAGATAAGTCTTGTATGTAAGTTCTCTTACCTGTTAAAACTGCCACCTACCAATATATATTCATCTGCTTTTCTTTACTCTCCTCGTCCTTTATATATGGGAGGTCAACTTCAAATTTCACCCAGAGAACTCCTGAGGTTGCAGACTCACAATAATTTTGATTCACTGAGAGCTCAGTAGTTCTGGTTTACTAAGAGCTATGACTTGTAGAAATAGTATGGAGAATCAGGAAATGAGACTTTTATATATCTGGATTTGCAAAAATTATTCAAATGGGCTCATTTTTTCCTAAGTTATGTGTCAAGGTAGCTAGTCAATAAGGACCTTGTTGATAGGAAGTGGAAAACTGGCCTAAAAGAGATTTAGAGTGCATGGCTAGAAATAATTCACCCTTAATTACTCACTCTAAAAACTGCAGAGTTTGGGTTGAAATGCAAAAATTTATACAAAAAAAAATCTTATTTATTTTCCTCATTGGTAAAATTATAATTTTACTTCATAACACAAAAAAATAATTAGTTAAGAATTTCTCTTTTCCTTAGAAACTACATCATAGTGTTTCTATTTTCTTTTCATGGCTCTGGCTTTATTTTGTTTCATTATTTAAATTCAAGATAGTCCAATTTTATTTTTTTTCCATTTTGAAACTTTGTGGTTATTTTTGGTGGCATATGAAAAGGAAGACAGCAAAAACAAATAAACATGGTTGAGAGCCACTGAAAATGAAAATGGGATACTGAATTCTGTTCTCCCATGCTTGTAATTATAAGAGAAATACCCAGTTTCCAGTTCCACCTGTAAGCAGCTTAGAAGTCACCACTACATCCTAATATCAAGTAAAAAGCAGAACAGACCCAACAATTAACAACTCTTCTTAGATTTGTAAGAGAGGGGAGGACCAGGGAAAACCACTGTTTCTAAGATTGGAGACAAACTGTCGAATAGGTCAGCACATCCTATTCCTGGAGCAAAGATGCTGGAGAGGGAAATACCGCAGGAACCATTCTCAGGGTAGAAAAGCCTAAATTGTAATTAATGAATTCCTGGATATTCAGAGTAGACATAAAAACTCCAGGGTATCCAGTCATTGGGACAAGGGCCAAAAAATTGTGAGATTTCATGTAGGAGTTTGACCAGGTTCCCACAATAAATACCAGAGAAAAATCTCCTTACCAGTGTTCTGCTGACTTCTTATTTTAAAAAATTTCCCTTGGTCTTCTGGCAGGGGAGAAGATAAGGACCTATTTGGAGATACACCAGAAACACTTGTTTCTTCCTAACAAGGCCTGCTCTTAAGAGAAATTATATTAATTTCAGACAGAGCAAACTTCAAAGTAAGGAAAATTACTAGGAATGAAGAAGGGCATTACATAATGATAAGGAGGTTAATTCTTCAAGAAGACATAACAATCCTTAACATGTATGTGCCTGACAACACAGCATCAAACAATGTGAAGTAAAAACTGATAGAAGTACTAAGAAAAATTGTTGAATTCAGTCAGATAGTTTGAGACGTCAACAGCCCCCTCTCAGGAATAGACATATTCCAGCTGGCAGAAAATCAATAGGGCATAACTGAACTCAATGGCACTATCAATCAGATAGGTGTAATTGACATCTATAAACTACTTCATCTAATAGTAGAATATACATCTCTATAATAGATTATACAATAGTAGAATATACATTTCTTCTAGTAGTAGAATCTACATCTAATAGTAGAATATACACATGGAACATTCACCAAGATAGGCCACATCCTAGGCCATAAACCACACCTTAACAAACTTAAAATAATATAAATCATACAATGTATTCTATTAACCACAATGAAATTGAATTAGAAATCAATAACAAAAAATAACTGGAAAATCCCCAAATATGTGAAGATTAAATAATATACTTCAAAATAATATATAGGTCAAAGAAGAAATTTCAAAAGAGAAATTTTTAAATGTTTTGTATTAAATAAAAAATGAAAAAAACTATCAAAAATCAAGGGAAATCTATAGTATTGAATGCATATGTTAAAAAGAAGAAGAAATTAAATAAAAAGAAGAAAAATGTAAAATTAATAATCTAAGTCTCCACTGTAGAAAACTAAAAGAAATAGGAGCAAATCAAATCCAAAGTAGAAGAAATAATAAGAATTAGAGATAAAATTGAAAACAGAAAATCAATAGAGAAAATCAATTAAACTGAAACCTGATCATTTTAAAACATCATTAAAATTAATAAAGTTCTAAAAAAATAAACAAACTGCTAGCCAGGCTTAATAGGAAAAGGAGAGGACACAAATTATTAATATCAGAAATGAAAAAGGGGACATTAGTACAGATCCCATGGATATCAAAAGGATAATACAGCAATACAATGGACAACTTTATACTCACAAATTTCATAACCTAGATGAAAGACACCAATCCCTTGAAAGACACAATCTGCCATAACTCAAATAGAATAAAAAAAAATCATAATAGGCCTATGCCTATTTAAAAATTTAACCAATATTAAGTAATCTTCCAAACAGAAAGCCTCAGGGCCAGATTGTTTCACTGGTGAATTCTACCAAATATTTAAAGGAAAAAATTACACCCATTCTCTACAATCTCTTTAAGAGAATAGGAGAGAAAATACTTCCTAATTCATTCCATGAGGCTAGGATTATCCTAATACCAAAATCAAGGAAATTATAAGGAGACTGTAGACTGATATCTCTCATGAACATAAATACAAAAATTCTCAATGAAATATTATCAAAATGAATCCAATAAAGTCTTAAAAAGAATTACACACCACAACCAAGAGGGCCTTATCCAAAATATGCAAGGCTGATTCAACATTTGCAAATAATTAATGTAATGCAGCACATCAACAGACTAAAAAAGGAAAAACAAGATCATTTCAATATATGCAGACAAAAGCGGTTGACAAATCTAATGTCCATTCATGATTAAGAACTCTGAGTAAACTAGGAATAGAGAGGAACATTTTCAAATTGATAAAGGCTTATTTACAAAACACCCACAGCTAACATCATACTTGATCGTGAGAAATGAAGCTTTCCCACTAAGATCAGGTACAAGTCAAGGATGTCCTGTCTCAGCACTCCTTTTCAACATCATAATGGAAGTACTTGCTATTGCAATAAGTCAAGAAAAGGAAATAAAATACATACAGATTGGGAAGAAAGACAAATCTGTTTTGTTCATATTGACATAATCACCTGAGTAGGAAATCCAAAAGAATCCAAAAAAACTTTTGGAATAAGTATTATAGCTATATTGCAGGATGCAAGGTTAACATACAACAGTCAATTGTTTTCCTATATACCAATGAACAATTTACTGTTTACATTAGTTTATATTAAATTTACCATTTACATGAGTACAAAAATAAGTATAAATCTAACAAAATATATAAAGATCTATATGAGGAAAACTATAAAACTATGATAAGGTGAATGCAAAGAAGTACTAAATAAATGGAAAGGTATTCTATATTCATGGATAGGAAGATACTACTGTCTACATGTCTGTTCTTCCCAACTTGATCTACAGATTCAATGCAATTCCAATCTAAATCCTAATGAGCTCTTTTGTGGTTATCAACAAACTGATTCTAAAGTTTTTATAGAAAGGCAAAAGACCAAGAATAGCCAATAAAGAATTGAAGGGGAAGAACAAAGTTGAAGGACTAACACTACCAGCTTTAAGAATTATTACAAACTACAGTGTGGGATTAGCAAAAAGAATAGACAAATGGATCCAAAGAGCAAAGTAAAGAGCAGAGAAACAGACCCACATAAGTATGGCCAACTGATCTTTGACAGAGGACCAAAGGAAACCAATGGAGCAAAGACAGTCTCTTCAACATATAGTGCTGGAATGACTGGACATCCATATGAAAAATAAAATAAAATAGTCTAAACACAGACTTCATACACTTTACAAATATTAATTCAAAATGGATCATACTTGTAAATGTAGAGTGCAAAACTATAAAACTCCTAGAAGACAACATAATACAAACCTAGATAACCGTGAGTATGGTGATGACTTTTTAGATAGATACATTAAGAAGCAACCCATGAGGTGCGCCTGGGTGGCTCAGTCATTAAGCGTCTGCCTTCGGCTCAGGTCATGATCCCGGGGTCCTGGGATCGAGCCCTGCATCGGGCTCCCTGCTCAGCGGGAAGCCTGCTTCTCCCTCTCCCATTCCCCCTGCTTGTGTTCCCTCTCTCGCTGTCTCTCTCTGACAAATAAATAAAATCTTTAAAAAAAAAAAAAAAAGAAGCAACCCATGAAAGAAATAATTGATAATATGGACTTAATTAAAAACTTCTGCTCTGTGAAAGATAGTATCAAGAGAATTGGATAACAAGCCATAGACTATGAGGAAATATTTGTAAAATATTTATTAAAGGATTTTTGTCTAAAATATTACAAAAAAACTCTTAACAAGAACCTGGTTTAAAATGGACTAACAACCTTAACAGACATCTCACCAAAGAAGATATACAGATGACAAGTAAGCATATGCAAAGATGCTCTGCATCATATTTTATCAGGTAAATGAAAATAGAAGCAATGAAATACCATTAGACACCTATTAGAATGGCCAAAATCTAGAACACTGACAACACAGATACCAGAGAGGATATGAAGCAATAGAAACACTCATTAATTGATGGTGGGAATGCAAAATGATATACCTCTTTGGAAGACAATTTGGTAGTTTTTTATAAAACTAAACAAACTAAACTAAACTGACCCTTACAAAACTAAAAACTCTTACAAACTAAACAAGATCCAGCTATCACTCTCCTTGGCATTTACTGAAAGGAGTTGAAAATTTATGCCCACATTAAAACCTATACAAAAATGTTTATAGCAGTTTTATTCATAATGGCCAAAACTTGGAAGCAACCAAGATGTCCTTCAGTAGGTGAATAAACTATGGTACATCTAGACAATGATGTCTGGAATATTATTTTGTGCTTAAAAAAATGAGCTATTAAACCATGAAAAGATATGGAAGAATTTTAAATATGTATTTTACAAAGTGAAAAATGCTTATCTAAAAAAGCTCCATAAAGTATGTTTCCAACTATATGACATTCTCAAAAAAGCAAATCTGTGGTTACAGTAAAAAGATCAGCAACCACCCAGAGGTCAAGGGAAGAAGAGATGAATATGCAGAGCACAAAATATTTTTAGGTCGTGAAAATACTCTATAATGATGGATACATATCACTGTACATTTATCCAAACCTATGGAATGTATAACACCAAGAGTGAACTCTAAGGTAAACTATGGAATTTAGCTGCATAGAATTTATCAATGTAGTTTTGTCCTTGGGAGTGGGAGGAGAGTACCATTCTGATGAAAATGAGTGTGGCTATGCATGAGGGTATATAGAAACTCTATGTACCTTCCTCACAATTTTGTTATGTATCTAAAACTGCTCTAAAAATAGTCTTTTAAAAAAGAAAATAAATAAGTGGACTTACTTTAGAGCCTGTGAAGCCAAACAGCCGCCAGAAGAAATACCAATGATGATTGCCACCAAACTGACATTTATAAATTGATGTGTTTGGTAGAAAGGAATTTATAAGAAAGGTACATGAAAGGCATTACTGTCATTTTTCTTGTCAGAAATAAATGCTGCATAGTCTTATTTGCCCTTGTCAATATCTTGTACTTTAGTTACTATGGCAGCTATATTTCTTTGCCCTACAGTTGAGAAAAAATTCAAAAAGGAACTTATAAAAATTACTAGCGACACATTGAACCACATCCTCACAGTCTCCCTAATTCATATGATACTTTCGGATTTAACCTACAAAACCTGATTTTCTATGTTCTTTGATATAACCAAAAGCCTATAACTTTTCCAGATCTTTTGGTATTATATTAACAGTGTCATGTTAAACAAAGTTGACACGAGAAAACAGTATGTATAATTTTAACAGTATCTCAAAAACTTTTCAAAAACAAATTGATGAAATCAACAATCATAATTAGCTGAATATTTTTAAAGAAATGAAATGATCCATTCTTAGCAAACTGTTATGAGATATTTGAATACAGATCTTCTATTCATCTATTTTGACTGCATTTATACAACCATGCTTTTTTATGACAAAATACAAAAGGAAATCAGCTGTTTGTGACAAGTTTCCCTAAATTCTGTCAGTATATGTCTTCTCTTCTATAGAAGCTCTCTCTTCACAAATCCATTAAGCATTTTTCATTCCAAAAAGGAAAATAGGCTTTTGCCTGCCATTTCTATTTTTAGTCTCTGAAGATTTGTGTAATTGCATATATGTTGCACAGCACTTTATAGTATATTAATATATAAAAATGTAGTTTCATAAAGTGCTCTAATAGTTATATTCCAAAAAGTGCAGTATGTGCAGATATAATAAAGATTTATGTGCTCTAAAGAAGCAGATCCATAGAAGCACTCTATTTCCTATATTTCTTATTTTATAAATATGTCTTTCATAGTCTAGAGCACATTGGTAAGATTCTCAGGAAGTAGGTTATAACTGTCTTCTGTTCTTATTTAAGAAAAGAACAAATTGAACACTCTACATATGCCAAGTAGAAAAACAAAACAAAAAATAAATAAAAATAATGTACACCATTGACATCGATTATTCAACTATTTGAAGTCATTATATGGACATTTAAACAAGGTTTAGGATTTGAATCTGTCACTGAACAAATATAGAACCCCTCAACTTGAGTAAACAAAACACCTAATCACATACTTACTTTATTGGCCTCTCCTTCCCTACCAAATTCCTCTTAGAGACACACACTGGAGAATTTTCCTCCATAATGTTGCAGTGATCCACTTTTGAAAAATATATGGCAGCTTACAAGTCATTTCATGAGTTACTTATGAAAGTTACTTAGGATTTATGGGTAGTGAATATATTTTTTACTGTGGAAAAGTATTTCCTAATGTCAGATGATACCAGTCCCCTACCACCACCCAGTCCTCTTTTTCCTTCCTCAGTTTACATTAATCTGGAATCTCCAAATTGCCTAGTCACTAAGGAAAATATCACTTTGGCATTTCACTTGATTTTCCATTTGCCCATTTAGATCACTTGCATGATCATAGTAATGGTACCTTTACTATGAAATAATCCTCGTCTATTTTCTAGCTTCCAGTGATAAGTATGGAATTGGCAATAGTGAAAAGTACCTGTGTTTTTCTGACTGAATGACTCAGTAAGATATAGAATTTATTTTTATGCTGAAGTTGAAAGATGTTAGGTACTATTAAACTAGAGTCTGGGAAATAATCCAATAACTAACATTTTTTGGCACTGCCATTAAAAATGAGTATCAAAAAATATCTGAATGCAACAAGTAAAACAGAGAAGAAATTATATTTCTATCTTCAGAGAAATGTTGTAATCCTTAATGAGGATTGTTTATGCAGAACAGGAATTTATTGGAGAAGAAATGTGTGTGTGTGTGTGTGTGTGTGTGTGTATGATATTCACAAAATTTGGAAGAAAATACCACCAATTTTAGTCTTGTTTAAAGAAGAAATTAAATCTACTTAGCCATTTGATAATTAGAACTTTTGTTTTTACTTCTTCAAATCTTCATTTTTTTAGACTTTTAGACTAAACCAAATTAATGTAAGCCAATTCTAACTCAATTTATGCACATTGAACATAATTATAAGTATTTAGCCATTTTAATAATCTCTGAGGCAAGTTTTAAATAAGTCTTAGTTCTCCTTTACTTATTTCTGTCAATCCACATTTAATCATGATCAAATCTATCTCACATAAAAATAGAATCATATTAAAACTTTAAAGCCTTGCTGAGAGTGACCTCAGCAAGATGGCAGAATAGGAGGTTCCCTGCTTGACTCTCCCAGCAGCAACTATTTGTCAGCCATCCATGGGCAAAAGTACCTTTGTGGGAGTTTAGCAACTCAGGTAGGAAATCAGAACCTGAGACCAAGGAGGGCTCTTACAAGAAGGCGGGTCCTTGCCAGATGGCAAGTTCACTGATTATGGTCCCAGCTAAAAACTTAGAAACAGCCTTGTCCCCTATGGATTCAGCTACAGCCCTGTTTGGCCTTGGTCCCGTTATCAAGGGACCCAGCAAGGGTCACATCTACCCATGCCTCGGATAACATGCCTGCCAACCTCAGTCCTGGCTGTGGATCTGGAAGCAGCCCGTGACCTGGCTCTAGTCCCTTTTGGCTGCCAGTTCTGTTCACCCAGTGACCAGGCAGGAGACATACCCATCGGCCTTCTGACCTCAGTCCTACTGCAGAGCTTTGTGACTCTGCTTCAGTCCTTCTCATATACAGTCTGGGAGCAGTCCTGTCCCATATTATAATCAAATTGCCAAAGGTCAAAGACAAATAGAGAATTTTAAAAGCAGCAAGAAAAAAGTGACTCATGATATACAATGAACCCCTATAAGACTATGAGCTAATTTCTTAGCAACAAATTTTCAGACCAGGAGAGAATGGGACAACATATTCAAAGTATTAAAAGAAAAAAAAACATTGCCAACCAAGAAAACTATACCCCCCCCCCAAAAAAATGCCCTTCAGAAATGAAGGACACAGAACAACTTTCCCAGACAAACAAAATCTGAGGAAGTTTATTGCCACTAGACCTGGCTTACAAGAAATGCTAAAGGGATTCTTCAAGTTAAAGCAAAATAATTCTAATTAGATATATGAAAGTTTAAAACTACTGTATAAATATATAGTCAAATTAAGAATATTCTGTAATATTAAAACTCCAGAGCTGACCCGACAAAAAGTGGATACCTATGAATTGCACTATAAAGAATTCAGCATAATAATCCCAAAGAAGTCCATTGAGAAGTGTGTGTGTGGGTGTGTGGGTGTGTGTGTGTGTGTATGATTCACTTTTAACTCTATTTTAACAGTTTAAAGACAAAACTATTAAAAACAATTATAGCTACCACAATTTGTTAATGGATACACAATATAAAATGATGTAAGGTATAATATCAAAAGCATAAAATGTGAAGGGGAGTAAAAGTATAGAATTTGTATGTGAATCAAGTTAAGTTTCTATCAGCTTAAAATAGATTCATAAGATGTTTTGTTCAAGCCATAATAAGAAAGTTCTAGTACCTATACAAAAGAAAGAAGAAAGAAGAAAGAAAGAAAGAAAGAAAGAAAGAAAGAAAGAAAGAAAGAAAG